>NC_057808.1:149988588-150085973 GCF_018294505.1 Triticum aestivum | reverse complement strand
AACGACACCATGCCGAGGTCTGTCATGGACACGAGGCACGGTAGTCGGTCGTGGCCTATTCCTCCTAACCTCGCGGTGCCGGAGAGGGGTCGCAGAACGGGTTTGCCATCAGTAAGGGCAATCATGACCCCTTGGGCTCCATCCTCCTGTCGTGCAGGAGGGATCTTTGCTTTCATACACGTCTCTCGAATGTGCGGTGGCTTCTGATGTCAAAGCCATTGGGGACGACAATGCTCTTTGGGGGATTACCCAAAGAGCATGGTGGCTGACGCGGCCGCCGTGCTGGGGTCTTCGGATGGCAGTGTTACGGAAGGCGGCGGCAACCCACGATGCGTCAAGAATGGGGATGACCGTTCCGATGAGTCGTGTTTGCTGGTGACTCCATCTCTCCTATCTGGGCCTCTGGCAACGTCACCATCCGCACCTGCCCTCCGGTTTTTTCCTCCTTGCCGGGAAGCGGCGCCATCCTGATCTTGGGTAGGCGCCGAATCCTAGCCGGGCCCGCCTCCTGCCTCCTTGGTCCCTCCCTGTAATACCCCGAAGGACATGGACAAGGGCAAAGGCATCACGGGGAACTTATCTTTTTTAATCTTAAACCTATAGGGACTTGCCAAATATTAATTCAAATAATGTAATCTCTTGAATCCATGTTTGTGTTCTGTAAGGTTTGTACTTGTTTGATCAGCATATTAATGAAAAAGATGAACCTTGTCGGGGACTCGTTTATGTATATGTCCATGCAGAGGTGGAGTGCCTCTTTACTTTTAAATAAATGAGTTTCCCCCGGTAGGCTATCCTGCCGGTACCCTCTATTTTGTTGCCGGGGAGTTAAGCCTACCGGGCACAAATAGGGACAAGGTACCGGCCCCTCGCCAATCTTTTTTCATCAAAGGCCACTGCGACCATCCTGAACGAAGCAGCGTTCGAGTGAAGGGATGGGAGCACCTAAGTTTCAAAAAGCGGCGAGGTTTTCTTATGCACAAGTTCTTACAGAGCACGCATGGACAAGAGATAGAATTTATCTATTTGGCTTGCCTGAGACCGCAGTATTGGTTCATCTTTCCATCTTCCCTCAGAGGCCAAGCTCTTGGCAGGAACCAACAGTTGTATGTAGATGGAAATGATGCCAGACGCGATCCTATCTACATGAACATGCAATGCTCATGAAATGCTTATGCATGCATGCAACTTGTCGGGGGCCCCCCAGCGCTTCAGTTATTTTTCTGCTGCTCAGGGTCTGCGCCTGGCTTTGTACATGTGGTTACATGCAACTGAGCCTAGGCCTGTACAAAAGGGTGGCTGTCGGGTAGGACCCGACAGTAGCGCCTTACGGGTAGAACTTGCGGAGATGCTCAATATTCCATGAGTTTTGCAATTGAATGCCATCTCCGGTCTCCAGACGGACCGCGCCAGGTCTGGTGGCTCGAACTACTTGGTAAGGGCCTTCCCACTTCGGCGTCAACATGTTTGTACCCTTGGCAGACTTAACTCGCCTAAGGACAAGGTCGCCTTCCAGAAAACACTGGGCATGAACACTGCGACTGTGATAGCAGCGCAGGGCTTGTCGATAGCGTGCAACACACGTAGCAGCCCGGAGACAATTCTCCTCGAGAAGCACAACGTCGTCACGCCGGTGTTGATCCTGCGCTACTTCATCGTAGGCAAGCACTCGAGGTGACCCGTAAATGAGTTCCGTGGGCATAACGGCTTCTGCCAATTAGACTAGGGAGAAGGGAGTCTTCCTGGTAGCTCGATTTGGTGTCATTCTGAGGGAGCAGAGAACTACCGGCAGCTTATCGATCCATCGCCTACCGCACTTCTACGGCGTATCAAATGTTCTTGTCTTGAGTCCTCGCAACACTTCAGCGTTCGCCCTCTCAGCTTGTCCATTACTTCGGGGATGTGCAACAGAGGCAAATGAGATCTTGCTTCCGAGGGAATGAACATATTGCATGAAGGCGCGGCTCGTGAATTGGGTCCTGTTGTACGTGATGATCCGGGCAGGGACCCCGAAGCGGCGCACCAATTCTTTCAAGAACTTGATAGCGGACTAAGAAGTCACCTTTCCCACGGCAGCTACTTCCGGCCACTTTGTAAACTTGTCTATAGCAACGAACAAGAATTCAAAGCCCCCGGCAGCTCGGGGGAAAGGGCCGAGGATATCGAGCCCCCAGACCAAAAACGGCCATGACAAAGGGATTGTCTGAAGAGCTTGTGCAGGAAGATGGATGTTCTGTTGGAAATATGCCCTAGAGGCAATAATAAAATGGTTATTATTATATTTCCTTGTTCATGATAATTGTCTATTGTTCATGCTATAATTGTGTTATCCGAAAATCGTAATACATGTGTGAATACATAGACCACAACATGTCCCTAGTGAGACTCTAGTTGACTAGCTCGTTGATCAACAGATAGTCATGGTTTCCTGACTATGGACATTGGATGTCATTCATAACGGGATCACATCATTAGGAGAATGATGTGATGGACAAGACCCAATCCTAAGCATAGCACAAAGATCGTGTAGTTCGTTTGCTAGAGCTTTTCCAATGTCAAGTATCATTTCCTTAGATCATGAGATCGTGCAACTCCCGGCTGCCGTAGGAGTGCTTTGGGTGTGCCAAACGTCACAACGTAACTGGGTGACTATAAAGGTGCACTACGGGTATCTCCGAAAGTGTCTGTTGGGTTGGCACGGATCGAGACTGGGATTTGTCACTCCGTATGACGGAGAGGTATCTCTGGGCCCCCTCGGTAATGCATCATCATAATGAGCTCAATGTGACTAAGGAGTTAGCCATGGGATCATGCATTACGGTACGAGTAAAGTGACTTGCCGGTAACGAGATTGAACAAGGTATTGGGATACCGACGATCGAATCTCGGGCATGTAACGTACCGATTGACAAAGGGAATTGTATACGGGATTGATTGAATCCTCGACATCGTGGTTCATCCGATGAGATCATCGTGGAACATGTGGGAGCCAACATGGGTATCCAGATCCCGCTGTTGGTTATTGACCGGAGAGGCGTCTCGGTCATGTCTGCATGTCTCCCGAACCCGTAGGGTCTACACCCTTAAGGTTCGGTGACGCTAGGGTTGTAGAGATATTAGTATGTGGAAACCCCGAGAGTTGTTCAGAGTCCCGGATGAGATCCCGGATGTCACGAGGAGTTCCGGAATGGTCCGGAGGTGAATAATTATATATAGGAAGTCCAGTTTCGGCCACCTGGAAAGTTTCGGGGGTTATCGGTATTGTACCGGGACCACCGGAAGGGTCCCGGGGGTCCACCGGGTGGGGCCACCTATCCCGGAGGGCCCCATGGGCTGAAGTGGGAGGGGAACCAGCCACTGGTGGGCTGGTGCGCCCCCCATGGTGTTGGGTAACATAGTAATTTCAAAAAAATTTCTACGCACACGCAAGATCATGGTGATGCATAGCAACAAGAGGGGAGAGTGTTGTCTACGTACCATCGTAGACCGATAGCGGAAGCGATATCACAACGCGGTTGATGTAGTCGTACGTCTTCACGATACGACCGATCAAGTACCAAACGCACGACACCTCTGAGTTGTCACGACCGGTTTTTCAATAAAATATTTATTGAGAGACCAATCCCTTTTACGGACCAGCGAGGAAGAATTCCTTCTCACTGGTAGACAATATCTTGGTCACAGAAGAAAAATACCAGGAGTACTAAATATAATACAAGGTTGAGCAGAGACTGCCCAACAATTTATTACATGCACGCCGCTAAAACAAGACGGCGGATAGGGTGGCAAACTACTAACTTACGATAATAACGGTGGTGGAAATATCACCGCGAAGCGAGTGATATGATTCCAGAAGACTACAGCTCTTCGAGCGTCGGAGAGAGGCTCGAGGAGACTATTGCGGGTGGCGGAAGCGTATACAATACAAGTGACCAATGTCCGAGATCGCGCAGGACTGACTGGGACTCCTCTAGGCATCGGACGCGCTATCAAACTCTTCATCCAAGAGATCGCCTTCGTCAACATCTGGCCAAATCAACAAGCCAGGTGAGTACTATGAAAGTACTCGCAAGACAGTTCGGACATAAGATATAACAAATGTAAACATGAAGCATATGAACAAGTTAACCAGTGCGATTAGACATAGCGGTAATAAATACTGGGTGCCAAGCGAGGGTCTGAATGACGCCTCGAGCGGAAACTGCAGAATAGTAATACTGGTGCCAAACGAGTGTCTGAAAGACTCCTCGAGCGAAAAATGCGGAATATTAATGCGGGTGCCAAACGAGTGTCTGAAAGACTCCTCGAGCGAAAAATGCGGAATAATAATGCCACAGTCGGGCGTCGGGGCGACACCACATAAAGGGCTTATAACAGAAAATAATAGACAGTGCATGCCGCAGTCGGACGTCTGAGCGACATCACATAAAGGGCTTATATTTAAAGTGAGAAACGAGTACACGCCACAGTCGGACGTCTGCGCGACGTCTCATAAAGGGCTTATATCACAACTCATTAATACAATAGTTCGGGAACATAAATTATCACAAGCATGAGACAAATATAAAGTTAGTCCATCCACAGGAATAACAATAAATCTGAATTTACCACTTGAGCTTGTTCACCGGGGACAAGTTTTTCCACACAGATAGATATGGATATAATACTTACACTGCTTGATCATGGATACGATGATTTGGAAAGAATTGACTCTGCAGAGTTTGTACTTAACCACAGCCAACGGATTTCAGTAGTCACGGGGACTAGTTCCGTCTACGGTGTTTTGGAAGAAACACGTCTAACCAGTACACACCAAATTCAACCATCCGAAGCCAGGGATCACCCTCGGCAACATTCAAGAAAAACCTTGAGACGGGGAGGCTACAACCTCGCGTAGCATGGGATCAAATTTCTATACGCGCGCTTTAAGGGGGTGCCCCCCCTCTCGGTCCCAACCGGAAACACCCATGCCCCCTGATCAAATGACTGGCTTTAATCCTGGGCCAAGGTACCATCATCCCGGCCTCTCTGTTTGGTGTGTACACGGAAAGAGGTTACCAACTTACTAAACCGCATCCTGGCAATGAGACATGTGGTAGCACGGAAAGGGGAAAGAAAGGTAACGCGGCTCCAACCACGTTAACGTCAGAGAAAGTCGGATGACGCAAGGCTGGTATGCTACAACAGTACCACCTTGCTGCCCTTCATGTCACCACATGATAAGGCCACCTCTCATCAGAGGTCATCGCGACTTTGGAACAAGCGGGAAAAGATCGATAACGTGGCTCCAACCACGTTAACGTCGAAGAAAGTCGGATGACGCAAGGCTGGTATGCTACAACAGTACCACCTTGCTGCCCTTCATGTCACCACATGATTAGGCCACCTCTCATCAGAGGTCATCGCAACTTTGGAACAACCGGGTCGTTGCCTTACGAGCAACGAGGTATTTTCCGACACTCATATGCCACGCACAAACTCTCACGTGAAAATGTAAAACACCTGTCATATCAAATTTTCAAAACATGCTTGCCTGGTTCGGAGAAGTCGGAGTCTAGCTCGGCGAAGTTCGCGGCTCCGTCACCTCTCCCGGAACCTACGGCAATCACGAAACGGGTACTAACGTGAAAACCAACACATGCACAGAAACTTTTCCAAATATTTTTCAAATAAATCCCATAAAAAACTAGACAAAATTTGAAGCTTGTCAGAAAAAGAATCACTCAAAAATACATTTTTATTAAAAAGTTATAAAGGTTTCTGTCCAGGGACTTATCTGTAATGAAACAGAAAAGTTCCAGGGTTTTAACTGAGAAAATAGAAAACGCTTTGGTTGGGAATGCGCAAGCGCAAAGGAGAAAACGTATTCTGCCCGAAGGCGCCAACAGAAAATGGTTCGCGAATAAAAGAACAGAGGCTGACACGCGGGGTCCACATGTCAGGTTTGAAAAGCTCGCCGGCGCCCGAAGACTGCGGTGGACGCCCGCGTCGAACCACGGCGAGTTAGGAGGAACGGAGGGTACCAAGAGCTTCAGCGTCCTCTTCCGTGTCGGTGGGTGGTGGACTCATCCAACGGGGAGCACCACGTCGACGGCGACACTTTCTCCGGCGGACGGCGGCTCGGGTAAGGAAGGGGAACTCCGGTGGAGGGCTGCAAGCTTCAAATTGAAGTGCGGGTCAGAAAGAGGGATGCATGGTGAAGGTACTGGCAAGAGAATGGAGGCGGAGGAGCACACACGGGGGCGAATCGGGCTGGATCCCGTGGCGGGTCACGGCGGCCGGAGTCAAGGAAGGAGACCTCCTCGGGGCTCTTCCAGTGGCTAGGCGTGCTCTAGGGGGAGTGCAGTGCTGGTGGGTGCTCGAGTTGAAGCTCGGGGCCTCTATTTATAGGCAGATCGGCGGGGTGGCCGTGAACGGAGAATCTCCGGCGAGCGATTACGGTGGAGCAGTGGATTGGTAGGGGGTTTGAGCGGCCGGGCAGCATCAGTGGAGGTTAGTGGATTCGTTTTGCAGCTAAACGGGGTCGGTCTTGGCGTAATGGCGTCGGTCCACGGTGAGGTGACCGCACGGGCTCAACGGCGGCAGAGAGCGCGCTCCGCGCCCTGCGGTTCATGACGAGAGCGGCAGCCCGTTCGGGGGAGTGGAAGGCCACGCGGCGAGCTCCGGTGGTTTGGGCGGCGCTGGGTGGCGTCGTCGGCGCCGTGTCTCCCGCTGGCGTCCGCAATGCCGCCGCCGGCGTCGGTCACGGGGCGGCACACCTTCTGCTGCTTGTCGCCGATGCCCGCAAGGCACTAGGCATTCGTGTGGTGCAGGAACAAGGGGGCGGGGACGAGGAGCAAGGCGACGCGGTGGCAGTGGCGAGATCGACGTCCTCCTCTGAAGAAAACGACAGCAGCCACTGACTGAATCTCTGAACTTTCTGAACATTGACAAAGACAGTGCACTGCAGGTGTTCGACAGAAGATTTGGGCTATGAGATAAATTTTTCTGGAGCTGTAACTTGGTGAGATGACCACTCAATGCACCCAGAGGCTGCCTGATTTTACTTGAAATTTTTGGAGAAGGTTTGGAATGAATTTCACCAAATTTGACAAATCTGGTCCAAACTTGCAGCAGGTGTAGTTTGAAAATTTTGAACTGAAGACCAGTGGATCTTCATGGTTCTAGGTTGAGGGTACAAAGGACTAGGAGGGGAAAAAGGTTTGGTGCCAAAAATCAAGACAGAAAGTGGAGTTCCTTTGTAAATCTCCAAGTGGTAGAATAGAAGACAGAAATTTGTTTGAATATAATTTGAATGGAAATAATCACATGGGGAGGTTCAACTTGCTGGATTTGATGCAAATAATGATCCAGAGGTGAGGGAGTGGTTAGGAGAGAGGATTTGCACTAATGCCATGGCAAGAAGGAATTGTTGAAAGTGGCAAAGGATTTTCCAAAAGCCATAGTGCAAATTCAAAAAGGTTTTCAAAAGTTGTTTTCCCCAAAAGAAAAACATTTTGTCTTGAGTCCAAATGAAAGGCAAGAACTTCCAAGACCAAAGGCAGATCTTGGGTGAATCCAAATAAAACTTTTGCCATAAGGAAAAATATTTGAGAGTGAGAGTTCTCTTAAAGGAAAAATTTAAATCATTCCCCTCAAGTCAAATAGAAATCTTTTGAAAAATCCAAATAAAAACTTGGGTGTCACAACACCTACCCCCTTAGGAAAAATCTCGTCCTCGAGATTTCTGCTGATCCTCAAATAGATGTGGATACTCTGCTCGAAGGAAATCTTCCCTTTCCCATGTAGCTTCATCCTCAGTGTGGTTGCTCCACTGAACCGTGAAAAATCTTGTCGTTTTCTGACGGGTCCTCCGTTCAGACTCTTCTAAAATCTTTACTGGCCTTTCTCTGTAGGTGAGATCTGGTTGCATATCAATGTCCTCATGAGGTACATGTTTTTCTGGGTTGCTCACACATTTTCTTAACTGTGAGACGTGGAACACGTCATGGACGTCAGACAGCTCCTTGGGGAGGTCTAGTTGGTAGGCCACCGTGCCTCTTCGTGCCTTTACACAAAATGGTCCAATAAATCTTGGGGCTAGCTTCCCCTTAATTTTGAACCGTTGCAGACCCCTCATAGGAGATACTCGGAGGTATACGGAATCACCAGGTTCAAAGCTGACCTCACGGTGCTTCTGATCATAGTAGCTCTTTTGTCGGCTCTGTGCTGTCTTGAGTCTGTCCCTGATTTGTTTAACTTTCTCCTCGGCCTCTTTAAGCATGTCTGGGCCGAAGATACGGCTGTCACCTGTTTCTGACCAATTCAGAGGGGTACGACATCTTCGTCTGTACAACGCTTCAAAGGGTGCCATTTGCAAGCTGGCTTGGTAACTGTTGTTGTAAGCAAATTCGGCATACGGCAAACTCTCTTCCCAACTGGATCCATAGGTGAGCACACAGGCTCTTAGCATATCCTCTAGGATTTGGTTTACACATTCTGTTTGTCCATCGGTCTGAGGGTGGTATGTTGTACTGAAAGCCAGTTGCGTGCCCAGAGCTTGTTGTAGGTGATCCCAAAATTTGGAGACGAATTGGGTGCCTCGGTCTGATATTATAGTCTTTGGGACTCCGTGCAAGAAAACTATACGGGAGAGATAAAGTTTTGCCAGTCTTTGTGTGGAGTAGGTAGTCTTCACGGGAATGAAATGAGCAACCTTGGTTAGTCGGTCTGTGATGACCCATATGGCGTCATTTCCGCGTTGTGATCGGGGTAATCCGACAATGAAGTCCATTCCGATTTCATCCCATTTCCACTCCGGTATCTTGTTAGGCTGGAGTAGCCCTGCTGGCTTTTGGTGCTCGGCCTTGATGCGCTGACATGAATCGCAACAAGCAATGAACGTGGCTATATCTCTTTTCATACCGTGCCACCAAAATCTTTCCTGGATGTCCTTGTACATTTTGGTTCCTCCATGATGGATCGAGTATGGGGCGGTGTGGCTTTCCGTCAAGATCTGTTGCTTGAGTTCCTCAATGTTAGGTACGCAAAGTCTGTCTCGGTACCATAATGTTCCTTCACTGTCCGTGACGAATTCTGAAGTCTTACTAAGATTCATTTTCTTCTTTATGCCTTCGATACTGGGATGTCCCTGTTGAGCCTTCTTGATTTGTTCCACTAGGGTGGGTTGTATCTCCAGGTTCGATACGGTGCCCTCCGAGACTAACATCATGTTGAGCCTAGTGAACTCTCGCTGAAAATCAGGCCTCAAATTTTGCTGACCGTCACTGTCCGGGCTGGGGTTTCGACTAAGGGCATCGGCCACTACATTTGCTTTCCCTGGGTGGTAGTGAATACCTACGTCGTAGTCCTTGACCAGTTCCAACCAGTGTCGTTGGCGTAAATTCAGCTCTGGCTGTGTGAAAATATATTTGAGGCTCTTATGGTCCGTATATATTTCACAGCGATTTCCCAACAGAAAGTGCCTCCACTCCTTGAGTGCATGTATAACTGCTGCTAGCTCCAGGTCATGTGTTGGGTAATTTTCCTCATGTTTTCGTAGCTGCCTGGAGGCATATGCGACAACCTTGCCATCCTGCATTAGCACACATCCGAGACCTTTTCGGGACGCCTCACAATACACTTCAAAGCTCTTGTGTATGTCTGGTACGGTTAAGACCGGTGCGGTTTTCAGTTTCTTCTTGAGTTCGTGGAAGCTCTGCTCGCATGCTTCCGTCCATACAAATTTCTTGTCCTTCTTGAGTAACTGTGTTATAGGTTTTGCCACAATCCTTCAATAAATCTCCTGTAATATCCGGCCATTCCTAGGAAACTCCGCACATCTGTAACATTCGCGGGTGGCTTCCAGTCTAGTATGGCCTTGACTTTTTCTGGGTCTATGGCCACGCCTTCTTGGTTCAATATATGGCCCAAGAAACCAACTTGTCTTAGCCAAAATTCGCATTTGCTAAATTTGGCGTACAACTGATGTTTCCTCAATTCTCCCAAAACAATTCTGAGGTGCTTAGCATGCTCTTCTGGTGTCCTTGAGTAAACCAGAATATCGTCAATGAATACCACCAAAAAAATTTCCATGAATTTCATGAACACTTTGTTCATGAGGTGGACGAAATATGCGGGGGCGTTCGTTAGTCCAAAAGGCATCACTGTAAACTCGTATAACCCATATCTGGAAGTGAAAGCTGTCTTGGGAATATCTTCCGTCCGTACCTTCATTGGTGATATCCTGATCTCAAATCAATTTTTGAGAATACCTTGGCCTGTGCGAGCTGGTCAAACAAATCATTTATTCGTGGCATCGGATATTTGTTTTTGATGGTGACCATATTGAGGGCTCGATAGTCTATGCACAGCCTCAGTGTCCCATCTTTCTTTTTGGCGAACAACACAGGCGAACCCCAAGGTGAGGAGCTGGCTCAAATAAATCCTTTGTCCAACAATTCCTTTATCTGCTTCTTCAACTCCACCAATTCTGAGGGTGCCATTCTATACGGCTTTTTATAGATGGGAGCGGTGCCAGGTGCTAGTTCAATGCTGAATTCTATCTCTCGGTCTGGTGGCATGCCTGGTAGTTCTTCTGGGAACACATCAGGGAACTCGCATACCACTGGAACATTTCTCAGTTCCGCAATGTCCATTTTGTTCAGTTTTGGTTTCTGGGACTGTGGCCTTTCTTGAGCGGAAACTCTTATAGTCTTGCTGTGATGGTGAGTGAGAATCACTGTCCGATTGAAACAGTCGATGAATCCTTTGTTGGTGGTCAACCAGTCCATCCCTAAAATGACATCCAGTCCTTTACTTTCCAACACGATGAGATTCGCGTGGAATTGTAGTCCTTTGAACTCAATGACCACTCCTTGGCAGTAAGCTTGAGCGATTTGCTTATTTCCGGGGGACTTGATGATCATAGATTTTTCCAAGGGAAGTATCGGTGTTGTGAAACAAAACTCTTCGAAACGAACGAATGGGAAGCTCCAGAATCAAACAAAACCGTGGTAGGTACTGTGTTGACAGGGAACGTACCGAGCACGATGTCTGGGGCATTCTGCGCTTCTTCCCTGGTCACATGGTTCAGGTGACCCTTCCTGTGGTTGTTGCTGGGGTTGAAGTTGTTGCGCTTGGGGGCTGGATTGTTCCCACCATTGTTCGGCTTGGGTGCCGAGTCTCTCGGCTTCGGGCACTGTTTAGCATAATGCCCTTGTTGACCACAAGCATAGCAGGTGACCCCTGGACGGTATGTGAACTCCTTGTCCCTGGCATGAAACTGTCCGACGGGCCTTGGCTCAGTAGTCGTGGATCTCCTTGCGTCTGTCCTTGGGACCTCAGTCTTGCCTCGGTTGCTGCGGGCAAGAGTCGTCTTGTCCCTCTTCCGCTTACGGATATCTTCTAGACTACGGCGCTCATTCTCCAAGGTGATGGCCTTGTCCACCAGCGTCTTAAAATCCGGAAAGGTGTGTACGATCAGTTGGCATCTTAACGCTGGTGCCAGGACGTCCAGGAATTTTTCCATCTTCTTGTTTTCTGTCATGTGCTCGTCGTAGCATAACGAGACAGCTGGGTGAACTGACCGTTGTATTCTGTGACGGACATGCCTCTTTGCTTTAGGTCATCAAACTCTCTCTTCTTGATCTTTAGGATGCTCCTGGGGATGTGTGCCCCACGGAAGCCTTCCTTGAATTCTTCCCAGGTGATGTTGTGTTCCCTGGGATGCATGTGTAGGAAGTTTTCCCACCATGCTGCGGCTGCTCCAGTAAGGTAGTGTGGTGCATAAAGCACCTTCTCATGATCTGAGCACTGAGCAATAATCAGTTTCCTTTCAATCTCACGAAGCCAATCATCGGCTTCCAGCGGTCTATCGGTGTGAGCAAAAGTTGAGGGGCGAGTCTTCTGTAACTCAGATAACTTGGAATGTGGTTGATAGGGTGCACGGTGGTTTCCCATATTGATGACATGATTCATCATCTCTTGGTGCTGTTGCTGGCTTTGCTCGAAGAGACGGCATACTTGAGACAGTGTTGCTTCGCTGTCTGGTTGGCTGGACTGACCCTGAGTGAAATTGTTGCTGGTCTGCGTCCCGTAAACCTCTTCTGGCTGATTGGGCATAGAGCGAGTCCATGGGCGAGACATTTTTCCAGTCTGGGGTATTATTTGCAAAACCCATGAGAAAAACTATGTAGCATAAGAAAAATCTTGCAAAGGCGATAATTAAAGAGGCTTCAAGGTTTTCAAAGAAACACAAATGATTTTTCACGGAGAAGAGGTGCTTAACATAAAACTTACATGCGAAAGGCAAACACATGATATAGCACCCAGGATGCGCGTACACATCCTGACATGTTATTTAAAAACTAGCGTACAAATAAAACAACACATCATACAAGCAGGCATAACATGTGGCTACTCGGTGCTCTCAGTCGGAGATGGTGAAGATCTCCTTCCCCTTGCCGATGGCAAGGCTCAGCGGTCCAGGAGAATCAACCTCCTCCTCTCTAGCTGGCTCCTGGCGCGCGATGCTGCGCGGCGGTGATGGTGCGGGGGCGACTGGTGGTAGAGCGCGTGCGGCAGGCGGTGCGGCTCTGACTGGAGTAGGAGCGATGACTCGGTCGAACTCCTCAGTGGTAGGCAGACGGTGAGCAGTGGCCAAAACGGCCGGTGCATACGAGGCTGAAGACGAGACGAATGTCAGAGGCGGCGCCGTGTGGAGAAGCTCCTTCCTGCTGGCAGGACCGCCCCGGACTAAGTCCATGCGGGCAGCCACAAGATCATCTACGAGGTTGTCGAAAGACTCCTCCAGAGCCTTGAGATACTCCACAACCATCTCGATGGCTTCATCTCGTTCTCCCCGATGGCAGGCGAACGCATAGTGGCTGGTGTAAGGCACATGGCATGGGAGGTAGCGGTAGCGACGAGTCTTCATCATGGGAAGGATGTCCCGAAGGCGAGCTATCGCCTCGCGGGCAGCCATCTGCATGGCATGCCTCTCCGTAGGCATGGCCCTTCCCGTAAAACGGAAGTGACGAGCAGCAGAACGTCCTCCCCTGAACTGCACCACGGCTTGGTGCATAGACACGTCGTCACTGAGCTTGTGCTGATAGAGCGTGAACTCCGGGCGAGCTGCTGGCCCGATCGTGACCTTGGTGATGGAGACGAGGAGCTTGACAAACCCCTCGGGCACGTTGGTGAACACTCGATTCTCACAGCTGCTGCCAGCCATCTACAAAAGTAGGCAAAAATTCTGAGTAGTCATGTCATAAATTTATGATGACCAACAGAAAATAGCTACAATTGCAAAAATGCTGAAAAGGCACAAAGGACGCTAATACACGATTAGCGATCGCACCTAGTGGCTTCCTACAGTCAGCCTGGCTCTGTTACCAAGCTTGTCACGACCGGTTTTTCAATAAAATATTTATTGAGAGACCAATCCCTTTTACGGACCAGCGAGGAAGAATTCCTTCTCACTGGTAGACAATATCTTGGTCACAGAAGAAAAATACCAGGAGTACTAAATATAATACAAGGTTGAGCAGAGACTGCCCAACAATTTATTACATGCACGCCGCTAAAACAAGACGGCGGATAGGGTGGCAAACTACTAACTTACGATAATAACGGTGGTGGAAATATCACCGCGAAGCGAGTGATATGATTCCAGAAGACTACAGCTCTTCGAGCGTCGGAGAGAGGCTCGAGGAGACTTATTGCGGGTGGCGGAAGCGTATACAATACAAGTGACCAATGTCCGGGATCGCGCAGGACTGACTGGGACTCCTCTAGGCATCGGACGCGCTATCAAACTCTTCATCCAAGAGATCGCCTTCGTCAACATCTGGCCAAATCAACAAGCCAGGTGAGTACTATGAAAGTACTCGCAAGACAGTTCGGACATAAGATATAACAAATGTAAACATGAAGCATATGAACAAGTTAACTGGTGCGATTAGACATAGCGGTAATAAATACTGGGTGCCAAGCGAGGGTCTGAATGACGCCTCGAGCGGAAACTGCAGAATAGTAATACTGGTGCCAAACGAGTGTCTGAAAGACTCCTCGAGCGGAAAATGCGGAATATTAATGCGGGTGCCAAACGAGTGTCTGAAAGACTCCTCGAGCGGAAAATGCGGAATAATAATGCCACAGTCGGGCGTCGGGGCGACACCACATAAAGGGCTTATAACAAAAAATAATAGACAGTGCATGCCGCAGTCGGACGTCTGAGCGACATCACATAAAGGGCTTATATTTAAAGTGAGAAACGAGTACACGCCACTGTCGGACGTCTGCGCGACGTCTCATAAAGGGCTTATATCACAACTCATTAATACAATAGTTTGGGAACATAAATTATCACAAGCATGAGATAAATATAAAGTTAGTCCATCCACAGGAATAACAATAAATCTGAATTTACCACTTGAGCTTGTTCACCGGGGACAAGTTTTTCCACACAGAATGATATGGATATAATACTTGCACAGCTTGATCATGGATACGATGATTTGGAAAGAATTGACTCTGCAGAGTTTGTACTTAACCACAGCCAACGGATTTCAGTAGTCACGGGGACTAGTTCCGTCTACGGTGTTTTGGAAGAAACACGTCTAACCAGTACACACCCAATTCAACCATCCGAAGCCAGGGATCACCCTCGGCAACATTCAAGAAAAACCTTGAGACGGGGAGGCTACAACCTCGCGTAGCATGGGATCAAATTTCTATACGCGCGCTTTAAGGGGGTGCCCCCCCTCTCGGTCCCAACCGGAAACACCCATGCCCCTGACCGAATGACTGGCTTTAATCCTGGGCCAAGGTACCATCATCCCGGCCTCTCTGTTTGGTGTGTACACGGAAAGAGGTTAACAACTTACTAAATCGCATCCTGTCAATGAGACATGTGGTAGCACGGAAAGGGGAAAGAACGGTAACGCGGCTCCAACCACGTTAACGTCGGAGAAAGTCGGATGACGCAAGGCTGGTATGCTACAACAGTACCACCTTGCTGCCCTTCATGTCACCACATGATTAGGCCACCTCTCATCAGAGGTCATCGCGACTTTGGAACAAGCGGGAAAAGATCGATAACGTGGCTCCAACCACGTTAACATCGAAGAAAGTCGGATGATGCACAGCTGGTATGCTACAACAGTACCACCTTGCTGCCCTTCATGTCACCACATGATTAGGCCACCTCTCATCAGAGGTCATCGCAACTTTGGAACAACCGGGTCGTTGCCTTACGAGCAACGAGGTATTTTCCGACACTCATATGCCACGCATAAACTCTCACGTGAACATGTAAAACACCTGTCATATCAAATGTTCAAAACATGCTTGCCTGGTTCGGAGAAGTCGGAGTCTAGCTCGGCGAAGTTCGCAGCTCCGTCACCTCTCCCGGAACCTACGGCAATCATGAAACGGGTACTAACGTGAAAACCAACACATGCACAGAAACTTTTCCAAATATTTTTCAAATAAATCCCATAAAAAACTAGACAAAATTTGAAGCTTGTCAGAAAAAGAATCACTCAAAAATACCTTTTTATTAAAAAGTTATAAAGGTTTCTGTCTAGGGACTTATCTGTAATGAAACAGAAAAGTTCCAGGGTTTTAACTGAGAAAACAGAAAACGCTTCGGTTGGGAATGCGCAAGCACAAAGGAGAAAACGTATTCTGCCCGAAGGCGCCAACAGAAAACGGTTCGCGAATAAAAGAACAGAGGCTGACACGCGGGGTCCACAAGTCAGATTTGAAAAGCTCGCCGGCGCCCGAAGACTGCGGTGGACGCCGGCGTCGAACCACGGCGAGTTAGGAGGAACGGAGGGTACCAAGAGCTTCAGCGTCCTCTTCCGCGTCGGTGGGTGGTGGACTCGTCCAACGGGGAGCACCACGTCGACGGCGACACTTTCTCCGGCGGACGGCGGCTCGGGTGAGGAAGGGGAACTCCGGTGGAGGGCTGCAAGCTTCAAATTGAAGTGCGGGTCAGAAAGAGGGATGCATGGTGAAGCTACTGGCAAGAGAATGGAGGCGGAGGAGCACACACGGGGGCGAATCGGGCTGGATCCTGTGGCGGGTCGCGGCGGCCGGAGTCGAGGAAGGAGACCTCCTCGGGGCTCTTCCAGTGGCTAGGCGTGCTCTAGGGGGAGTGCAGTGCTGGTGGGTGCTCGAGTTGAAGCTCGGGGCCTCTATTTATAGGCAGATCGGCGGGGTGGCCGTGAACGGAGAATCTCCGGCGAGCGATTACGGCGGAGCAGTGGATTGGCAGGGGGTTTGAGCGACCGGGCAGCATCAGTGGAGGTTACTGGATTCGTTTTGCAGCTAAACGGGGTCGGTCTTGGCGTAATGGCGTCGGTCCACGGTGAGGTGACCGCACGGGCTCAACGGCGGCAGAGAGCGCGCTCCACGCCCTGCGGTTCACGACGAGAGCAGCAGCGCGTTCGGGGGAGTGGAAGGCCACGCGGCGAGCTCCGGTGGTTTGGGCGGCGCTGGGTGGCGTCGTCGGCGCCATGTCTCCCGCTGGCGTCCGCAAAGCCGTCGCCGGCGTCGGTCACGGGGCGGCGCACCTTCTGCTGCTCGTCGCCGACGCCCGCAAGGCGCCAGGCGTTCGTGCGGTGCAGGAACAAGGGGGCGGGGACGAGGAGCAATGCGACGCGGTGGCACTGGCGAGATCGACGTCCTCCTCTGAAGAAAACAACAGCAGCCACTGACTGAATCTCTGAACTTTCTGAACTTTGACAAAGACAGTGCACTGCAGGTGTTCGACAGAAGGTTTGGGCTATGAGATAAATTTTTCTGGAGCTGTAACTTGGTGAGATGACCACTCAATGCACCCAGAAGCTGCCTGATTTTACTTGAAATTTTTGGAGAAGGCTTGGAATGAATTTCACCAAATTTGACAAATCTGGTCCAAACTTGCAGCAGGTGTAGTTTGAAAATTTTGAACTGAAGACTAGTGGATCTTCATGGTTCTAGGTTGAGGGTACAAATGACTAGGAGGGGAAAAAGGTTTGGTGCCAAAAATCAAGACAGAAAGTGGAGTTCCTTTGTAAATCTCCAAGAGGTAGAATAGAAGACAGAAATTTGTTTGAATATAATTTGAATGGAAATAATCACATGGGGAGGTTCAACTTGCTGGATTTGATGCAAATCATGATCCAGAGGTGAGGGAGTGGTTAGGAGAGAGGATTTGCAGTAATGCCATGGCAAGAAGGAATTGTTGAAAGTTGCAAAGGATTTTCCAAAAGCCATAGTGCAAATTCAAAAAGGTTTTCAAAAGTTATTTTCCCCAAAAGAAAAACATTTTGTCTGGAGTCCAAATGAAAGGCAAGAACTTCCAAGACCAAAGGCAGATCTTGGGTGAATCCAAATAAAACTTTTGCCATAAGGAAAAATATTTGAGAGTGAGAGTTCTCTTAAAGGAAAAAATTTAATCACTCCCCTCAAGTCAAATAGAAATCTTTTGAAAAATCCAAATAAAAACTTGGGTGTCACATGAGTTCTACACACGTTCAGCTCAATGACGTCCCTCAAACTCCGATCCAGCCGAGTGTTGATGGAGAGTTTCGGCAGCAGGACGGCGTGATGACGATGATGATGTTCCACCGACGCAGGGCTTCGCCTAAGCTCCGCAACGGTATTATCGAGGTGTAATATGGTCGAGGGGGGGACCGCACACTACTAAAATATCGTATATCAAGTGTGTCCTTGGGGTGCCCCCTGCCCCCGTATATAAAGGAGCAAGGGGGAGGCCGCCGGCCTAGGTAGGAGAGGCGCGCCAGAAGGGGGAGTCCTACTCCCACCGGGAGTAGGACTCCTCCTTTCCTTGTTGGAATAGGAGAAGGGAAGGGAGAAGGAGAAAGAAGGAAGGGGGCGCCCCCCTTCCCTAGTCCAATTCGGACCAGATCATGGGGAGGGGCGCGGCCACCTTTTGAGGCCTTTCTCTCCTTTCCCGTATGGCCCATTAAGGCCCTATACGAATTCCCGTAACTATCCGGTACTCCGAAAAATACCCAAATCACTCGGAACCTTTCCGAAGTCCGAATATAGTCGTCCAATATATCGATTTTTACATCTCGGCCATTTCGAGACTCCTCGTCATGTCCCCGATCTCATCCGGGACTCCAACCTCCTTCGGTACATCAAAACTCAATAAAATTGTCATCGTAACATTAAGCGTGCGGACCCTACGGGTTCGAGAACTATGTAGACATGACCGAGACACCTCTCCGGTCAATAACCAATAGCGGAACCTGGATGCCCATATTGGCTCCCACATATTCTACGAAGATCTTTATCGGTCAGACCGCATAACAACATATGTTGTTCCCTTTGTCATCGGTATGTTACTTGCCCGAGATTCGATCGTCGGTATCTTGATACCTAGTTCAATCTCGTTACCGGCAAGTCTCTTTACTAGTTCCGTAATACATCATCCCGCAACTAACTCATTAGTCACAATGCTTGCAAGGCTTATAGTGATGTGCATTACTGAGTGGGCCCAGAGATACCTCTCCGACAATCGGAGTGACAAATCCTAATCTCGAAATACGCCAACCCAACAAGTACCTTTGGAGACACCTGTAGAGCACCTTTATAATCACCCATTTACGTTGTGACGTTTGGTAGCACACAAAGTGTTCCTCCGGTAAACGGGAGTTGCATAATCTCATAGTCATAGGAACATGTATAAATCATGAAGAAAGCAATAGCAACATACTAAACGATCGGGTGCTAAGCTAACGTAATGGGTCATGTCAATCATGTCATTCTCCTAATGAGGTAATCCCGTTAATCAAATGACAACTCATGTCTATGGCTAGGAAACATAACCATCTTTGATTAACGAGCTACTCAAGTAGAGGCATACTAGTGACACTCTCTTTGTCTATGTATTCACACATGTATTATGCTTCCGGTTAATACAATTCTAGCATGAATAATAAACATTTATCATGATATAAGGAAATAAATAAGACTTTATTGTTGCCTCTAGAGCATATTTCCTTCAGTCTCCCACTTGCACTAGAGTCAATAATCTAGTTCACATCGCCATGTGATTTAACATTAATAATTCACATCACCATGTGATTAACACCCATAGTTCACATCTCTATGTGACCAACACTCAAAGGGTTTACTAGAGTCAATAATCTAGTTCACATCGCTATGTGATTAACACCCAAAGAGTACTAAGGTGTGATCATGTTTTGATTGTGAGATAATTTTAGTCAACGGGTCTTTTACATTCAGATCCGTAAGTATTTTGCAAATTTCTATGTCTACAATGCTCTGCACGGAGCTACTCTAGCTAATTGCTCCCACTTTCAATATGTATCTAGACCAAGACTTAGAGTCATCTAGATTTAGTGTCAAAACTTGCATCGACGTAACCCTTTACGACGAACCTTTTGTCACTTCCATAATCGAGAAACATATCCTTATTCCACTAAGGATAATTTTGACCGTTGTCCAGTGATCTACTCCAAGATCACTATTGTACTCCCTTGCCAAAATCAGTGTAAGGTATACAATAGATCTGGTACACAGCATGGCATACTTTATAGAACCTATGCCAAGGCATAGGGAATGACTTTCATTCTCTTTCTATCTTTTGCCGTGGTCGGGCTTTGAGTCTTTACTCAATTTCACACCTTGTAACACAGGCAAGGACTCTTTCTTTGACTGTTCTATTTTGAACTACTTCAAAATCTTGTTAAGGTATGTACTCATTGAAAAACTTATCAAGCGTCTTCATCTATCTCTATAGATCTTGATGCTCAATATGTAAGCAGCTTCACCGAGGTCTATCTTTGAAAAACTCCTTTCAAACACTCCTTTATGCTTTGCAGAATAATTCTACATTATTTCTGATTAACAATATGTCATTCACATATACTTATCAGAAATGTTGTAGTGCTCCCACTCACTTTCTTGTAAATACAGGCTTCACCGCAAGTCTGTATAAAACTATATCCTTTGATCAACTTATCAAAGCGTATATTCCAACTCCGAGATGCTTGCACCAGTCCATAGATGGATCGCTGGAGCTTGCATATTTTGTTAGCACCTTTAGGATTGACAAAACCTTCTGGTTGCATCATATACAACTCTTCTTTAATAAATCCATTAAGGAACGTAGTTTTGTTTATCCATTTGCCATATTTCATAAAATGCGGCAATTGCTAACATGATTCAGACAGACTTAAGCATAGATACGAGTGAGAAACTCTCATCGTAGTCAACACCTTGAACTTGTCAAAAAACCTTTTTGCGACAATTCTAGCTTTGTAGATAGTAACACTACTATCAGCGTCTGTCTTCCTCTTGGCCATCCATTTATTCTCAATTGCTTGCCGATCATCGGGCAAGTCAACCAAAGTCCACACTTTTTTCTCATACATGGATCTCATCTCAGATTTCATGGCCTCAAGCCATTTTGCGGAATCTGGGCTCACCATCGCTTCTTCATAGTTCGTAGGTTCGTCATGGTCTAGTAACATAACCTCCAGAACAGGATTACCGTACCACTCTGGTGCGGATCTTACTCTGGTTTACCTACGAGGTTTGGTAGTAACTTGATCTGAAGTTACATGATCATCATCATTAACTTCCTCACTAATTGGTGTAGAAGTCACAGGAACAGATTTCTGTGATGAACTACTTTCCAATAAGGGCGCAGGTACAGTTACCTCATCAAGTTCTACTTTCCTCCCACTCACTTCTTTCGAGAGAAACTCCTTCTCTAGAAAGGATCCATTCTTAGCAACGAATGTCTTGCCTGCGGATCTGTGATAGAAGGTGTACCCAACTGTCTCCTTTGGGTATCCTATGAAGACACATTTCTCCGATTTGGGTTTGAGCTTATCAGGATAAAACTTTTTCACATAAGCATCGCAACCCCAAAATTTAAGAAACGACAACTTTGGTTTCTTGCTCAACCTCAGTTCATAAGGCGTCGTCTCAATGGATTTTGATGGTGCCCTATTTAACGTGAATGCAGCTGTCTCTAATGCATAACCCCAAAACGATAGTGGTAGATCGGTAAGATACATCATATATCGCACCATATCTAATAAAGTACGATTACGACGTTCGGACACACCATTACACTCTGGTGTTCCAGGTGGCGTGAGTAGTGAAACTATTTCACATTGTTTTAACTGAAGGCCAAACTCATAACTCAAATACCCTTCTCTACGATCAGATCGTAGAAACTTTATTTTTCTTGTTACGATGATTTTCCACTTCACTCTAAAATTATATGAACTTTTCAAATGTTTCAGACTTATGTTTCGTTAAGTAGATATACCCATATCTACTCAAATCATCTGTGAATGTGAGAAAATAACGATATCCGCCACGAGCCTCAATATTCATTGGACCACATACATCTGTATGTATGACTTCCAACAAATCTGTTGCTCTCTCCATAGTTCCGGAGAACGGCGTTTTAGTCATCTTGCCCATGAGGCACGGTTCGCAAGCATCAAGTGATTCATAATCAAGTTATTCCAAAATCCCATCAGTATGGAGTTTCTTCATGCGCTTTACACCAATATGACCTAAACGGCAGTGCCACAAATAAGTTGCACTATCATTATTAACTTTGCATCTTTTGGCTTCATTATTATGAATATGTGTATTACTACGATCGAGATCCAACAAACTATTTTATTGGGTGTATGACCATAGAAGGTTTTATTCATGTAAAAAGAATAAAAATTATTCTCTAATTTAAATGAATAACCGTATTGCAACAAACATGATCAAATCATATTCATGCTCAACGCAAACACCAAATAACACTTATTTAATTTCAACACTAATCCCGAAAGTATAGGGAGTGTGCGATGATGATCATATCAATCTTGGAACTACTTCCAACACACATCGTCACCTCGCCTTTTACTAGTCTCTGTTTATTCTGCAACTCTCGTTTCGAGTTACTACTCTTAGCAACTGAGCCAGTATCGAATACCGAGGGGTTGCTATAAACACTAGTAAAGTACACATCAATAACATGTATATCCAATATACCTTTGTTCACTTTGCCATCCTTGTTATCCCCCAAATAGTTGTGGTAGTTCCGCTTCCAGTTGACCAGTCCCTTTGCAGTACAAGCACTTAGTCTCAGGCTTAGGTACAGACTTGGGCTTCTTCACTTGAGTAGCAACTTGCTTGCCGTTCTTTTTGAAGTTCCCCTTCTTCCCTTTGCCCTTTTCTTGAAACTAGTGGTCTCGTCAACCATCAACACTTGAAGTGGTCTCATCAACCATCAACACTTGATGTTTTTCTTGATTTCTACCTTCGTCGATTTCAGCATCATGAAGAGCTCGGGAATTACTTTCGTCATCCCTTGCATACTATAGTTCATCACGAAGTTCTACTAACTTGGTGATGGTGACTAGAGAATTCTGTCAATCACTATTTTATCTGGAAGATAAACTCCCACTTGATTCAAGCGATTGTAGTACCCAGACCATCTGAGCACATGCTCACTAGTTGAGCGATTCTCCTCCATCTTTTAGCTATAGAACTTGTTGGAGACTTCATATCTCTCAACTCGGGTATTTGCTTGAAATATTAACTTCAACTCCTGGAACATCTCATATGGTCCATGACGTTCAAAACGTCTTTGAAGTCCCGATTCTAAGCCGTTAAGCATGGTGCACTAAACTATCAAGTAGTCATCATATTGAGCTAGCCAAATGTTAATAACGTCTGCATCTGCTCCTGCAATAGGTCTGTCACCTAGCGGTGCATCAAGGACATAATTTTTCTGTGCAGCAATGAGGATAATCCTCAGATCACGGATCCAATCCGCATCTTTGCTACTAACATCTTACAACATAATTTTTTCTCTAGGAACATTTCAAAAATAAACACAGGGAAGCAACAACGCGAGCTATTGATCTATAACATAATTAGCAAAATACTATCAGGACTAAGTTCACGATAAATTTAAGTTCAATTAATCATAATACTTAAGAACTCCCACTTAGATAGATATCCCTCTAATAATCTAAGTGATTACGTGATCCAAATCAACAAAACCATGTCCGATCATCACGTGAGATGGAGTAGTTTCAATGGTGAACATCACTATGTTGATCATATCTACTATATGATTCACGCTCGACCTTTCGGTCTCCGTGTTCCGAGGCCATATCTGCATATGCTAGGCTCGTCAAGTTTAACCTGAGTATTCCGCATGTGCAACTGTTTTGCACCTGTTGTATTTGAACGTAGAGCCTATCACACCCGATCATCACGTGGTGTCTCAGCACGAAGAACTTTCGCAACGGTGCATACTCAGGGAGAACACTTTTATCTTGAAATTTTAGTGAGAGATCATCTTATAATGCTACCGTCAATCAAAGCAAGATAAGATGCATAAAGGATTAACATCACATGCAATCAATATAAGTGATATGATATGGCCATCATCATCTTGTGCTTGTGATCTCCATCTCCGAAGCACCGTGTTCGTGATCTCCATCTCCGAAGCACCGTTATGATCACCATCGTCACCGGCGCGACACCTTGATCTCCATCGTAGTATCGTTGTCGTCTCGCCAACTAATTGCTTTTACGACTATCGCTACCGCTTAGTGATAAAGTAAAACTATTACATGGTGATTGCATCTCATACAATAAAGCGACAACCATATGGCTCCTGCCAGTTGCCGATAACTCGGTTATAAAACATGATCATCTCATACAACAAATTATATCACATCATGTCTTGACCATATCACATCACAACATGCCCTGCAAAAACAAGTTAGACGTCCTCTACTTTGTTGTTCCAAGTTTTATGTGGCTGCTACAGGCTGAGCAAGAACCATTCTTACCTACGCATCAAAACCACAACGATAGTTTGTCAAGTTGGTGATGTTTTAACCTTCGCAAGGACCGGGCGTAGCCACACTCGGTTCAACTAAAGTGAGAAAGACAGACACCCGCCGGTCACCTTTAAGCAACGAGTGCTCGCAACGGTGAAACCAGTCTCGCGTAAGCGTACGCGTAATGTCGGTCCGGGCCACTTCATCTCACAATACCGCTGAACCAAAGTATGACATCTTGGTAAGTAGTATGACTTATATCGCCCACAACTCACTTGTGTTCTACTCGTGCATAGCATCAACGCATAAAACCAGGCTCGGATGCCACTGTTGGGTAACGTAGTAATTTCAAAAAATTTCCTACGCACACGCAAGATCATGGTGATGCATAGCAACGAGAGGGGAGAGTGTTGTCTGCGTACCCTCGTAGACCGACAGCGGAAGCGTTATCACAACGTGGGTTATGTAGTCGTACGTCTTCACGATCCGACCGATCAAGTACCGAACGCACGGCACCTCCGAGTTCTACACACGTTCAGCTCGATGACGTCCCTCGAACTCCGATCCAGCCAAGTGTTGAGGGAGAGTTTCGTCAGCACGACGGCGTGGTGACGATGATGATGTTCCACCGACGCAGGGCTTCGCCTAAGCTCCGCAACGGTATTATCGAGGTGTAATATGGTGGAGGGGTGCACCGCACACGGCTAAAATATCGTATATCAAGTGTGTCCTTGGTGTGCCCCCCTGCCCCCGTATATAAAGGAGCAAGGGGGAGGCCGCCGGCCTAGGGAGGAGAGGCGCGCCAGAAGGGGGAGTCCTACTCCCACCGGGAGTAGGACTCCTCCTTTCCTTGTTGGAATAGGAGAAGGGAAGGGAGAAGGAGAAAGAAGGAAGGGGGCGCCCCCCTTCCCTAGTCCACTTCGGACCAGATCATGGGGAGGGGCGCGGCCACCTTTTGAGGCCTTTCTCTCCTTTCCCGTATGGCCCATTAAGGCCCAATACGAATTCCCGTAACTCTCCGGTACTCCGAAAAAGACCCGAATCACTCGGAACCTTTCCGAAGTCCGAATATAGTCGTCCAATATATCGATTTTTACGTCTCGGCCATTTCGAGACTCCTCGTCATGTCCCTGATCTCATACGGGACTCCGAACTCCTTCGGTACATCAAAACTCAATAAAACTGTCATCGTAATGTTAAGCGTGCGGACCCTACGGGTTCGAGAACTATGTAGACATGACCGAGACACCTCTCCGGTCAATAACCAATAGCGGGACCTGGATGCCCATATTGGATCCCACATATTCTACGAAGATCTTTATCGGTCAGACCGCATAACAACATACGTTGTTCCCTTTGTCATCGGTATGTTACTTGCCTGAGATTCGATCGTCGGTATCTCGATACCTAGTTCAATCTCGTTACCGGCAAGTCTCTTTACTCATTCCGTAATACATCATCCCGCAACTAACTCATTAGTCACAATGCTTGCAAGGCTCATAGTGATGTGCATTACCGAGTGGGCCTAGAGATACCTCTCCGACAATCGGAGTGACAAATCCTAATCTTGAAATACGCCAACCCAACAAGTACCTTTGGAGATACCTGTAGAGCACTTTTATAATCACACATTTACGTTGTGACGTTTGGTAGCACACAAAGTGTTCCTCCGGTAAACGGGAGTTGCATAATCTCATAGTCATAGGAACATGTATAAGTCATGAAGAAACCAATAGCAACATACTAAACGATCGGGTGCTAAGCTAACGGAATGGGTCATGCCAATCATGTCATTATCCTAATGAGGTGATCCCGTTAATCAAATGACAACTCATGTCTATGGCTAGGAAACATAACCATCTTTGATTAACGAGCTAGTCAAGTAGAGGCATACTAGTGACACTCTGTTTGTCTATGTATTCACACATGTATTATGTTTCCGGTTAATACAATTCTAGCATGAATAATAAACATTTATCATGATATAAGGAAATAAATAATACTTTATTACTGCCTCTAGGGCATATTTCCTTTAGTCTCCCACATGTGGGAGCCAACATGGGTATCCAGATCCCGTTGTTGGTTATTGACCGGAGAGGCGTCTCGGTCATGTCTGCATCTCTCCCAAACCCGTAGGGTCTACACACTTAAGGTTCGTTGACGCTAGGGTTGTAGAGATATTAGTATGCGGAAACCTGAAAGTTGTTCGGAGCCCGGATGAGATCCCGGACGTCACGAGGAGTTCCGGAATGGTCCGGAGGTGAAGAATTATATACAGGAAGTCCAGTTTCGGCCACCTGGAAAGTTTTGGGGGTTATCGGTATTGTACCGGGACCACCGGAAGGGTCCCGGGGTCCACCGGGTGGGGCCACCTATCCCGGAGGGCCCCATGGGCTGAAGTGGGAGGGGAACCAGCCACTGGTGGGCTGGTGCGCCCCCCATGGGCCTCCCCTGCGCCTAGGGTTGGAAACCCTGGGGGTGGGGGGGCGCCCAACTTGGCTTGAGGGGCAAGCCACCCCCTTGGCCGCCGCCCCCCCTCAGATGGGATCTCCAGGGGGCCGGCGCCCGCTAGGGCCCCTATAAATAGTGGGGGGAGGGAGGGCAGCAGGACCCTAGCCCCTGGCGCCTCCGTCTCCCTCCCGTGACACCTCTCTCTCCCGCTTGTGCTTGGCGAAGCCCTGCTGGGATCCCCGCTACTTCCACCACCATGCCGTCGTGCTGCTGGATCTCCATCAACCTCTCCTTCCCCCTTGCTGGATCAAGAAGGAGGAGACGTCGCTTCTCCGTACGTGTGTTGAACGCGGAGGTGCCGTCCGTTCGGCGCTCGGTCATTGGTGATTTGGATCACGGCGAGTACGACTCCATCAACCCCGTTCACTTGAACGCTTCCGCTCGCGATCTACAAGGGTATGTAGATGAACTCCTTCCTTCTCGTTGCTAGTAAACTCCATAGATCGATCTTGGTGATGCGTAGAAAATTTTAAAATTCTGCAACGATCCCCAACAGTGGCATCATGAGCCAGGCCTATGCGTAGTTACTATGCACGAGTAGAACACAAAGCAGTTGTGGGCGTAGATGTTGTCAATTTTTCTTACCACTACTAGTCTTATCTTGTTTCGGCGGTATTGTGGGATGAAGCAGCCCGGACTGACCTTACACGTACGCTTATGTGAGACAGGTTCCACCGACTGACATGCACTAGTTGCATAAGGTGGCTAGCGGGTGTCTGTCTCTCCCACTTTAGTCGGAACGGATTCGATGAAAAGGGTCCTTATGAAGGGTAAATAGAAATTGGCATATCACGTTGTGATTTTACGTAGGTAAGAAACGTTCTTGCGAGAAACCTATAGAAGCCACGTAAAAACTTGCAACAACAATTAGAGGACGTCTAACTTGTTTTTGCAGCATGTGCCTTGTGATGTGATATGGCCAAAAGGATGTGATGAATGAGATATATGTGATGTATGAGATTGATCATATTCTTGTAATAGGAATCATGACTTGCATGTCGATGAGTATGACAACCGGCAGGAGCCATAGGAGTTGTCTTTATTTTTTGTATGACCTGCGTGTCATTGAATAACGCCATGTAAATTACTTTACTTTATTGCTAAACGCGTTAGCCATAGAAGTAGAAGTAATCGTTGGCGTGACAACTTCATGAAGACACGATGATGGAGATCATGGTGTCATGCCGGTGACGAAGATGATCATGGCGCCCCGAAGATGGAGATCGAAGGAGCAAAATGATATTGGCCATATCATGTCACTATTTGATTGCATGTGATGTTTATCATGTTTTACATCTTATTTGCTTAGAACGACGGTAGTAACTAAGATGATCCCTTATAATAATTTCAAGAAAGTGTTCCCCCTAACTGTGCACCGTCGCGAAGGTTCGTTGTTTAGAAGCACCACGTGATGATCGGGTGTGATAGATTCTAACGTTCGCATACAACGGGTGTTGACGAGCCTAGCATGTACAGACATGGCCTCGGAACACACGCAATACACTTAGGTTGACTTGACGACCCTAGCATGTACAGACATGGCCTCGGAACACGGAAGACCGAAAGGTCGAGCATGAGTCGTATAGAAGATACGATCAACATGGAGATGTTCACCGATCTTGACTAGTCTGTCTCACGTGATGATCGGACACGGCCTAGTTAACTCGGATCATGTTTCACTTAGATGACTGGAGGGATGGCTATCTGAGTGGGAGTTCATTGAATAATTTGATTAGATGAACTTAATTATCATGAACTTAGTCTAAAATCTTTACAATATGTCTTATAGATCAAATGGCCCACGTTGCCCTCAACTTCAACGCGTTCCTAGAGAAAACCAAGCTGAAAGATGATGGCAGCAACTATACGGACTGGGTCTGGAACCTGAGGATCATCCTCATAGCTACCAAGAAAGATTATGTCCTAGAAGCACCGCTAGGTGAAGCACCCATCCCAGAGAACCAAGACGTTATGAACGCTTGGCAATCACGTGCTGATGATTACTCCCTCGTTCAGTGCGGCATGCTTTATAGCTTAGAACCGGGGCTCCAAAAGCGTTTTGAGAAACATGGAGCATATGAGATGTTCGAAGAGCTGAAAATGGTTTTCCAAGCTCATGCCCGGGACGAGAGATATGAAGTCTCCTACAAGTTCTTCAGTTGTAAAATGGAGGAAAATAGTTCTGTCAGTGAGCACATACTCAGAATGTCAGGGTTACACAACCGCTTGTCTCAGCTGGGAGTTAATCTCCCGGATGACACGGTCATTGACAGAATCCTTCAGTCGCTTCCACCAAGCTACAAGAGCTTTGTGATGAACTTCAATATGCAGGGGATGGAAAAGACCATTCCTGAGGTATATTCAATGCTGAAATCAGTGGAGGTGGAGATCAAAAAGGAACATCAAGTGTTGATGGTGAATAAAACCACTAAGTTCAAGAAAGGCAAGGGTAAGAAGAACTTCAAGAAGGACGGCAAGGGAGTTGCCGCGCCCGGTAAGCCAGTTGCCGAGAAGAAGACAAAGAATGGACCCAAGCCTGAGACTGAGTGCTTTTATTGCAAGGGAAGTGGTCACTGGAAGTGGAACTGCCCCAAATACTTAGCGGACAAGAAGGCCGGCAACACCAAAGGTATATGTGATATACATGTAATTGATGTGTACCTTACCAGTACTCGTAGTAGCTCCTGGGTATTTGATACCGGTGCGGTTGCTCATATTTGTAACTCAAAACAGGAGCTGCGGAATAAGCGGAGACTGGCGAAGGACGAGGTGACGATGCGCGTCGGGAATGGTTCCAAGGTCGATGTGATCGCCGTCGGCACGCTGCCTCTACATTTACCTACGGGATTAGTTTTAAACCTCAATAATTGTTATTTAGTGCCAGCTTTGAGCATGAACATTGTATCAGGATCTCGTTTAATTCGAGATGGCTACTCATTTAAATCCGAGAATAATGGTTGTTTTATTTATATGAGAGATATATTTTATGGTCATGCCCCGCTGGTCAATGGTTTATTCTTAATGAATCTCGAACGTGATGTTACACATATTCATAGTGTGAATACCAAAAGATGTAAAGTTGATAACGATAGTCCCACATACTTGTGGCACTGCCGCCTTGGTCACATTGGTGTCAAACGCATGAAGAAGCTCCATGCAGATGGACTTTTGGAGTCTCTTGATAACGAATCATTTGACAAGTGCGAACCATGCCTCATGGGTAAGATGACCAAGACTCCGTTCTCCAGAACAATGGAGAGAGCAACCAACTTATTGGAAATCATACATACCGATGTGTGCGGTCCAATGAGTGTTGAGACTCGCGGAGGATATCATTATGTTCTCACTCTCACTGATGACTTGAGTAGATATGGGTATGTCTACCTAATGAAACACAAGTCTGAAACCTTTGAAAAGTTCAAGGAATTTCAGAGTGAGGTTGAGAATCAACGTGACAGGAAAATAATGTTCTTACGATCAGATAGTGGGGGAGAATATTTAAGTCACAAATTTGGTACGCACTTAGGGAAATGTGGAATCGTTTCACAACTCACGCCGCCTGGAACACCTCAGTGAAATGGTGTGTCCGAACGTCGTAATCGCACTCTATTGGATATGGTGCGATCTATGATGTCTCTTACCGATCTACCGCTCTCATTTTGGGGCTATGCTTTAGAGATTGCCGCATTCACTTTAAATAGGGCTCCGTCGAAATCCGTTGAGACGACACCGTATGAACTATGGTTTGAGAAGAAACCTAAGCTGTCGTTTCTAAAAGTTTGGGGATGCGATGCTTATGTCAAGAAACTTCAACCTGAAAAGCTCGAACCCAAGTCGGAGAAATGCGTCTTCATAGGATACCCTAAGGAAACCATTGGGTATACCTTCTACCTCAGATCCGAAGGCAAAATCTTTGTTGCCAAGAACGGGTCCTTTCTGGAGAAAGAATTTCTCTCGAAAGAATTGAGTGGGAGGAAAGTGGAACTTGATGAGGTGATAGTCACCCCTTCCGAACCGGAAAGTAGCGTAGCGCGGGAAGATGTTCCTGTGGTGCCTACACCGACTGGGGAGGAAGTTAGTGATGATGATCATGAAGCTTCGGATCAAGTTACTGCTGAACTTCGTATGTCCACAAGGACACGTTCCGCACCAGAGTGGTAGGGCAACCCTGTCCTGGAAATCATGTTGTTAGACAACGGTGAACCTTTGAACTATGAAGAAGCGATGGCGGGCCCGGATTCCAACAAATGGCTTGAAGCCATGCAATCCGAGATAGGATCCATGTATTAAAATGAAGTGTGGACTTTGACTAACTTGCCCGATGATCGGCGAGCCATAGAAAACAAATGGATCTTTAAGAAGAAGACAGACGCGGATGGTAATGTGACCATCTATAAGGCTCGACTTGTCGCTAAGGGTTATCGACAAGTTCAAGGGGTTGACTACGATGAGACTTTCTCACCCGTAGCGAAGCTGAAGTCCGTCTGAATCATGTTAGCAATTGCCGCATTCTATGATTATGAGATATGGAAAATGGACGTCAAAACGGCATTCCTTAATGGCTTTCTTAAGGAAGAATTGTATATGATGCAGCCGGAAGGTTTTGTCGATCCTAAGAATGCTAACAAGGTATGCAAGCTCCAGCGCTCCATCTATGGGCTGGTGCAAGCATCTCGGAGTTGGAACATTCAATTTGATGAGATGATCAAAGCGTTTGGGTTTACACAGACTTATGGAGAAGCCTGTGTTTACAAGAAAGTGAGCGGGAGCTCTGTAGCATTTCTCATATTATATGTGGATGACATACTATTGATGGGAAATGATATAGAATTCTTGGAAAGTATAAAGGCCTATTTGAATAAGTGTTTTTCAATGAAGGACCTTGGAGAAGCTGCTTAAATATTAGGCATCAAGATCTGTAGAGATAGATCAAGACGCCTCATTGGTCTTTCACAGAGTATGTACCTTGACAAGATATTGAAGAAGTTCAATATGGATCAGTCCAAGAAGGGGTTCTTGCCTATATTGCAAGGTGTGCAATTGAGCACGGCTCAATGCCCGACCACGGCAGAAGATAGAGAAAAGATGAGTGTCATCCCCTATGCCTCGGCCATAGGGTCTATTATGTATGCCATGCTGTGTACCAGACTTGATGTAAACCTTGCCGTAAGTTTGGTAGGAAGGTACCAAATTAATCCCGGCATGGAACACTGGACAGCGGTCAAGAATATCCTGAAGTACCTGAAGAGGACTAAGGATATGTTTCTCGTTTATGGAGGTGACGAAGAGCTCGTCGTAAAGGGTTACGTCGACGCTAGCTTCGACACAGATCTGGATGACTCTAAGTCACAAACCGGATACGTGTATATTTTGAATGGAGGGGCGGTAAGCTGGTGCAGTTGCAAGCAAAGCGTCGTGGCGGGATCTACATGTGATGCGGAGTACATGGCGGCCTCAGAGGCAACGCAAGAAGCAATCTGGATGAAGGAGTTCATTACTGACCTAGGGTGATTCCCAATGCGTCGGGCCCGATGACTCTCTTCTGTGACAACACTGGAGCTATTGCCCTTGCCAAGGAGCCCAGGTTTCACAGGAAGACCAGACATATCAAGCGTCGCTTCAACTCCATTCGTGAAATTGTTCAAAATGGAGACATAGATATTTGTAAAGTACATACGGACCTGAATGTAGCTCCGTTGACTAAACCCCTCCCTAGAGCAAAACATGATCAACACCAGAACTCTATGGGTGTTCGATTCATCACAATGTAACTAGATTATTGACTCTAGTGCAAGTGGAAGACTGTTGGAAATATGCCATAGAGGCAATAATAAAATGGTTATTATTATATTTCCTTGTTCATGATAATTGTCTATTGTTCATGCTATAATTGTGTTATCCGGAAATCGTAATACATGTGTGAATACATAGACCACAACATGTCCCTAGTGAGCCTCTAGTTGACTAGCTCGTTGATCAACAGATAGTCATGGTTTCCTGACTATGGACATTGGATGTCATTGATAATGGGATCACATCATTAGGAGAATGATGTGATGGACAAGACCCAATCCTAAGCATAGCACAAAGATCGTGTAGTTCGTTTGCTAGAGCTTTTCCAATGTCAAGTATCATTTCCTTACACCATGAGATCGTGCAACTCCCGGATGCCGTAGGAGTGCTTTGGGTGTGCCAAACGTCACAACGTAACTGGGTGACTATAAAGGTGCACTATGGGTATCTCCGAAAGTGTCTGTTGGGCTGGCACAGATCGAGACTGGGATTTGTCACTCCGTATGACGGAGAGGTATCTCTGGGCCCACTCGGTAATGCATCATCATAATGAGCTCAATGTGACTAAGGAGTTAGCCACGGGATCATGCATTACGGTACGAGTAAAGTGACTTGCCGGTAACGAGATTGAACAAGGTATTGGGATACCGACGATCGAATCTCGGGCAAGTAACGTACCGATTGACAAATGGAATTGTATACGGGATTGATTGAATCCTCGACATCGTGGTTCATCTGATGAGATCATCGTGGAACATGTGGGAGCCAACATGGGTATCCAGATCCCGCTGTTGGTTATTGACCGGAGAGGCGTCTCGGTCATGTCTGCATGTCTCCCGAACCCGTAGGGTCTACACACTTAAGGTTCGGTGACGCTAGGATTGTAGAGATATTAGTATGCGGAAACCCGAAAGTTGTTCGGAGTCCCGAATGAGATCCCGGACGTCACGAGGAGTTCCGGAATGGTCCGGAGGTGAAGAATTATATATAGGAAGTCCAGTTTCGGCCACCGGGAAAGTTTCGGGGGTTATCGGTATTGTACCGGGACCACCGGAAGGGTCCCGGGGGTCCACCGGGTGGGGCCATCTATCCCGGAGGGCCCCATGGGCTGAAGTGGGAGGGGAACCAGCCACTGGTGGGCTGGTTCACCCCCCATGGGCCTCCCCTGCGCCTAGGGTTGGAAACCCTGGGGGTGGGGGGGCGCCCCACTTGGCTTGGGGGGCAAGCCACCCCCTTGGCCGCCGCCCCCACCTCAGACGGGATCTCCAGGGGGCCGGCGCCCCCCAGGGCCCCTATAAATAGTGGGGGAGAGGGAGGGCAGCAGGACCCTAGCCCCTGGCGCCTCCCTCTCCCTCCCGTGACACCTCTCTCTCCCGCTTGTGCTTGCCGAAGCCCTGCCGCGATCCCCGCTACTTCCACCACCACGCCATCGTGCTGCTGGATCTCCATCAACCTCTCCTTCCCCATTGCTGGATCAAGAAGGAGGAGACATCTCTTCTCCGTACATGTGTTGAATGCGGAGGTGCCGTCCGTTCGGTGCTGACAGTGGAATTAACATCAATGCCAGCCAGCCCTGCAGGGACCTTTTTCTCATGTGGTGCAGCAACCTTGGATCTCTTGCTGTTGGAACTCTCCAGCAAGTCATCAACAGGTGCAGCGCACTTCGAAGAGGTACGCTTCCCGGATTCCTTGATGGTATCCCTGCTATCCATCTTCTTTCCTTTGTTTTCCTTGGTGGGAACTGCTGCTGTCGCTCCCTCTGCCGCGATTGCGTCCCGGTACATCTTATACACGCAAATGATTGTGTATTTCTCATCTGACAGGATGGAAATGACTCCTACCGGCCCTGGCATCTTCAAAGTGTTGTAGGCATAGTGAGATGCCGCCATGAATTTTGCAAGAGCTGGGCATCCAAGGATCCCATTGTACGGCAGGGGGAGATCAACCACATCAAACACAATCTTCTCAGTCCGGTAGTTCAATTCTCCCCAAATGTCAATGGCAACATGTTCTTTCACTTAGGATGACTCCTGTCGGGATTGACTCCTTGAAACGTGCCAGTGACCTTTAATTCTTCCTCTGCTATCTGAAGCTTGCTGATAACCTTTGGGGAAATCAGATTCAACTGAGCCCCTCCGTCAACCAACATCTTTGTGACCTTGAGGTTGCGAATTGTTGGAGAGACCAACAACGGTAAACACCATACCGCGGTGGCGCAGTCAGGATGGTCCTCTTTGTCAAAGATGATGGGCGTGCTTGATCATATGAGCGGCTTCCGAGACTCTACTGGTGGCTCCACGGCATTGACCTCACGCGCCCATCATTTAAGTTGGCAGTGAGAGGAGTGCAAAGATGCTACCCCGTCAATGCACATGGCATCAGTGTTCCTGCTCGCGCGTTTCCTATTCATCCCCTCCATCACTCCCATCATTTCAAATTTTCTTCTCTCGACCCCTGGCGGGTTTTCCTTGGTTCCGAAAAGTCTTGCCGGGGCAATTTGCTTCATCGCCTCGACCCTTTCCGCCAGTGCCATTCTGACCTTTTTCCTTATCACGCTTCTCATATTAAGCTCTGTGCCTCTTGACGAGCTGCTCAACCTGATGAAACTCTTGAAGATCGTGGCCCTTGGTCCAATGGATCTTGCAGTACGGCCCATCGCCTTTCCCAGCCCTCTCGGCAGCCGCAGCCTCCCGGCAGTCAGCGCACGCGGCAGCTTCCTTGCCGGGGGCCTCGACCTTAGCCTTCGTGCCGGTTGTAAGCGTGCCCGATCCTTTGACGGTCATCACCGCCTTATCCTTGCGCCTATTGTTGCGCTTCTTGCTCTTCTTCTTCTGACTCGTGGATTCATAATCATCCTTTGAGTCGATGTTGATGCAATCCTCCTCTCTAGGGAGTTTCCTTCCCTCCTCCACCCGAGCGCACTCGTCCACCAAGGTGTAAAGCTCCTTCACATTCTTGGGCAACCGCACGTTCATCTTGGAATGTATCGCGCGGTTGCGCACATTGGACTGGAAGGCAGCTATCACAGTTGCCGGTGGATATTTGGGATATTTCTATGTACTCTGCTGAATCTCTGCGAATACTTGCGGAGAGTCTCTCCTTCTTTTTGTTGGAGAAGTTGCAAGTAGCTGGGCAGTCTTGGTTCATGATGGCCACCCATGAAGGCGCCAATGAAGTCATGGCACAGGTCAGTCCATGACGAAATCGAGTTCTCCGGCAGGTGCATCAGCGAAGAGCTCACATTGGACTTGAGTGCCAAAGGGAAGTAATTGGAAAACACCTTCTCATCTCTTCCCCCATCAGCTTGAACAGCGATGGTGTAGATGCTCAAGAACTTTGCTGGGTTTAGCCTTCCATCATACTTCTCGGGTATCTCTAGCTTGAACGAGTGACCGGATGGCCAACAGACTTGCCGCAGCTCATGAGTAAAGGCAGGGCCCCCAACCTCAAATGGCAGGCATCCGCTGTCCTCGGGCACAGGCTCATCAACGTCGTGGCCATCGTACCCATTGGTCCGACGGTGGTCGTCACTACATAGCTCGATGATGATGCACGTGCCTTCCCTCCGCCTGTCTTCTGGGGCTCGCCGTTCGCCTGGACATGCTTGAGGATCGGAAGAGGCCATCGAGACATTGTCGGGTTCTTGATTCCGAAGCGCCCGCGCTGGTTCCTGTGGTCGGGATTGCACAGTGGGGGTGGCCCCTTCCGTACAGCCAACCGCGCAAGCCGTTGTCGTCGCTTGGGGTGGCCGCGGCGGGCCAGCTTGCTGCGAGCCCCAGCCCTGGCGAAGCCAATCAGACTCTGGATGGTGGATCTCCATTCATCCATCTCATCGGCCGTCGGCGGGAACCTCAATAGCAGCTGGGCCCGCGCCATGGCCTTCGTAGCAGTGCTTGGCATTGGCGAGGATGACGTAGATTGTACCGTCGCCCGGCTCCTAATGGTGCCGGTGGCAACTACGGCGCGTCCTCTTGGATGGCATGGTGACGTGGTGAAGGTGCTTGAGGGCCAGTCGCTTCTTTGGGCACGGTGGTTGGGTCGACCTGCTCCGGGGGAGGCGCGCGCCGCACGGCCGCACCCATGGTGGGGTCGGCGGGAGGGTGGCGATTCACCCCAGCCCGGGCACCACTACTGCGGTTGTGCCCGTCGGGGAGGGGAAGAGGTACAAACGGAATAACTCTACCGTTCATTCCTTGTGGAGCACGACCACTAGGATGCTGCTCTCCTCCGGTGCCTCCCGCTCCTGCTTCAGCCGCGGGGGAGGTGGTGACAAGGCCGCATGCGCTGACCGCGTCCCCCGCGGCACCCACATCCTCGTGCGCCTCTGCGGTTCCCGCGACGTCGGCGACTTCAGGTGTCGGAGCCTTCGAGGTGGACGGGTGAGCTATGGCACCGGGATTCTTCTTGGGCGCCATAGTCGATGGAGTCATCGATGATGAAAATGGCAATGAAGGTGACGCGCTGCTCGCGCTGTCGTGTTCGCGTAAGTGATCCCCCTACTTGGTGTGCCAAATATGTCGCGGGAAACTACGACCACCTATGGGACCAAGAGTCCCTTTCTGGTTCGGCGTGGGGATGGCATGTTGCAAAAAGAGCGGAGTGTGGAACAACATGGCAGAGATCACACGGGCAATTTTACCCAGGTACGGGCCGCCGTTAGGCATAAAACCCTACTCCTACTTTGGTGGATTAATGGTGGAAAAATGGTGGTTAGCGCAACACGCTTTCCCGGCAGGGTTTGCTTGGAGCGAGAATGGCTACGCGCGTAAGGACGTGCGAGGGTCCGAATCAGCCAACCCTTTCTATGATTGCCTTGGGACTCCTTTTATAGATAAAGGGGTCACCACAGTGGCAAATTTGTCATTATGCACTGATTAGATAGCAAACAGTGCTATCATACCTAACTCTGCAAGCTGACAGAGCGCATTAAATGCGCCGCTCAACATCACATCGCAGCTTGCCCGGCAGGCCCTATCGGGCTGTTCTGCCAGCTTCGCACCTGCTTGTTTGACCCGTCTCAGGACAGGTGTCATTTGGAGGTGTTTCCTATAGAAAGTGCATGCCATGTGGCGAATAGCAGACACTTAGTCACCTTGCGGCTTGACACCGCACTGATCGATCACTTGCATCGTGGTGAGGTGGTGCGGTTAAGGTTCTGCCTCCGCAAGCCCCGGCAGGCCTGCCGGGGCGACTAGGCTCGCCTGCCCATCAAGGGAGGTTTTTCCCTTGGTGGTATCTTGCTTCTCTGGCTGTTCTTGGTCTTTCTGATCCGCACTTGGATCCTTTGAAGGACTGGTTTCTTGTGCTCCAATCTGACCATGGTGCTATGATCTTGCTCTCGTGCCTGTGCACAGTCTGGGCAACGGAACTAAGGTTTGTTGCACCGACGTGTGGAGATTTGCCCTTGGCGGTCCCAGCAAGCCTTCCAGGGAAACCTTGGATTCGTCCTTGGGGCGGCCTCTACCTGACCAGGCTCGTCCGCCCGGTAAGGGAGGCTTTCCCTTAGTGACATCTTGTTCCCTTGGTTTCTCTTGGTCTTCTTGATCCACCATTTGATCCCTCAAGGAGCCACTTCTATGGCTAGGTCTTGACTTGAATGCTTGGGGAAGTTGGGTTGGAGGCACACTGTCCGTGCACAAGTCAGGGGAAACATACATCCATGTTTGTGTACCTTGACAGAAGCCCCCGGGCCTGAGCCATATGTGTCGCCGGGCACGTTGGGTTAGGCCCCAAGCACTGCACACACACACGTTGAGGAAGTGCTGCGTGTGCAGCGGTTTGCTATGATGACCAGTTAACTCAACGTCCATTCCACATAATTACCGCAGGTCATGGGGTTGTGGGACTCTAGCAGTTAATGTAAAACGGCAACTTCCTGAGAGAAAGTAGCGAAGAGCCAACCCCCATGTTCGTTCCCCATAAAAGAGAAAATGTGAAAGGGCGCTGCTCATTCGCATCTGTTTGTCCCTCCATCATCTTCTTCCGTTGCCCACGCTCGCCTCCAAAGCCCTGTTCGATCTTCCACCCTTTCCACGATCTCGAAGGATGGGAAAGAAAGCCGCCACCGCAAGGGGGAAGCGGGCAACCACCACAAAGGAAGCGGCAGTGGAGGGGAAGAAGGAGAGAGCAACGGAGTTGGACAGGAAGCAACGAGAGGATGTGGTCTTCTTCCCGTCGAGCTTGGACAGCAACACCCTAGTCGCGAAGTATGCGTACATGTGGGGGAGGGAAGTCCGAAAAGGGCATGGGGCGCCATTGGTCCTGCTGGAGGAGAAAGAAGATCCGCCAAATTCGTACTACTTCTTTTGCGCGTACTTCCTCTGCGTCCTCAGCCCCCCTTTCTCAGATTTCTTGGAGGCGATGATGGTGGTGTATGGATTCCATCTTTTGGATTTTACGCCAAATGCAATGGCGTGCATGGTGATTTTTGCCTATCTCTGCGAGAACTTCATCAGAGTTGCCCCCAATGTGGATCTGTTCAGGCACTTCTTCATCCTGCGGGTCGAAGACAAGACTCACCGCTCAAAGTATATAAGTTCGATCCCCCGGGGCAACAGGAATGTTTGGGATTACCTTCTTGGCCAGCAGCGCGGCAGATGGGAAGAATGGAGGGCAAAATAGTGCTGGATTCATGATGTGGATGCTCTAGAGTACTGTTGGGCGCGGACAGAGTGCGTCGCACACGGCAGTGGTTGGGGAAAGCCAGCCCTTACCGATGACAGGCTTGACCTGACGCTGAACAGGGTTGCCCGTCTCAAAGCTGTTGGGCTGACCATCGAACAGGTGGGGGCTGATTACCTCCGACGCCGCATCGTGCCACTACAGAAAAGGGGCAGATTCGCCTGGCGGTATGGAGATGTTGTGGATAGGATGCGCCTATATCCGGGCCTTACCAATAATCTAGCGATTTGTGGTCACGGCTGGCTGTGCGAACAATTGTTCGGTAGCCTCGGGCCATTCAACTTGCTGGCAAGGGTCATTCCGGTGAACATCAACTATGCCCTAGACCAGATTTTGAAGTGGATGCCTGACTGCAATGCTTATGGAGCTCAGGCTTATTGGCAACTACGAGAACTTGATGCACAGATCGAGTGGATTTCCAACCTGGAAGAAAGGGCTTCCAGGGTAGAGGCCGATATGTTCAAGTACAACTCCACGGTAGAAGCAGAGTTCATCAGGAGGCGGATTGAGGAGGACAAGGCACTCGACAAGGCCTGGGGGAGAGGAGGAGCCTGAAGGCGAAGGTTCTTCCCATGACAGGAGTGACGGGCACGACGTAGAGGAGGCTACCGGGAATGAGTCTCTTGGGGTTGAAGACCTTTATGCCGCGGCAGCAGAGGCCCAAGAAGGGGATGAGACCGAGGAGGTGGAGCAGCCCGAGGAGGAGTGGCTTGCAATGGGTCCTCAAGCCCCAGAGCCAGATCTGGACCAGCGCCCTCGCAGGCGGGCTAGTCGAGGAGCAGCGGCTCCTGTTCCAACACCTGCCACCAAGAGGGTAAATAAGATCACCTCCTAGAGTGACAGGTCGGATGTGGCGCGCAGCCATTCCTCTCGCCTTTCTGAGGCCAGGACCCCTCCCTCCAAGCAGCGAGTGGTCACGGGGGTTGATCCCAGCCCTCAATCAATCTCAAACTCCTCACGTAGCTCATCTTCGTCGGAGCCCCCGACCCCGTCAAAGAGCTCAAAGCTGCTAGGAAGCACTACTCCCCCGACCCTGAAGAGGACTAGAGCGACCCCACCACCTATGGGGTACGCGCTGGGCTCTATGTTCATCGATTCAGAGTAAGGGAAACAGTATCTTCTCTTGTTGAAGCATCATGCACTTGTTGATTTGCTTACTCAATATTGTCTGTTTGTTTTGACAGAGACGAAGAAGAACCCCTCACCCACCGGGCCAACGATCCAAGCAAGTGGAGTCGTCGGGGCCTTCGGAGGGCACGGGTCTAGCGGGAGATAGCACGAATGATCCTGTGGCAAGCCCCTGGCCCAGTCCCCGACATGAAGGTATGGGACAAGTTTCTCCCACCAGGGGAGGCATGGAAGATAGTGTCCCATCTCATGCCAAGGAAGAGGGGGAGATCATCCAGAGCAAGGCTCTCCAGGAGGGGTCCACCCTACCCAATGTTCAAGCTGAGAAATCCCCGACAAAGGGCCTCCACTGAAGGATCGGCCCATGCTGATGTTATGGCTATCGAGGAAGGGGCGGGGTTCATGCCCTGGCAACTAATGTTGCTAAGGAAACCGATGCCCTCCCACGGCAAACATCTCCGGGTAATCCGCTCGCTCTTAGTTTTTCATTGCTTGTGCTACCTTGCTCCAAGTCTCTGACTCATCCATAAATACTATCTCTTTATCATTGCTTGCTGACCTTGCTTGCAGTTGCATTGGCTGAGGAACCCGGGCTGTTGGAAGAAGAGGCCAGCATCGGCAAGGATGCTGCCGAAGAGGCTGCCAAGATTGCTGCCGCGGAGGGCCAAGAACACACTGCCCGGGATATCCAAGAGGCCCCAAAGGAAGCAGAGAAGATCCCTGGTAGAGTGCCAAGGTCGGAGGTAGTGGTTGAAGAGAAAGTCACTCTTCAAACTATGGGCCCTCTTTCCGTGTTCTTGCCCAGCCTGGACACGGAGCATCGGCTCATCCGCTGTAGTAAGTGCAGACTTTGATGAAGAGATCCAGCACATCGTGGCACCGCCGTTCCAGCGAGCTGAAGAGGGCGATGATTCTGCTAGGGCAGCCATGGATCTGTTCATCCTGGAGTCTATGGCAACAGTTATCAAGGATATGCGAAGCAGATACAGCCTGAAGTGGCATGCGATCAACGAGCGGTGCAACTCTGCTAGTCTCATGGATTAGAAGCTAAGAGATAAGGGCATCGGACTCCTTGAGTGGCACAACAAACAGTTTCGATCCCTCCAGCGGCAACAGGAGTTGGTAACCATCGCCAAGGAGTATGTCGCTGCCTGGGAGGTTCGTCTACGGAGCGCGAAGCGCTACTGAACACGAAGGAGAAAGACATCTCTTCCGGGGAAGGGAAACTTCAGGCCACCATCCGCAATAAGGACGAAGAACTGGAGGCCCTTGTCTAGCAGCGCACCAAGGACCTGGAGGATAGGCACAAGGTGGCCCTTGACATGCTCACCCTCGACACTGCTCCCCAGCTAAAGAGAGCTGCTGATAATCTTGCCACTTCGTCTATTGCCACGGCAGATCTTGATCAAGGGTGGCAAGCTGACGGAGGACCTTTCTGGTAGCGCCAGGGACATCGCGGCTCTCAAAGAGGAAGCGCAAAAAGTAGAGGCTCTTCTGAAGGAGGTGCAATCACAACTTTCCTCCAAGAGCCAGGACCTCGATACTTCCAACGATACCATTACTTACATGAAGTCAAGGCTTGGCACCTTAGAGAGTGGGATTGAGTTTGCCGGAGCTCGTGAGCAGAAGTTGATGAAGGACTTGGAAAATGCAAGAGCCCTCCGTAAAGACGCGGAGGACAAATTGCAAAACCAAGTTGAGCAGCGCGACCTCTGGATCAAGAGCCTGGTCGACATCGCTGAGCGCCTCACTGCCAAGATCTCGAAGATGGACATGAAGAGCTGGGCTTTCTCCGTCAACAACCACGAGGTCCCAAGTGTTAAGCTGACGCTCTTCTTCGAAGGCTTGACCGAAGGGATAAACATGTATGAGGACCAAAGGGATGCTTGTTTCACGAATGAGCCCCAGAAGCTTGCCCGTGATGCTCTCTTCATGGTTTTGAGCAACCTCTGTCGGATTTTGGGTTTCCACATTATCCTTGAGGTTCGAACACTGGGGTGCGCACGAAGATCTCTCCCTACCTAATCACGTCCTCAGCCTCACCGCAATCTCAAGGCCTAGCTCGACGAACCCGCAACACAAGAGATACGAGGTTTATACTGGTTCGGGCCACCGATGTGGTGTAATACCCTACTCCGGTGTGGTGTGGTGGATTGCCTCTCGGGCTGAGGATCAACAGTTACAAGGGAAGAACAACCTCCTGAGGGGAGGTGTTCTGGTGCTTGGTGGGTTTGAGGATGGTCTTAATCCCTTGCCCCCTACAGTGGTGGCTAGTCCTATTTATAGAGGCCCTGGTCCTCTCCCCAAATATTGAGCGGGAAGGGAGCCAACAACGGCGAAATTCGAAGGGAGACAACTAGTACAAGTTATCCTGACTAAAGGTGATCTTCGCCTACCAAAGGCTCTGGTGGTGACGCCGGCTTGGGCTCCATGGTGACCTCCTTCTTGCCGTTCTGCTGGTCTTGGTCTCGTTGCACCAATATGGAAACCTTTGTCTAATGCCTCGGGACTCCTCTCATGCGCTTGCCCCCTTTAGCACCAAAGATGAAACGAGGACACTGCGCGCTGTCGCCCACGTGGCGCCCGCCTGGCCGCGGTCGTCATGGCTTGCGTCACTGGAACCTCGCGAGGTGTCCCTTGCCTTGATCTCTCCGCCCCTCGCGAGCCAGCCTGGTGCGGTCGCTCCCGAGGAGGTCTTGTGTCGTCCGCCTGGCAAGGCTTGGCCCCTCGCGAGGGTCTTGAGTGTTTGCTGGTGAGGATGGGTCGTACAGGGCCACTCCTGGTGCCACGTCGTGGGTCGGAGGCAGGCAAGTCTAGGGACCCCCGTTCCCAGGATGCCGGCAGTAGCCCCCGGGCCCAAGGCGCGCTCGGACTTGGCTTCGAGGCGAAGCCAAAGGACTTGACCTCCAAAACCATTTCTGTCCATTTCAAGTATTTGAAATATTTCTACAACCAATATTTTCCAATAAATCCAGGAAAATTATAGCAAGTCGATAACCTTGCAAAGTTTCAGCTCAATCCAAACTATTTTGGTTCACCAAAGTGCCCCAAAATCATCTCTGTCCAGATTCAAGTTTGAACAAATTTACATTCCCAACTTATTCCAAATGCCCCCAAACTTTGTGGTCATACTCAAAATCCCAAATGATGACACTACACCAAGTGGTGCATCAAGGGAATGGTTTTGCATGAATAGATCTTGGTAAATGCATTTCTGTCGATTTCTAGGGTTTACAAAAGTTGCATTGGCGACTTTGCCCAAATGACCTCAAAATTGGTGGAAGGCCCTAATTATATGTGCCATTTCACCCTGTGGAGTCTCATGCCAAATGGAGTTCATTTGCTTACCCAAACAAGCATCAAACACCTTCTGCCTCTTTACCAAAATTCCATTTTTGACCTCTTCCACTAATCTCCATGGGCTCAACTTTGTACCCCAGCTGCTCCTGACCCTCTTGTACCTCCAGTAACTATGGCCGCATCTCAGCTCAATGATTGAGGGGTGAAACCACCTCATTTACCCCCCTAGACAGCCCATTTCCATCTCTCTCTCAACCCCACTCTTCTCCTACTGGCCATCCATGGCATCCAAGGCCCATCCCCCTTTCTTTGCTCCCTCCTAGACCTGCTGGACATGCTTGGGGGTGCCCACACTGCTGAGAAAATGGCGTGCCAAGCCATTTGGGCGCTCTGGAGCGCGCTACAGTGCGGCCAGGCACTGTAGCCGCCCCTTCCAACTGCCTCCGGCCACCTTGGGCCTCCCCAGTGCGCCCGACGAGACGCCTCGATGTCCGCAACACGGCAGCCGGTCGGCCCCCTCCTTCCTCTCTCTCCCCTGCCGGTCCTGCGGATGGACAGAGCGCCGCCCAGCTCCGCCACTCTCTGTGCTCGCTCGGGACCCGCCTCGATCTTGCCCCACTCCTCCTCTCTCCCCCAGGGCCCTAAACTACCCCCACGTGCACCGCAGAGCAGCCCCAGCTCCTCCCCTTGGCCACCAGAGCCGTTGCCGCGGGCCCCCGTGAGCTCTGTCCACGGTGAGCCCCGGGCCGGCTATATAAGGCCACCCCGAGCCCCTTTCTCTCCACCCCTCGCTCTCTACCACTCCCTATCGACTGCCCGAGCCACCCACTCCTCCTCGGAGCAGCCTAAGCTCGAGCTCCACCGCCTCGGGTCGTCGTCAATCTCGTGGTACAGGCCTCCTCTGCCCCTGCTCTCTCCCGATCTGGAACCGCCTCACCTCACTGACCTTTTCACCTCTGTTTCCCCTCTCTATTGCAGCCGGAATCGACCGGAGCAAGTGAGGGAGTCCTGGACTAAGGGGTCCTCGGGCGTCCGACCTGTTATTCATTGGGCCGGACTGATGGGCTGTGAAGATATGAAGGCCGAAGACCGGACCCGTGTCCGGATTGGACTCTCCTTGGCGTGGAAGGCAAGCTAGGAGACCAACTATGAAGATTCCTTCTTATGTAACCGACCCCATGTAACCCTAGATCTCTCTGGTGTCTATATAAATCGGAGAGCATAGTCCGGATGAGGGAATACTCATTACCATATTCACATAGGCTAGACTTCTAGGGTTCAGCCATTACGATCTCATGGTAGATCAACTCTTGTAACACTCATATTCATCAAGATCAATCAAGCAGGAAGTAGGGTATTACATCCATAGAGAGGGCCCGAACCTGGGTAAACATACTATCCCCTGTCTCCTGTTACCATCGATCCTAGACGCACAGTTTGGGACCCCCTACCCGAGATCCGCCGGTTTTGACACCGACATTGGTGCTTTCATTGAGAGTTCCACTGTGCTGTTGTCGAAAGGTTTGATGGCCCCTTCAACTGTCAATAATGACGCTGTCCAAGGAAGAGCCTTCCTTCCCGGACAGATTTTTGTGTTCGGCGGCTTCGTACTGCAGACCAACTCGCTTGGCCATCTGGAGCAGATCGATAGCAACGCCCCTGGCCACCAGGAAATGGTTCCTGTTGCTGCAACGGGCCCAGAACCAAAGCAGATCGTGGCCTCCGAAGCCACAAGGTCCGCGGCGTTGGAGCCGCACACGGACACGACATCTTGCAATGTTTGCGTCAATGGAACTCCGGACTCGTCTCCGGCTATACGTTCCGGACCAGGTACGCCTGCGAACACCGAGCTGGATCGGTTATTGAATTTCGAATTTAGCGCCGCAGACATCTTCCAACATTCACTTTTGGGTGACGTGCTAATCTCTTTAAAGAACTTGTCCTTGGAGAAGGACTCACAGCCGAACTATATTCGGTTCGAGCTAGAGGCGGACGACGAGGAATTTTGCTTCGCACCCGCCACCCACTTCATAGCCACTGTCGATGACTTAATGGACGTGTTTGACTATGGCTCCGAAGACATCGACGGTATGGACGACGATGCTGACAAGGAGCAAGGCCAAGACCCGCCATTCACTGGACGCTGGATGGCCACCTCTTCGTATGACGTGTACATGGTTGATACACGCAAAGGATCTGGTGACGACAAAGAACCAGATGCGAATAAACCCTCCGAAACGCAGTCCAAGCGTTGGCGCCCCAAACGCCCTTCTAAGCCTCGTCGCTCAAAAGATGGCAACACTGGCACCGGAGAAAATAGTACTCCGGGCGACGCCGAAAACAATGAAGACCATGTCGGAGCGGCATCGGAACAGGAGGAACATGACAACAGGCAAGACAACCATGATGAACAAGCCATAGAAGATGGCTCGGAGGATGATAGTTACTGTCCACCCTTCGAGGAGGACACAACCCTTGGCGACGAAGATTTCATCGTGCCTGAGGATCCTCTAGAGCAGGAGCGCTTTAAGCTTCAGCTCATAGCCACTGCAAGGAGCCTGAAAAAGAAGTAGCAGCAGCTTCAAGCTGAACAATATCTGCTCGTCGACAGATGGACTGATGTCCTGATAGCCGAAGAATACGGCCTCAAGCGCCCAGCCAAGAGTTACCCGAAACGCAGACTGCTACCTCAATTCGATAAGGAGGCACCAGAGGACACATCTCCCTCGCGTAATGTGGAACGACCACCACGTGGTCGAGATAGGGTGGCCGACCGGCCACCCCGCGGTCGGGATAAAGCGGCAACTCAGGCCGAACAGCAGCCTGCCCCACCGCCCCGTAAAAATAGAAACGGAAGAGTTCGGGGTCACACGTACGACCTCCCGCAGACCCTGGACAGTGGAGCAGGACATACAAGATCGATCTACGGATCGCGGGGATGTGCCTCGAGCCACGACGATGGCTACCTACTCGGACGTGACAAACCTAACCACGCCTTGGCCGCATACCACAGACGGACTCCGTCAAAGCTACGCCACGATGTGGCCCGCTATAGAGGTGCCACACAACCTCTCTGCTTCACAGATGAGGTGCTGGATCACGAATTCCCTGAGGGGTTCAAGCCTGTCAACATTGAGTCATACGACGGCACAACCGATCCTGCAGTATGGATCGATGATTTTATTCTCCATATCCATATGGCTCGAGGAGATGACCTCCACGCCATCAAATACCTCCCATTAAAGCTCAAAGGACCAGCTCGACACTGGTTAAATAGCCTGCCTGAGAATTCCATTGGCAGCTGGGAGGACTTGGAAGAGGCTTTCCTTGATAACTTCCAAGGAACTTATGTCCGGCCACCAGATGCCGATGACTTAAGCCACATAGTTCAACAACCTGGAGAATCAGCCAGGAAATTCTGGACTAGGTTCCTAACAAAAAAGAACCAGATCCATGACTGTCCGGATGCCGAAGACCTAGCGGCCCTTAAGCATATCTTCTGGGACGAATGGCTCGCCCGCCACCTCGGCCAGGAAAAGCCGAGGTCCATGGCAGCCCTCACGGCACTTATGACCCGCTTCTGCGCGGGAGAGGATAGTTGGCTGGCTCGCAGTAAAACACAGCCAGCGACACTTGCCCCTCCGATGCCAAAAACAGCACCGGCAAGCTGCGGCACAACAGACAGAAACGCTGAAACAATGGCGATAACAATGATGACACAACAGTTCACGCCGGATTCAGTGGCTCCAAGTCCGGCCAGTGAAAGAAGCCCTATAAAAGGAGCAGCGGAAGACCATCCAGCTTGGACCGCATACTCGATCGTCCTTGCCAGATACATGCCACCCCAGACAAACCGGCAAAGCATACTAGCAGAGATTGCCGTGTCTTTAAACAAGCCAGCAAGGTAAACAGCAAAAACAAGGAAGGGGAATCTCAGAGTGAGGACGATGACGAGGAGTCCCGGCAGCTGAGCAGGCGGGGCAAAAGAAATTTCCCCCTCAAGTCAAAACGGTGAACATGATATACGCCACACACATCCCCAAAAGGGAATGTAAGCGAGCACTTAGGGACGCCTACGCGGTAGAGCCAGTCGCGCCAAAATTCAATCTGTGGTCGTCGTTCCCGATCACCTTCGATTGCCGAGATCATCCAACCAGCATCCGCCATGGCGGTTCAGCCGCACTGGTCCTCGACCCAATCATCGACGGATTTCACCTGACACAAGTCCTAATTGGTGGTAGCAGCCTCAACCTGCTCTATCAGGACACAGTGCGAAATATGGGAATCAACCCCTCATGAATCAAACCAACAAAGACTACCTTTAAAGGAGTCATACCAGGCATGGAGGCCCGTTGTACGGGCTCCATAACGCTGGAGGTAGTATTCGGCTCCCCGGATAACTTCCGAAGCAAAGAACTAATCTTCGATATCGTCCCATTCCGCAGCGGCTATCACACCCCGCTCGGACGAACCGCATTTGCTAGATTCAACGCGTTACCACATTATGCTTATCTCAAGCTCAAGATGCCCGGTCCACATGGCGTCATTACAGTAAATGGAAACACGGAATGCTCCCTCCATACAGCGGAGCACACCGCCGCCCTAGCAGCAGAAGTACAGAGTGGCCTTCTCAAGCAGCATTATAATTCGGCTGCCGAGCCCCTGGACATCGTCAAGAGGGTCCGGACAACACTACAGCAGGACAGCTCGGCCCGTCGCGAGCCGAATTAGCAATTCGGCCTCAGTCCCAGCCCCGATGAGGCAATGGCATTACTACCGCGTGTACATAAACGATGCACTCAAAACCCCATGGGTATTGAAGGAGGCATAACTCGTTCGAGATCCACAGTACGGCTTGACCGACCCTGGCATTCGCCCACTTTTCCTTTTCCTTTTTTATGAGTTTCCTTCTCTTTTCAAGGTCTATACGGACAACCCACTTGCAGAACACACCAAGGAGGCAAGGAGCTTTGGCGTACAAGGGAACCCCCAGGTGATCTCTAATAAACGATTACCATACTTGTTTTACATACCCACACGCAGCTCGCCCTTGGTTACGGCATGTTAAATAGCCTTACTCGCTTATCGCATTACTTGTACAATGTACGCCTCGACGTACTAGTTACATCACAATGGTGAATAAATGGTGGCCTCAGCTCATTACACTTTTCCCCCGTTTCCTCACCTTAATATCTATTACTCATTGCACATGTACACCATGGTACGTACTGCTACGCCAGGGGCTTCATTACACCCCGCATCACGGCAATAAAAGTCCGAACACTTTTACAGTATAGTTCGGCACCCCGAACTTATAGCATTATATGCATCGGCTCGAAATCATGTCTTGCCCGGCTCCTGTGTTTACTACCTTACGTTCCGCTATATCGGCTAGGGTAGTAAAGGGAGAACTACTGCGATTGTGTCCCGGTTCTTCCGGACGAGCACCTCAGTAGAGAAAGCCGAAAACTGACTGTCATGATGCAGCGAGAGCCGGTCAGCTGTTCGAGAGGTTTTTAAATCGTTGGAGATTTTTTCCGCTTCTTGCGAAGAATCGGTTCTTCTGATTAGGCGTGTATAACTCCCCTAATTCAGCCTTCCGAACACCAGGGGCTTCGCCAACTTTCTTACTTGTCAAACTCCTATGGCTATGTGAGGGCGGTAAAGGCCGCATAGTCTGATTGCCTTGTTCGTTCCACTAAACACCTCTTTTAAGGACCAGAATATAGAGTAAAGAGTCTTTAGATTTGTCCCGAACACCCCCGTACTATCTACGTGGGGGTAGAAGCCGACGACTGGTCAACCCTCAGATTTAATAAACGGCCGCACAGGAGGTAAAATTTAAATCATAAGCGTTATACTACATAACATCTTTGTTCCATCTTACAGGGCAAGGTAATATACATTTTCTCATGGGAATATAACATCCTTCGAACATTGCTCCGCCACAAGGCGGGACCCCTCCAGAACTCCCTCGAAATAGTGCTTGGGTCGACGATGCTCCTCGCCCTCCGGCGGTCCCTCGGTCATCAGCTTCTTGGCATCCAGCTTCGTCCAATGCGTCTTGACGCGGGCAAAGGCCATAGGTGCAACTTCAATACAGACCGACCGCTTCACGGCTTCGAGCCGCAGACAGGCACTCACAAGCTGTTGCACAAGTCCGAAGTAGCTGCTAGGTATAGGATCGGCAGGCCACAGCCGGACTATCAGGTCCTTCATGGCTAGCTCTGCCAACCTGTGCAGCTCGACCAACTTCTTTAGCTGGCCGCTGAAGGGCACCGGATGTTCGGATCCCAGATGTTGGGACCAGAATAGCTTCTCCGTAGACATCCCTTCTTCGGCTCTATAATGCTCGGCAGCATCTGATACACTATGCGGCAGATCTGTAAACGCCCCTGGAAAATCCAAATTCAGGATAAGTACAAGGAACGTTTCTTCTACATACTTGCTATGCATGGTGAAAGACTTACCCGCTGTAATTTTCTTGGCCGCCTGAATTTCCTGGAGGGTGTTCTGGGCTTCCGCTCGTGCATCCTGCGCGCTCTGGCGGGCCTTCGCCAATTTGGACTCTTGCGCCTTACAATCGCGCTCCAGGGACTCAAATCTCTCTATCGCGCCCTGGAGCTGTTGTTGCGCCTCACCAACCCGGGCCACGTGCTTCTCGCGCGAGGCGCGTTCCTTGGCCGCTTTGTCCTCGGCCTCGGCTAGCGCCTTCTTAAGGGTTGCCACCTCGGTCGTGGCCCCTAATAAAGTTTATGACACTTTAGTCCGGTTGGACTATCCATTTTTTCAAAAATATACCAATAGGTTACTGCATACCTTGGCTATCCTCCAGCTACTTCTTCACGAGGCCGAGCTCCTCCTCGGCCCGCTCCAGTTTCTGCTTCAGTCCGGAGACCTCCGCAGCATGAGCAGTGGCAGCGTGCAGCGATACCTGCTCATTCACATAGACAACTCATGTTAGACTCCTGCGATATTTATTCTTGATCCTCTGTTCGGCTTTTCTTCCCGAACACCAAACAGAGCATCAGGGGCTACTGTCTATACTGTGATATTTTTCCTACAATCACATAACTTACCTCAAAGCCCATTAGAAGGCTAGTGCAGGCTTCGGTCAGTCTGCTTTTGATGAACTGAACCTTCTCTATCACCGTGTCCATAAGGACACGATGTTCATCCACAATAGAGGCGCCTCGTAGCGCCTCTAGCAGATTATCCGGTGCCTCTGGAGGGATAGAGGTCACCGGTGGAGCAGGCACAGTCCCTCCTTCTAGGGAATGCCGTCTGCTGGACCCTGGAGCCGTGTAGATCTACGGAATGGTATCCGGCTGGGCACCCAAGGGAACTCGGGTCCCGTTATCAGTCCCCATGGGTACTTCTTCCCCCGTATGTCCGGCGGCTGAAGAGTCATCCTGGGGCATCACTCCGATGATCTCTGGAATCTCCCCCCGGCCTGGGAAAGTCTTTTTGGACACCACCTCATCATCACCCTTGGGTGAGATGGAATGAGCAGGTGGCGGAGACATGCTGGCCATCTCCTTCGAGTCCATTGAATCCTCTGTCGAGGATCGCGGGGAGCCATCGCGTGCCGGACTATAGTGAAAAAGCTTACAATATGTCAATATTACAAACCAGGAAGGCCATACATTTGCGGATTCTGGTACTTACGAGGCGGCCCGAGGCTTGGTCCGGCGAGGTCGCTCCGGACTGCTGTCAACATCCCACGTGGAGTTATCCGCAAGGGAGCCTTTAACCCTCTTAGGCGCTTTCGCCTCCGGACTTGTGGGGCCGCCCTCTTCTTCCTCCCCACTTCGGGTGGGGAGTTGTTTTCTTCTTCCCCTTCATCGTCGTCGTCAGCGGACGAAGAGGAAGTCTCACTTCCGGACGCCACGTCCGGAGTGCCCTTACGATGAAGGCTCCTTTTGGCCGCTTGGGCTGCCTTCTTAGCCGTCTTCTCCGGCACCTCATAAGGTGCAGGGAACAACATTTTCTCCAGTAATGGAAATCCTTGGTCTTCGGGCAGCGGAGCCGGACAGTTAATCCCCTCACCACCTTGATCCAGGCCTAAAAATATGGATGGGAAAGCTTAGGCTTTACCTCGAAATATACCAGTAAAAAGTATGCTATGAAGACATGGAATAACTTACTGAATTAGCTTGGCTCTTTAAGCTAAGCCCATGATCCTCGGTCATAGGCGGCGGCGTCTCGCCGGCCTTAAAAAGCACTCTCCAGATGTCTTCATGCGTCGTGACGAAGAGCTCTTGCAGCGTCTGGTGCTTGGCCGGATCATACTCCCACAGATAGCAAGTCCGGCGTTGGCACGGAAGGATCCGACGAATGATCATGACCTGGACCACGTTGACAAGCTTGATTTTCCTATCTATCATGTTCTGCACGCACGTCTGGAGCCCAGTCAGCTCGTCCGAAGGACCCCAGGTTAGGCCCCTCTCTTGCCAGGAGGTGAGCCGCATCGGGATTCCGGATCGGAATTCGGGGGCCGCCGCCAAGTTGGCATCGCTCGGCTCGGTGATGTAGAACCACCCCGATTGCCACCCCTTCACCATCTCCGCAAATGATCCTTCGGGCCAGGTGACGTTGGGCATCTTGCCCACCATAGCGCCTCCGCACTCTGCTTGTTGACCGCTCACTACTTTCGGCCTCACATTGAAGGTCTTCAGCCACAGGCCGAAGTGAGGTGGGATGCAGAGGAAAGCCTCACAAATGACGATAAATGCCCAAATGTTGAGGATAAAGTTGCGGGCTAGGTCATGAAAATCCAGCTCATAGTAAAACAACAACCCACGGACGAATGGGTGAAGAGGGAACCCCAGCCCGCGGACGAAATGTGCAAGAAACACAACCCTCTCGTTGGGCTCGGGAGTAGGGACAATCTGTCCCTTGGCCGGGAGTCGATGAGTGATCTCCTTGGCCAGATATCCGGCCTCCCGGAGCTCTTTGATATCCTTCTTCTTGACGGAAGAGGCCATCCACTTACCTCCAGCTCCAGATCCGGACATCTTTGGAGTGCTTTCTCGAACAAGGGAAAAGCTAAAGCTTGGGCGCTGGAGCTCAGGGACGGAAAGGCTGAGGAGGAACCGAGGTGTCGGTAAAGAAAGGGAATCCTTATCCCCTTATAAAGGCCATGAATGTCAAGCGCCTCCCCACTCGCCTTAAACTCGCCTATTCCCAAGGGCAGTGCAAACGGCACGGTTGGGTCGCCCACGCCCGCATTGATGAGAATCCCGTAATAAGGGGACATGATCTCTGCTTCGACAGGACGTGCCGATAGCAACCGCGTCTCGAAACGTGGGATGGCAGATGAAGAACGGTTTGAAATTATGACCGGACGGATGTGCTGTCGTGCTGTAAAAAAGCTGTCAACAGATTAGATTAGTGCAAATATTATATTCTCTCTGCGGTGTGCAGGGGGCGTGTAACAGGTCCAGATACAATTATCAAATCCGAAGACTATCATGGATTTCGGAAAAAGGGGAACCCGCCTTGCAATGCCGGAGACAATCTGCGCGCCGGACTCCTCGTCATTGAAGCCAGGTTCAGGGGCTACTGAGGGAGTCTTGGACTAAGGGATCCTCGGGCGTCCGGCCTGTTATTCATTGGGCCAGACTGATGGGCTGTGAAGATATGAAGGCCGAAGACCGGACCCGTGTCCGGATTGGACTCTCCTTAGCATGGAAGCCAAGCTAGGCGGCCAACTATGAAGATTCCTTCTTATGTAACCGACCCCATGTAACCCTAGATCTCTCTGGTGTCTATATGATCTGGAGAGCGTAGTCCGAATGAGGGAATACTCATTACCATATTCACATAGGCTAGACTTCTAGGGTTTAGCCATTATGGTCTCGTGGTAGATCAACTCTTGTAACACTCATATTCATCAAGATCAATCAAGCTGGAAGTAGGGAATTACCTCCATAGGGAGGGCCCGAACCTAGGTAAACATCGTGTCCCCTATCTCCTGTTACCTTCGATCTTAGACGCACAATTTGGGAACCCCTACCCGAGATCCGCCAGTTTTGACACCGACAGCAAGCACCTCCCGAAGCCTTCTGCCGGCTTCCTCGTCGCCAGTGAACCCCTACACTCCGGTGACTGCCTCCACCTCCACCCGAACGACGACACCGCCCTAAGCACGCCGGTGCCCTTGGATCGCCTCGCCGTCGACCACAGCGACGCCGGTGAGCTCGCCTCCCTCTCTGGCCCGAGGTTGAAGACGACGGCCGTGGAGCCCGTTGGTCACCCTCACATTCTGACGGGTGGCACACGCGCGCGCGTACCGGTTCGCCCATGGGCCGAAGGCGTATTTTGTATTTACGCCTTCGACATGGCAGCCTCGCGCGGGCTGGATCCTCTGTGGGCCTGCTGCACTGTGGTCCTTCTGGCCCAGTTGCACAGTGCTGCTTCTCCTTTTCTTTTTTCCATAAATTTGCAAACATTCCTCAGGATTAAATATTAATCCAAATGCAATAATTCCAGTTCCTAAATTCTTGTAAAAATCCTAACTATTTAATGGTATAACTTTCAGGCATGTCCAAACAACTTTTATGTACTGTTCATATTCAAATTCAAATTTCAATATATTTAAACCTCTCTAAAAATCCATTCCTCATATTCTACCACTCCAAATCCAAAACTAAGAATTTTATCCTTCTTAGTTCCTAAATTCTTAGTTTTCTGAGCACATTGGTTTTCCTGTTTTGCTATTGCCTTATTTTCCCGTCATTTCTTTTGCGACGAATAGATCCCGTATTTTACGAAGTAGTTGAATAAGAAGAAGGAGAAGGACTTGAAGACTTTGAAGACCAAGGCAAGCAGCCCTTTGACCATGTCTATGAAACTTTTTTTTTGTGCATGTCATATAGCACTTTTATTGCTTGCATCAGAGACATGATGATGAGGTGACCACATGGGGTGGTTTTCGATTGTTACTCTCTCGTTGATACTTGCATGGCGCATGAACCTACCTCCTTATGAGGGTTATGCCGGTGGGAGTACATAGGATGCTAAAGTAGTTGCTACGCAAAAAGGGACGGGAATATGCATGGTGATGGAGGCAAAGTATTTTCAAAAGACTTTTCGAAAACCCTGTCGGGTGCCACATATGCCCAAGGGAGATAATGAGTTGGGTAACCACTTGATGACGAAGTGGTGTACCGAGGCAAGTGTGTGTGTTGTTTTCAAAACGGATTGGTTTAAGTTGCAACCGTTATTCCAACCTTACATGCGCAACCACTCTACCCTTATATGGAAAAGGGCATTATTGATTACCTAGGCCGACAATAGCATGGTGCCCGCATTACTAGTGACGGGGGTGACACGAAGTCACCCTTGGGATGGGGTCGTGCCAGGTAGCCATGACTGTTTTTATAGGGCACCGGACACACCGTTGGTACCCCATGCTTGTGGTATGTGATGAATATGGGAGCGAGGCTCCACAATTTTAAGATGTGAAATGTTGGTCACGGGGGTTACTACCAATTGAGTGGACTCTATGTTAGTGTCGACTAGGGAAATATAGTGATCGGGTGCTTACCCCGGGTACTTGAGGTACCGCGGATCGTCGATGACACGGAAGTTCCCCGGATCTTGTGGGTAAAGTGTGCAACCTCTACAGAGTGGAAAACTATTCGAATAGCTGTGTCCACGGTCAAGGACAGTTGGGTAACCGCTCTTGGGCTACGTCCACTTGTTTACAAACCAGTGTGGGTGTTTGGATAAGTGGGAAGAACTACTTGGGTCAAGTCAAAGGACTTGACATGATTGAGTTGGGTTGAAGCCCACTCCCTTTACGTTGATATCTGTAACCAGTCCCTATGGTTAATTGAATTCATATGATGCATGATTTACCGGTTGTTGCACGACAAAAAAAAGACACATTCGTGACATTTTGGGCCGAACGAAAAAAAATTGTCATACTGATGACACTTCTATGACAATAATTGTGACAAAACCCGGTATCATCATAGATGTGGTGCGGTCCTACTTCTATGGCAAAAAATCATGACAGAAAATGGGCTTTTTGTCCTGGGCGGGCCGGAGATGTAGCTGCAAGAGATTCTTTGGGCCGTCCATGACGGAAAAAACCGTGGTAGAAGCGAGGGCGAGGAAAATATCGAGGTGTTCCCGGTTACGGTGGGTGGTCGGGGCCGAGCGATGCGTGTTTCTCTCATACACGCACGCGCGTGTGTGTGAGTCGTTGGGCTCTAACTGAAACCGATCGAGGCGTTGGGCTCTAACTGAACCTGAGCGATTGCACTGCAGGCTACGCGTTACTAAACCTGAGCAATCGATCGATGGTTGTTAACTGAACCCGATCGAGCGATTCCTTCGCTACTGCTGCTAACTGAAACCGATCGATGCTGCCTCTGGATGAACAGTGAGCGTTGCTGGGGGGGTTTAGATGAACAGTTCCTGGTGGGGGTGGATGAACAGGACCCCGTGGTGTTGCCTCTGGATGAACAGGACCCCGATCGATCGAGCCGGTTGGGGCTGGATGAACAGGACCCCGTGGAGGGCAGGATGAACAGGACCACCCCGTGGAGGGCAGGATGAATAGTAGACGGTGGAGGGCTGGATTAACAGTAGACCGTGGAGGGGTGGTTGAACAGGAGCCCATGGAGAGGGCTGGTTGAACAGTAGCCGGTGGAGTAGCACGCGGTGTAGGCTGGATGAACAGGAGCCCGTGGATGAACAGTCGCAGGTGGAGGCTGCAGGAGGTCGACGGTGGAGATGAACAGTATCCCGTGGAGTCCCGTTTTGCGGTACGCCACACCCCTCCCGATGAACAGGACCCCCGTTTCGACCGTAGCGCTCCAACACAAGTCCGTTTCCTCCGTTTTGCGGTACGCCACACCCCTCCCGATCAACAGGACCCCCGTTTCGACCGTAGGAGGTCCGTTTCCTTCGTTTTGCGGTACGCCAGACCCCTCCCGATGAACAGGATCCCATTTCGAACATGGCCGCTCGAACACAAGGTTGTTTGCTCCATTCTTCGGTACGCCAGGCCTCGTTTCCATCGACTGTTCCATGCAAGCCCTCCCGATGAACACGACAACGCATTTCGTTCTGACCCAGCCAGTTGGCTCCCCATGAACACGACGACGACGTAGTTTCTCCGTTCCGACCCAGCCATGTACACGAGCCCTGGCCGTACGTACGCACGAGTAGGCGTTCGAGACCCCACCCGTATGTACGTACGTGGCTGTATTTACTTTCTTGCACTCTGGCCGCTGTACGTACGTGTACATGCTATGTGCGCGCCTCTACTACGGCACGTGCGCGCCTCTACATTGAACAGTATGTACGTACACGTTCGCGACCAGAATGACAACGCTACGTACGTTTCGACCAGGTGGGTCCCGACTGTCAGGCACTTCCTTGCGTGCGAAGATGTAGCTGGTGGGTCCCAGTAGTCTGGGGGCGAATCGTTTTTTTTCCCCGGACGCACTTCCTTGCGTCCGAAGATGTAGCTGGTGGGTCCCAGCAGTCAGGGGGAAACGTTTTTTTGCGAAATACGGTGGCCCGTCCGGTGGGTCCCCGCTGTCGGGTGGAGGAATAATTATTTTGCGCGTAATAAGGAGGCACTTCCTTGCTGCGGCCGTGGACCCAGCTGTCAGCCTCTCCACGTACAGTCCACGTTCGATGGAAGCCGTTCCTTGACCACGTTGACCACGCCGCGCCAAGAGCACCAGGGCGGTGGACGACGGCGAGGCCTAGGAAGGGGACGACGCTGAGCCGGGGAAGACGCGGCAGTGGAAGCCCGCATGGAGAGGAGTACGAGGGTTCACTGGTTCAGCTGCGGTGTGAGGCTGCTGTCGCCGCAGGGCCTGGCCAGCGGTGGGAATAGTAGGGGGCGGTGTGGCCTCCGTGGCAGCATAGCCGGCCACGGGAGGGAGGAGCATGCGGCACGACTGGCGCTGCTCTAGGCGGCTGGAGCAAGAAGACCAGAGGTTGAAGAAGCACTACGGCCGTTGGATGGACACCGTACGGTCACTGGAGCTAGAATCGTTCATATTGACTAAGTTGACAAAGCACTCCGTCCCCGTCAACTTAGTAGGCCCACAAGTCATCCACCCACGAAGGTGGGTCCCAACTAGCAGGGGGAGTATTCATTTTTTTGTGCGTAATAAGGAGGCACTTCTGGTGGGTCCGAGCTGACAGCGGGGGGAACGTTTTTTTCGCGAAATACGGTGACCCATCCGGTGGGTCCTAGCAGGCAGGGGGAAATGTTTTTTTCAGAAAATACAGTGGCATGTCCGATGGGTCCCTACTGTTAGGTGGAGGAAACATTATTTTCCGTGTAATAAGGAGGCACTTCCTTGGTGCGGCTATGGACCCAGCTGTCAGCCTCTCCACGTATAGTACACTTCCGATGGAAGTCATTCCTTGACCACATTGACCACGCCGCGTTCTGTTGCATGCATGCGTCCATGGGCGTGGTGCGTCCCCACTGTCAGCCTGTCATGTACAGTCATCTTTCGATGACTCTCGGTTGTTGACCACGTTGACCACACCATGTCGAGTGCACCAAAGGCCGGTGGACGACGGTGAGGCCCCAGACTGGAATGACCCGGAGATGGGGAAGATGCGGCAGTGGAGTCGCAGATGGAGAGGAGGGGGAAACTTGACTGGTTCGGGTGCGCGGCAGCACAGCCGCGGTGCCGCCCACGGGAGACAGGAGCAAGAACAGAGGTTGAAGAAGGAGCACGGCTGTTGGATTAACATCCAACGGTCCAGCTGCAGAATCATTTGTTGATTAAGTTGACAAAGCCCTGCGTACACGTCCGCTTAGTAGGCCCACAAGTCAGCCACCAAATCTGACGTGTCCCAGCTGTCAACGGGAGGAATAATTTTTTTCGCATAACAAGGAGGCACTTCCTTCCGTGCAAAGATACAGCCGGTGGGTCCCAGCTGTCAGGTGGAGGAAACATTTGTTCAGCTTAATAAGGAGGAACTTTCCTTGCGTGCGACCATGGACCTCATGGGTCCCAGCCGTCAGGCTCTCAACGCTTAGTCCTCTTCTGATGACTCTTGTTTGTTGACCACGCCGCACCGAGCGCAGCAAGGCGGTGGACGACGGCGAGGCCCCGGACGGGAACGACTCGGAGATGGGAAGACGCGACAGTGGAGTCTCAGATTGAGTGGAGGAGAAGGGTTATAACTGGTTCTGGTGCAGCGTGGAGCTGCAGTCGGTGGAGAATAACAAGAAGTGTGGAGGGGTGGAGGGATAGCCTGGCCGGCGATGGGGTAGCGCTTCACAGCGATGCGTGCTAAGCAGAGCCACTAGCCGCCGGAGGCCGGACCAGGCGGTCCCGGCGATGCTGGAGGAAGAAGACGAGAGGTTGAAGGTGCATGCCGACCAAGTTGACAACGCCCTGCGTAGCCTTCGACCTATTGGTCCACATGTCAGCCTGCAAAAATGTGGCATATATTTAACCCATGTTTTCTAGAATGTACAGTCCATTTCCTGGGCTGGGTGAACAAATAATTTCGTGTCAATGCGGCCCATTTATATTATCTAAGAAATCCCAGCCCATTTACACTTCCTTCAAATACACAAATTAGCTGGGCTCATTATATATATAATGTTATGTTAGAAGGAGCAATTAATATGAAAAATAAACTACAGAGGCACATTTTTTATATACATAATTAACAAATTAGCGAGTTATTGGTCAAAATAAAAATGAGCGCGTTATTATTACATTGGTCCTTAAAATCTTCACAAGCTTTTGTACGCATTCACCAGGATTTTCCTTGCCTGTGAGTCAAAAACAACCAGGATTTTCCTTGCCAACTTCTGTTAAACATTTACTTTTATAAGTTAATAACACGTGGCATGTTTTCATAATGTATATATAAGTCTCTATAAAATATATGATAATAGTAATAATATAAATATATATAATGAGGTTAAAAAAATACATTGGGCTGCCGATCTTTAAGAAAAAGCCCATAGGCCGGTATGGACCTCAAAAAATAAGTTGAAACCACTATCACCCATATGTCATGGGCTACGCATGTTAAAATACAAAACCTAGGCCTAGCTGATAGTTGTTCGCCCTCTGGAAAAAAATGATACCAGATCCCCGAGCGAACTGGATTATAGAGGGGGCCGGTGGCACGACTGAAGAAGCACATCAGGAGCGATTTTTTTTCTTTAGTGGATGGCTCTCGATGGCATTTTTTTACTTGCCTCTGCACCATACAACTTGTATTTTTAGCCTCCCAGTCCGTGGTGGACCAGCAGCCCATTTGCTGGGCGGGCCAACCTACAGAAACCGGCACTCAATTTTTCAACAAAGCAGGTGCAATTCTTCTCGGGAAGAAGGTGTGCCATTGACACCCACACGTCACATAACCCACAGTAGGCATACTAACAAGTTCACACACAAGCACAACAGAAAAGGTAAACATTCGTATCAAACTTAGGTTCACAGGACACGTTCATATTCATAGCCAACATTCACTATCAACAACTCAAAAGATTCATATATACACAAGTTCAGCATGTCTATGGATCCAAATGATTGATAGATCACACAACAATATTCATAGATAATTCACCAAAAGTTTCAGATATACACATATTCAGTATGTTTATGCATCGAAATGATTGAGATCATAGCCAATATGAACCATGGACGAACTTTAATTACCTAGGGTACAGACTAGTAAATGGTGTTCAGTCGGAGGTACTTCTTGCTAAAATTAATGGTTGTACGAGTAAACTTTCGAGTACATAAGAGGCACCATAGACAATCTGAACTTTGCTTGTAGGTTTATCCTCAAATAGTGGCCTCGTGCCGAGGGAGGTTGGAGCAACTTGGCCACTACTTTCATCCAACTAGTTTACTGGCTCATCTTGGTCCTGTATCTCGCCAAAATTCTACATTGCAGACAGGTAAATGGTGTTCAGTCGGAGGTACTTCTTGCTAAAATTAATGCTTGTACGAGTAAACTTTTGAGTACATAAGAGGCAGCACAAACAATCTGAACTTTGCTTGTAGGTTTATCCTCAAATAGTGGCCTCGTGCTGAGGGAGGTTTGAGCAACTTGGCCACTACTTTCATCCAACTAGTTTACTGGCTCATCTTGGTCCTGTATCTCGCCAAAATTCTAAATTGCAGACGAGAAAGGAGGCGGTTGACAAAATGAACCATCCAAATTTTTTGTGCAGTTCAACTGAAATGGAGCATCCCTGGCGTGAAGACTGATTAAGTGCCAGATGAATATACGCGTCAACCAACTTGTCTAGAATCTTTAGACTCCATGCCATATAGTTCGCTACCATATGTGCCGATAACCAAAAGGCACAAGTTGGGACCAAAGACTGGACTGCGTTTTTCTGGGCTATGCGCCAAGCAATATTTTTGGCGTTCACTCTCCTAATACGTGGAGTTTGACAATTGGTTGACGCCGGTTGATACTCGAATGAATATAGGCACTTCTTCTTGTCAACACCGATGCTTGTTTGAGTGAACTTTGGAGAACATAGCAGCAGTATAAGTACCTGTCCATCTGATCTTTTTGTGCAGTTCTACTGAAATCACCCGATGTAATGATTTGCCTGCGAGTTCGGGCTTCAAGTTACTCCTTTATGAAATCGGCAACAGGATAAAGACCAGTACCAACCTGTGTGAGGTAGCATATCAATTACTATTTCCTTTGACTGGAAGCCGAGATAAGCCAAGCGACTGACACGAAAGGAAGAATGCAAGCCGAGATTAGCGACTAACAGGAAAGGAAGGAAGCTGTCGAGGCAATGAAGCACCCAAAGTTTTTGTGTAGTTCCACCAAAATCGAGCATCCCTGTTGGCACATATATTGAGAGAGTGAGATTACTGTAATAGTGGGACTTGTTGATGAAACATACACTAACAAATAGAAGCACCCTCATTATCTTAATGGGTAAAGTTAGCATTCCCTCCCTGCTCCACCACATGATTCACCTCTATAGACAAACATACACACGTACATGATTAAGCATAGGGTGCTACTAAAGATTTGTTTAACTCCGATAGGAAAATTAGGCAGCAATAATTAGTGGTACTTAAGTACTCCTAATTAATTAAGTGAGACACCAGAAGTGGAAGGGCTGCCTGGAGGATCGTCTCACATGTAAGGTAGTCATTGCCGGAGCCCTTGAATGGCCTCGACTGAGGCATCTGGCTTCAGCAAGATCGCCCTGGCACTGTTTACTCTTCTTCTTCTTCCTCTTCATGCTCTGTTTCTCATTCTCCTCACCAGTTGGTGAAACCAAGTACATGATTGGCCTTCTATTTCGGAATTGGTTTTGTCAGTGAGGGAGTACAAGTGTACTAGTAAAAAATAGCGTTATTTTCTCATGGCAATCGCAAAATAGAGATGAACACATGCATTAAATATCATTCTGACCTAAAGGAAGGTTATGGTGCCAATATGGATGATGAGGATTGGAACACAGATCTCCCTTTGTGCAGTTCCACCGAAATGAACCAACTGTTCCATTCTAACATTCCAGTTAAACAGCACAAAAGTCACTTCTTTTAAGAAGAGTTTTGTGTAGTGCACCAAAAGGTCACAACAGCAACCAGGTGAAATGAATATCCATGTTTGCACAAAAAGCTATAGAGGAAACAGTCAGAGTCTCAAACAATTACAGGAAAAAACATTTGGCTAAACTTGTCATGGCTTATAACAGTGGCATGGATTCATTTTTACCAGGGGCATTAGATTAAGAACAGCTAAATATTTGGTATAAGGGCATGGGACAGTGGGTGCACCAGCAGTCCAGCACCATGTACCTAAATAGGGGCATAAAGTGGTGATTCATAGTTTGTTGCCCCGAGAAACAAACATCCAAGAAACATATCTTGGTTGGTCCCATTTTTGTTCACTCTAGCCACCTACTCCTATGTGTGGATAGCAAATCTAGTCCTGGTCATACCACTGTGTACAGCGTTACCCCCATATTTCCCTTTTCGACCAAGAGACCGGTTGGATGACCAGTCTGTACTACTATCACCCCCATTCCTTCCTGTTTGTAAAAGTCCAATGTACTACATACTAAATTCCCCCACCCCCACTTTATTTCTTGTTAGAACCAAGTACAAGATTCGACTCCATGAAGTAGCTTTACCTCTAACAATAGAAGAAAAAAAAGGTGACGTTGGACCATCCGATCGAGAGGGGCAAAGAGGTAGAAAATGATGCACATGCAGCGACATAGCGAGCTGGGGAAGTAGAGATAAGGTGGTTTCGAAGGAAGATATACCTCAAGGTCGTCGGGATGTGGATAGGTGGGCGGCGGGAGGGCGGATCCGCCCACAGTAGGGCAACGACGAAGGGATCGGAGGACCTCCAGCGCCGGCGCTCGGCCAGAGATAACGGTGCAGCCGGCAGTGGGTCTCCTCCCTCACTGTCGACGATGGCCTAAACGCTGCCCCTCCTCTCCTTCACCGGCGGAGGGGGATACGTCCGGATCTGTAACCAGCAGTGAGGATAGAAAGACAGTGTTTTTTGTGGGGAGAAAGACAATGTTACCACCCCTATCTTGTTTAGATCTGGAGAGGATGAGAGTGTGTGAATAGAGCAACCCTAGCAAGCAAGCGCGGAGGCTCCGGCCTATATATACGTAGTGGGGTAGTTTTCCTTTTTCACTCCATCAAAACAATCGTTTAAAATTGTGTACTACGTGCCAGGTCGCCGTTTTTTTAGTTGTTGATTGTTTTTTGAGATAGCTACCCGCTTGTTCCAAGTGGTGTTACGGTGTGCCAGGTCGCACTTTGTATCGTTGAAGTCTGGTACCACTCCCTCCATTAAATGAACAACCACCCCCTCGTAAAAATTGTGAACAAGCCCACGGCTAAAATTATCGGAAATGTGGGTTGCCCCAACATGCATTATTATTTATATTTTCTACTCCCTCCATTCCTAAATATAAGTCTTTTTTATTAGCCACACCTAAAACAAGAATTTTTTTATTAGCAGTGAACCCCACATGTCATCGACACAAAAAGTGTGGCAAGATTCCCTTAGGAAAGCCAAAGTGTGTCTAACAATTTGAGCAACTCAAGTTAGGCAAGTGTAGCAAGTGTGGGAAAAATAATGTGGCAACGGAAGACAAACATAGTCACAATCCAAACAGCCCCGTAATTTTTTGTGACATGCATGAAAATTTGGTTAGTTAAATTTATAGTCAAAATTTGGCAAGGTGCATCAAATCAACACATGCAAGTATCAAAAGGGAAGTCACGGCATGCATGCATGCGTTGTACTCGCTCCGTTTCCAAATATAAGTCTTTTTAGAGATTGCAACAAGTGACTACATACAAAGCAAAATATGTCTACATACATCCGTATGTAGTAGTCCATTTGAAATGTGTAAAAAGACTTATATCGAGTGCAGTGCTTTGATGTGTCGCGTCAACTCGTACAAGACCGAGAAGTTTGATTACTACAACGCCCTCTCCCTCGCGGACTGAGCTCCGGTGCCTGAACTGCACCTGCCTTTGGCTGCATGATAGGTGGGCCAACCACCTGTTGGGCCCACCTGTCAAAGACGCAAAGGCAGGAGCAATAACTCAATGAAGTTGCGTCCCTCCCTCGCGCATGAGCGTGGTGGCTGGCAGGACTAGTAGGAGGTTTCGCTACATGCTTCTTGACGGCGGCGAACTTGCGGATGGAGTTGACCATCATGTCATCCATGCGAGAGGCGAAGCCCGCGTCGGCGAGGGCTACGACGCCGGTGGTCACCAGCATCATCTGGAAATGCTGCATGGTGTGGGGCCGTAGGCCGGCGCCTTGGATAATTTGGCATAGCCGACTGCCGCTCGCGACCATCGCCTCCATAGGTGCTTCTGGCTCCTGGTCACTTGGTCTTCGATTGGAGTGAGCAGTGTTGCGCAGAGACTAAGGAGTAGATGGATTGGAGTGGTGGGGTGCCTTTATATGAGAATCCAAACTCTGTTGCATTCACATCGTGCTGGCTCTGTTCTGCTTCTCCAATTAATTCCCTCTGCATGTAGAGTAATTTGAGGATGCATCATTAACCGTTCAATGTCTCGAGAACCGCTACCCTCCCCCTCCTTGGCATTCAAGCTCCTATGGAGGCGACTGCCGCTCGCATCTATCGCGTGTCAGGAGACATTCCCGTCGACGACGAGGTGCCTATGGTGACTTCGTAAATTTCGAGATGATAGTACTAGTATACTCAATATTGTGCACCGCGACCAAGGCCGAGAGGAAAACGAGATAACTATGTATTTATTTCCGGTGTAGATTCACTCATTTTGCTCCATATGTACTCCGTCTCGGTGTAGTCTAGTCACTTGTTGAAATCTCTAGAAAGGCAAATACTCCTTTCTGGTTTACAGGGTTATACTAGCAAGTAGTACTACAATAGTGGGCTCACATAGCAATTTTGTCTCATGCAAGAGCCTGGCTATATGCGTGCTCCAAGGTTCGCAACTGCCACGTTCGGGTTGCACTTGGCTCTTCGCCTCTTCGAGAAGACGAACAATGATGTTACTACTACTGCTTCTACAGTATCGAATCCACTTCTGCATGTTCGAATCCACTGCTACATGTCCGTCCACCACGAGCGGGAGGGATAAGCAAAAGCCTGTCCTCATCTGCGATCCACCGCGCGCATGGGCGAGGAAGATGGCGTGTAGTAGTAAAATCAAGCTTCTCCTCGTTGTACGAGTTAACGCGACACATCATAGCACTGTCCCCACATGGTTGCCTCTAAACCTGGCTGAAAGACCCGCAGTGTACAATACTCCATTTGCTACAACCTCTAACATTTACCCCACCACAAATTAAAATATATATTCCTGTCTTGACCAGATGAGCGTGCAAACTAGAATCACCAGGATGACAGGTAGGGCCAGAAGATTATTTTAACCAAAAAATATAGCATGGAGCCGAACCCAACAATTTTAAGCTTACAGGCACGATACACGCTATCCTAGACTACTCTACACATGAAACTGCGACACGAGCGTCCGGGCTGCGCTTGGCTCTTCGCCTCTTCGGGAAGTCGAACAATGGCCTTGTTTGGATACTCTAACTCAGTTAGATGTTAGAGTTAGATTCTAACCCTGAACTAACCCTGAACTAACTCTAACCAAAAAGGTGTTTGGATGGCAGGGTTAGATGGAGCGCGGATACGGCGAGGCGCCTTCACGGGCGGTGCGAGAGGGAGGGAGGGTGTCGGTGTCAAAACCGGCGGATCTTGGGTCCCGATCTATGCATCTAAGGCGGATGGTAATAAGAGGCGGGGGACACGATGTTTACCAAGGTTCGGGCCCTCTCGATGGAGGTAATACCCTACTTCCTGCTTGATTGATCTTGATGATATGAGTATTACAAGAGTTGATCTACCACGAGATCGTAGAGGCTAAACCCTAGAAGCTAGCCTATGGTATGATTGTTGTTGTCCTACGGACTAAACCCTCCGGTTTATATAGACACCGGAGGGGGCTAGGGTTACCCAGAGTCGGTTACAAGGAAGGAGATCTACATATCCGTATTGCCAAGCTTGCCTTCCACGCGAAGGAGAGTCCCATCCGGACACGGGTCGAAGTCTTCAATCCTGTATCTTCATAGTCCAACAGTCCGGCCAAAGGATATAGTCCGGCTGCCCCGAGGACCCCCTAATCCAGGACTCCCACAGTAGCCCCCGAACCAGGCTTCAATGGCGATGAGTCCGGCACGCAGATTGTCTTCGGCATTGCAAGGCGGGTTCTTCTCCAAATTCTGAACACCTGTTGAGTGGTGTCCGGCTTCCCATAAATGTTGCACTCCTTGGCTTCCGCGCCTAATAATGGCTATCTTCCACGTGTCGAGCGAATGCTAGAAGTCAGGACATTTTTACATTTGCCACCCTAGCCATGTGAGTAAATCGTCTATTAAAGAGCCGGGGATTCTCAGATCTAGATCACACCATCCTCCCGCAACGAGTATCCATCAGAGCGTGCCCGGAGAAAATCCATTCCAACATGGCCGGCCGTCGCAGCTCCTCCTCTCGCTCCCGTAGCCCGAAGCCCGGCAATTGGAAGAAGTGTTCCTTCCCCCACAGCCAACTAGTAGAGTTACAGACCCAGGGATTTCTCCCTCCAACGTATATGGTCGCCGTCCAAGCCGGGCTCACCACCTACAATGGCGGGGAGCAAGCGGAGAGCTTTCCCAACCCATCCATGGGGGAGCGGGTATGCCTTGTCCCTTACTTATTAAGAGGGCTTGGATTTCCAATTCATCCATTCCTCTATGGGCTCCTGGAGTTCTACGGCCTCCAGCTGCATAATCTCACTCCCGCCTCCATATTACACATCGCTGGCTATGTCGCCCTTTGGGAGCTGTTTCTGGGCTGCAAAGTTCATTTCGAGCTATGGAAGAGGCTATTCTGCCTCGTACCCCGTACACAGGAGGGGTCAATATACCAAGTGGGCGGAGCCGAAATATGGCGCATCGCCGGGACAGGATACCTGTCCGGTACTCCGAAGAAGACATCTGAGGACTGTCCTTTGGAGTGGTTTTATATGGAGGACGTCCCCCTTCCGGACCCTATTCGGATGGGTCTTCCTGAGTTTGACAACGCTCCCTTGAAGAAACGCCGCAGCTGGCGCCCTCGGAGCCCCCAGGAGGAAGATAACGGAGAAGTCCTTTACCTGATGGGCCGGATAAAAACGCTGGCTCAATCAGGACTGACAATAATCGAGGTTATGTCAATATGTATAATGCGGGGGGTGCAGCCACTTCAGTATCGGGGACAATCCATGTGGCACTTCAATGGAGAAGACGATGCTACCCGCTGCGGTCGTAAGGAGCCGGACTCCGTCGCTGCTCTAGCGAAGATACTATCCGATTTATATAAGGGGGAGGAAGAGGAGTTCATCTGCATTAAGCCACAAGATGGATTCTCCATGTACAACCCTCCAAGCTGGGTGAGCTGTCACTTTTTACTCCGGACCTTCCCGCATTCTTTGTCATGAATATTTACCTTGCCATTTCATAGCAGGAGCTGCGACAAGCTGTGAGGGAGGTTCACAGCCCGCCTCCACAACCAGAGGACCCTGACCGGGCCGTCGATCCTGGACTCGAAGAGGATCCAGACACATTTGTGGAGCTGATTGACAGGACGTTCTATCAATTGAGCTGCGATGATGCCATGGTGGCCATCGTAGCCGATTATCCTGGACTACTCCCTGTATCGCATGTAAGTAAAACCGGAGTCCCAACTTCGGAGAAGGATCCCTTTTTCTGCACTTCACCTACCGCACACATATGGCGTTTTACAGGGAAGGCCCTCGGGATGCCATGCCGAACCCCCAGTGACTCACCAACGAGGGGCACCGAAGCCGGGTAGGCTCAAAAGGAAGGCGGTCAGGACTGAGACGCCATCGCAGAGGTATGATATAGAACCCCGCTTCGTGGTTGTCGTCTTTTAAAATATAATAACATGCATGTTTCCTAGTAGGAAAAACGCTCGCCGGACTATATCCGGAGAGGTTGCCGGTCACGCCTCCACCAGTAGGGCTCCAGGGCCGGACATAGAGGCAGACGCTAACATGGGGCGAACGTCGGATGTTCCTCTTACAGAGGATGTGGATAGGCTATCCGCTACACATTCCGAAGTGGAGAGTGCCATGAATCACAGGCGTCGCCGGGCCGTACTTCGTGACGCTTGTTTCTCCCAAGAGGTGTTCGATGCCTTCAACTCAGGAGACGCGTACATTCGAGCTGCTCAAAACGGTCTTGCCAGAGCCACGGACCAGTATGTAAAGGATATACGGGTAAGAAAATGTGATGATTATATATATCAGTAGCCCCTGAGACTTGAAACAGTTGACACAACTGATTTAAGTATCATTATTTGTGTAGGTTCTTACGGAGAAGAATACCCAATTGTCTCAAGAGCTGGAAGAGTGCAAAGCCCAGCTACGGGCCGCAATTGCCGCAAAGAAGGAGTCCGAGAAGGCCCCCTCTGGTAACACTTGTCTCTAAAAAGAATGACATGTACCGATTAGTATGCGGCATGCATGCAAATCTAAAAATATATTCTTCAGATGATCCCGGCGTTAATCCGGATGTAGTGCAAGGGGATGAGCAACATGCTCAACGACAGTTAAAGGTTGGCGAGCGCGTCCTTAAGCAGGTTAGGCAGGAGAAAAACGATCTCCAAGATGCCAATATCCGGCTGAATGTTGAACTGAAAGATGTTCTGGCCCAACTTGCTGACTCCGTAAAGGAGAATAAGAGGCTTCGACGTGGCATTTTTAGTAAGTGCTTGAACGAACTTTTTATATAGTTCGGCGAAGAAACCGGCTAACAGAGTTATTTCTGTAGGTATGCTAATGGGTCGTCCCGCGGAGGAAATGCCCGGGTCTGCAGGTGATCTTCTGCCAGAGCTCTCACAACTGCACGAACAAGTTCGGCAGGTGATGCAGGGCATTGCCCAAGCCTTGTCGCCATCCGCCTCCCTGCCAGGAGGCATGTGGGAGCTCATAGAGAATCTCAAGGAAGCGCGGAGGCCCTTCCGATTATGGAAGATATCAGCCTGCTGACAAGGTGCAAGGGAAGCCTGTTCCATGGTGAAGACACGATATACCGAGGCAGACCCGAACCACATGGCCGAGGTCGGACCTGTGGGGCCTGATGGGAAAGAGATCCCCGTCAGTTTGGTGTATGACCAAGTAGAAGTAGTCGCAAAGTATTCCCAACAGGATTGTAGGCTAGACAGCCTGTTGGATGGTATAGAAGAAGAATTTAGTCAGTCTAAGTGATTGAGTACTTCAAGTGACATATATTGTCCCTAGCCGGATTGTAAATCATTTGTCATGGTGGACCTTTTCGCTTTAACCTCTGGACCCGACAGTCCTGAGTGTATCCGAATACCCGCTCAGTTATTTAAAAACCGGGGTACGCGTGGAAACCAGGCGTAGGGGTCATAAGTGCTTGAACATACAACTACCCAACTAGCTATGTTATATTACATGGATAGTAAGAAACATCTTCCAGGGAGAATAGTTCCGTTAAGGGTTCCTTTCCCTGGGTACGCATGCCCTAATGTGCGTGTCCGAACTGCGAAAAGAGACGCATGATATAAACGTCTGGGGGCGTGTATTAAAATAAATAGAAGTCATCTTTTGTTCACCGACCGATTATTCCCTTAAGAACGCTAGCTTTCGGCTTCACCCAGTCTGAGGTACACATCCGGCTGACCCGGCAGTAACAATCGCAGAGGTGCTCCACTTATGCCCTAGACGAATTAACGGGAACGTAGGGCATAAACACAAGAGCCAGGCAACCTAGCTTGGCCAAAACTTACGTCATATCGATGCATATAATGGCGAAAAAAGGTACATGTGGAAGAATAACACATGCATGGGGCATAGAGCCCGGAAAATAATTAAGCTTCTGTATAAGAAGCCCCGAGGTATAATGAGTGCGGTTAGCGCGTCAAGATTGTGTAGTCAAGACACAATTTAGCCTTTTAAGGCCTTGAAGAAAAAGAAAAAAGGGAACAAATAAAAGATAGATAACTGGTATGTAAAAATTGACGAAGGTGAGGAGACGAACATAGAGTCCGGCATTAGGCGTAGAACCTTCGGAGTCTGGCTGCGTTCCACGGGTTTCGCTCGAGTCGATTGTCCGATACATCCCGCAGACGGTACGCTCCACCGGTCAGAACTTGCTCAATAATGAAGGGACCTTCCCATTTGGGCTTGAGCTTGTTCTTTTTCTTCTCCGGTAGGCGTAGAACGAGTTCGCCAACGTTATAAGTTTTGGCCCGTACTTCTCAGCTTTGATACCTTAGAGCCTATTGCTGATAGAATGCGGAACGGGCTTTTGCCACGTCACGCTCCTCGTGCTGGGTGTCCAAACTATCCTGCCGATCAAGCTCGGCTTCTTTCTCTTCATACATGCGCAATCGAGGTGAGTCATGAATTATGTTGCAGGGCAGTACCGCCTCTGCGCCGTACACCATAAAAAACGGTGTGTATCCGATAGTGTGATTCGGCGTGGTCCGCAGCCCCCATAGTACGGAGTCGAGCTCCTCTACCCAGTGCGTATTTGATTACTTTAAGGACCACACTAATATGGGTTTAATGCCGCTCATGATGAGACCATTTGCTCGCTCGACTTGACCATTAGTTTGCTGGTGATAGACAGAAGCATAAACGAGCTTGATGCCCATGTTGCTGCACCAAAGTTTTACCTCGTCGGTTGTAAAGTTCGAGCCGTTATCGGTGATGATGCTGTGGGGGACGCCATAACAGTGTCCAGCCCCGGATATGAAGTCTATCACTGGTCCGAATTCGGCCGTTTTAACTGGTTTGGCTTCTATCCATTTGGTGAATTTATCCACCATGACCAATAAGTATTTTTTCTTATGGCTTCCCCTTTGAGGGGTCCGACCATATCAAGCCCCCAGACCGCAAAGGGCCAATTAATTGGGATTGTTTAGAGAGCAGTAGGCGACATATGGCTTTGGTTTGCAAAAAGCTAGCAACTGACACAACATTGGGCAAGGTCCTGTGCGTCTGCTCGGGTCGTCGGCCAGTAGAAACCTATGTGGAAGGCCTTGCTTACAAGGGCCCGAGCTGCGGCCTGGTGTCAGGACCCCGATTCCAAGTCACACCGATCTAGCCTGTAACACCTCATATCACATTGCGGCCTCACGCACGGTACTCCCACGGGTGTCGCCTTACCATGGCCCGGGACCGTTTGCGCCTTTTGGCTCACGTATATGACAATGTCGCTAGCATCCATATGACAGAGAACCCGGGCCGACATGGCTAGTCGTGAACCCAAAGCGGCACTAACGTATGGGGACAGGCATACATGAATCAACATCGAACATGTCGGTCAGCAGCGTGTGAATCCGGGCTGAAGCACTGGGCTAACAGGACTCCGGGAACCCGGGCTGTAGCAGGCTAGGCAGGACTCCGGATGTCACCGTGTGACATTTCCCCGAAGGGACAGACACAGGAACGATATGACTCACATGCCGGCCAGTCAAGTGTCCAGAGCAGTAGTGCTGGGCTAGCAGGACTCCGGTGAACCGGGCTGTAGCGGACTACTATGGCTCAAGGAGGCACCAGACTGCATTTCCCCATAAGAGAGGCTGCTAAAGATAGACAACTAGATTGTCGGATCCCACACATACCAAGCATTTCAAACATACACACAATATGCTCGATATGCGCGAATACAACATGGCATCACAACAAAACTCTACAACTCAAGTACTTTATTTAAGGGGCTCCGGAGAGCCTTACATAACTTGTTCATACAGATAGGGGTCGCATGACCCAACACTCAAGTCATACAATCATACAAGCACATGCGGAAGCAAACTGTCTGGGTACAGACACTAGAAGAAAGAAGGCTTGACGAAGCCTGTCTATCTACATAGGCCCTTCACAAGCCTAGATCACCACCTGGGTGGCGCGTCACTCATCGTCGTCGAGTTCTACGTAGAACCCGTCAGAAGGGGCGGTGTTGTCGTCTGAAAACAGTAATTAAAGCAACATGAGTACAAAGGTACTCAGCAAGTCTTACAACAGATCCTACTATACATGCTCATTCTCAAGGAGGTAGTGGGGTTATTGCAGCAAGCCAGCTTTGACTCTTGGCTAAGCTATCCTATGGTACACCACTTGTGAAATAGTTTTCGCACACGAGTCCACTAATCACCATCTCAATACTCCACCGTGGATCCTCCCTCGTCATCCAACGAGAGGGCCATCCGCGGTACTCACACTTATCTTGAGGCTTTTAGTAGTATCCATTTACTTGTCTATGAACTGCATAAGCGACCAAGTAGTCCTTTACCGCGGACGCGGCTATTCGAATAGTTTCATACCCTGCAGGGGTGTACTTCGTCACACACGCTCCCACCACTTATCGTCGCTACACGACGTGTACTCGGCAACCTTCAAGCGGAAGCCCAACGTGGGTGTCGGCCACAGCCTACCTAAACACTCGAGTCTCTAGTCCAGGTTTATCGCCTATTCGGGTTCCATCCGCAGGGAGTCCGGCCGAGGTTTCCACATACGGCCCCGAACGATGTGTGCAGGGTTCCCGGTCACCAAACGGGCGACTCGGTACACCGGGCCACGAGCCTACCGCATCACAGCCCACCCCTTGGTCAGCGCTGTCCACGGCCTCCAGCTTACTACAAACACGAGAAACTACGTGCAACTCCTGGACAGAGGACAAGGGTGAACAAGAAGCCGAGGGGGTCCATTGGTTTCGGGCCCAATGTGTGGTAGTAGCTGAATCTTAAATCACGCATACAGATCTCAGTTCTTAGGGACGGTCTCAATGAAACAACCCACCATGTACTCCTACATGGCCTCCCATCGATACCTTTACCAAATCGTATTCCACACTTCACTCTCATTACCGACACACGCACTTTCACTCTAGTTCATCACCCTGATGAGCCAGACCTGACACAACTCTAAGCGTAACAAGCATAGCATTGTAGGAACACAACATGGCTCAATCAACTCCTACACATGCTAGTGGGTTTCATCTAGTTACTGTGGCAATGACAGGTCATGCAAAGGAAAGTGGGTTCAACTACCGCAACACACAGCAGTTTGAATCGCGTTGTCTTAATGCAGTAAACGAGAGCAGAAGCGAGAAGATGGGTTTGTATCGAAATGATCAATGGGTTGCTTGCCTGACAGAGTGGTGGTGGGATACTGCCCTTCAGTTGGATACCCGTGAATATCCTCGGAGGCAGGACCTACCACAATGAACACATCGAAGCACAATCAACATCAAGCAAGTGCAACAATATGATGCATGCATGGGACATGGCAAAATGGATGTATTGGGCTAATGCAACTAAGGCCAGAAGGGTTTGGACTAATTTGAATCAAAGATTCAAATTCCAAGTTCATAAATGGCCCATATTAGTGCTTTATCTTGTTCTGTATAAAACAGTAGGTTAACTTGCTTAATCATGCATGAAACCAGTACAGATGGATAGAGTGGATTTTTCTGATCATTTTTCATATATAAATCTTTTCATTCTGAGCTATAGATTATTTTCTATGATTTTTTTGAAGTTTGTGATAATTTCTGGAATTTCCAATATAAGAATAATTCCAGTAAAAGCTTTACTGCGTCAGCCTGACGTCAGTGTGACGTCAGCAGGTCAACGGGGTCGTCCAGGTCAATCCTGACGTGTGGGTCCCCTGTGTCAGTGTCACTGTTAGGTAATTAGTTAATTAGGATTAGTTTTAACTCTAACTCAGATTAGTTAGCAGGCGGGCCCCACTCGTCAGTGACCCTGGGGGGGTTAAACCGTGGTCAAACCACGTTGACTCGCCGGCGTTTAGCCGCCGGCGACGTCCAGACGCGGCGGTGGAGTGCGGGATCCCCCTCCGGCGACCAAAAGGACGGCGGAGAGTACCTATGTGTAGCTGGGGGCGAACCGCGTCGACTGGTGGTGGTAGTGGAGCTCGGGGTCGCCGGAATCGACGCCGGCGACGAGCCGTGTGGCTGCCGGAGTACGGGCGTCGTTGAAACCGTAGCTAGAGAGCACGACGAGGGACATGCGATGGCGCTACGGGTTCCTGGCGTTGCGGTGAAGCTAATGGCTACGGTGGTGTGGCCGTTGGATGGCCGGAGCCTTGTCGGCGACGAGCTCGTGCGGCGGCGCGTTCGGGTGAACTTCGTGCGGTGGCTGCAGAGCTCGAGAGAGAGAGAGGAGAGGATGGAAAGGTGGCCATGCTCACGGCGGTTGCGACGGAGCAGACGGCGAGGTCGGAGACGAGCTGTAGCAGTGGCGACGGCGGAGGGGATCTCCGACGGTGAGCGGCGAAGGCGAGGTCGGTGACGGAGCTTCGGGGCAAACGAGCGCTCGGGGCTCGGCTTGCTCGAAGGAGTGGGTGACGGCGGTGCTGTAGGACACGTTAGTACGGTGCGAGGTCGATGGTGGCCGCGGTTACTCTGGTGAGGTGGCTGCGGCGGCGTCGGCCATGGTAGGGAGAAGGCGAGGGAGAGGCGATGGGGAAGAATGGCAATGTCCAGGGGCTCGGGGCGCGTCGAGGGAGGTCGGCCAGCTCATCCGCGGCGGGGCGGCAAGCTGCTGGCGCTGTGGCGAGCTCACGCTCGCCGGCGTCACCTCTCTGCCTGCTCTGGCGAGAGCAGGCAGCTGACTGGCGCGGGCCAGCACAGTGTTGGGCCGCCAGGTGGGCTGCCACGTAAGTTTTCTGCCTTCTGTTCTTTTCTCTTTTTTTATTTATTTCTGTACTGTGTTTTGAAATAGTAAAAATACTATTTCATTTGGAAAAATCCTGAAAATATTCTGAGGCACCTTTGAGATTATTCCCAACAGCCTAAAAATACCTTCAAGATTTGGACATTTAAAAATATTTATAGCATTTAAAATGCCCAAATGCAAATACTTATGGCTTGTGCAAAAATCCAAGATGGCCTCCAAAAATATGAAACCATTTTTGGCAGAGGTTTTAGCCAAGACCAAAGGTGGTGAACATTTATGGAGGGCATTTCAGGTTCATTGGAAAAAAAATTAGTAAACCCTAGTTGTTCCAGGGGGGGTGCTGGGGGTTTTCTGGCATTCCCATTTCAGGTTTCTGTGAAATATAGACATGATGCAACACTCTGATGCATGAACTAACTAGGATGTGACAACTCACCCCCACTCAAAAGAATCTCGTCCCGAGATTTAGGATCCGTTGGGAAGAAGGTGGGGTACTCAAGTCGAAGACGATCCTCCCTTTCCCAAGTAGCTTCTTCCTCGAAATGGTGTGACCATTGAACTTTGAGAAACTTGATGTTTCGGCGTCGAGTGGTACGCTCGGCTTGATCAAGGATTCGAACGGGATACTCCCGATATGTGAGATTATCTTGGAGATCAAGCGTTTCGTGGTCCACTCCACGGATAGGATCCGAGAAGCAACGCCTGAGTTGGGAAACGTGGAAGACGTCATGAACCTTGGAAAGATGCGGAGGAAGTTCCAATTGGTAGGCAACTTCTCCTCGCTTGGCAAGAATGCGAAAGGGTCCAATGTAACGAGGAGCCAATTTGCCTTTGATACCGAATCGATGGGTTCCCTTTAAAGGAGTCACCCGAAGGTAAGCCTTCTCGTCAACCTCAAAAGTCATAGCCTTATGTTTGCGATCATAATGGCTCTTTTGGCGAGATTGGGCTGCTTTCAATTTCTCACGAATAATGCGAACCTGCTCTTCTGCTTCCTGAATCATATCCGGGCCAAAGAGTTGTCTTTCCCCGGTCTCTGACCAGTTAAGAGGCGTTCGACATTTTCGTCCATAGAGAACCTCGAAAGGGGCTTTGCCCAAACTAGCTTGGTAACTATTGTTATAAGCGAACTCGGCGAATGGAAGGCATTTCTCCCAATCCATGCCGAAGGAGATGACAGAAGCTCGGAGCATATCCTCCAGAATTTGATTAACTCGTTCTACCTGACCACTTGTTTGAGGGTGAATGGCGGTGCTAAAAGAGAGATGAGTTCCCATAGCATTTTGGAAACTTTCCCAAAATCGAGAGGTGAAGAGACTTCCACGGTCTGAGTTAATTTCCAATGGAACACCATGCAGAGACACTATTCGGGAGATGTACAAGTCTGCTAGCTGGCTAGCGGTTATACTCTCACGAACAGGTAGGAAGTGGGCTACTTTGGAAAGACGATCGACAACAACGAAGATAGCATTGTTTCCCCTCTTGGTCCTGGGGAACCCAGTAATGAAATCCATACCGATTTTATCCCATTTCCATTCAGGAATAGCCAGAGGCTGAAGGGTGCCAGCAGGTCGCTGATGCTCTGCTTTAACACGTCGGCAGACGTCGCAATTAGCAATGAATTGAGCAATTTCTCTCTTCATCCTAGTCCACCAAAACCTCTGGCGTAGGTCTTGATACATTTTAGTACTACCGGGATGAATGGTGAGAGGAGATTCATGAGCTTCTTTAAGGATCAATCGCCTCAGGTTGCGCACCTTAGGAACCACTAGGCGGTCTCCAAAGAACACGTCACCTTGGTCATCAACGGAGAAACAATCCGCAACTCCTTTCTTGATGTTTCTCTTAATGCGGGAGATTCCCGGATCTACCTTCTGAGCTTTAATGATCTGATCCGTAAGGGTAGGTTTCGCCACCAGGGTGGATAGAAATCCTTGAGGAACAATGTGAAGGTTAAGCTTACAGAATTCCTCGTGGAGAAGTGGTTGGCTTTGTTGTAACATCAAGTTGTTACAATAGGATTTACGGCTTAGCGCATCAGCCATGACGTTGGCTTTGCCCGGGGTGTAAGTTATTTCTAAGTCGTAGTCTGAGATCAACTCGACCCAACGTCTTTGCCTGAGATTCAAATCCGGTTGGGTGAAAATGTATTTCAGACTCTGATGGTCGGTGAAAATCTCGCAACGGTTACCGAGAAGGTAATGTCGCCATGTTTTGAGAGCATGGACTACGGCTGCAAGCTCTAGATCATGTGTGGGATAATTATCCTCATGTGGACGCAACTGTCGGGAAGCGTAGGCAATCACATGACGGTCTTGCATGAGTATGCAACCTAGTCCTTGTCGCGAGGCGTCGCAATAAATAACAAAGTCTTTAGAAAAATATGGTGGTACGAGTACGGGGGCAGACGTCAGGCGTCTTTTCAGTTCCTGAAAGATGAACTCGCACTGTGGGGTCCACTCGAACTTCTTATCTTTCTTGAGGAGTTCGGTTAGAGGTTTAGCAACCTTGGAGAAATTCTCGACGAAGCGACGGCAGTAGCTTGCTAAGCCAAGGAAACTCCGAACTTGCTTGACCGTTTCAGGGGGAGTCCAGTCAAGGATGGCTTGAACTCGTTCGGGATTGACAGCAATACCTTTACCAGAGATCACGTGGCCTAGGTAGGTCACTGCTGGCAACCAAAATTCGCACTTGGAGAACTTGGCATAAAGGCGATGCTCTCTGAGTTTTTCTAACACAAGTCTAAGATGTTCGGCATGCTCTTCCTCGTTCTTCGAGTAGATAAGGATATCATCGAGGTAAACCACGACGAACTTGTCTAAGTACTCCATGAAGATCGAGTTCATCAAGCGAGAAAAGGTGGCTGGAGCATTGGTTAACCCGAAGGACATGACTGTATACTCGTATTGGCCATAACGAGTAACAAAGGCCGTTTTAGGGATGTCCCCGTTCCTGATTTTGATTTGATGGTAGCCCAACCTCAAATCCATTTTAGAAAAGACTGAGGATCCAGCGAGCTGATCATAGAGGTCGTTGATCCTGGGAAGCGGATACTTGTTCTTGATGGTTACTAGGTTGACGGGTCGGTAATCTACAACCATCCGATCCGTACCATCCTTCTTCTTGACGAAGAGGACGGGGCAAGCCCACGGAGAAGAACTGGGACGGATGAAACCCTTTTTCAAGGACTCATTGAGTTGTTCCTTAAGCTCGGCTAGCTCTAGGGGTGCCATCTTATAGGGTCTTCTGGAGATTGGGACGGTTCCTGGAACAAGGTCTATCACAAACTCAACATCCCTGTCAGGTGGAATACCTGGCAGTTCTTCAAGGAAGACATCCGGAAAGTCACGGACTACCGGCACATCTTCGAGGTCTGGAAGAGGGTTGGCATTTAATGAGTAGAGTTGACGCTTAGACACTCGGGTCAAAACATTGACTGTCTTGCCCGACGGATGGGTGAGTTGAACAGTTCTAGTGGAGCAATCAATCTTAGCATAATGAGCTGACATCCAGTCCATACCCAAGATGATGTTTATGTCCGAGGACTTGAGAGCTATTAGTGATGCAAGGAAGACCAGTCTGTCAACAAGAATTTCATTTCCATGGCTTATCTTAGAGGTTTGCCATCTAGAACCAGGAGTTTGAATTTCCATGGAAGTAGGCATGTCACTAAATGTGGTGTTGTGTAATCGAGCATAGCTCTCAGAGATAAATGAATGAGATGCTCCAGTATCGAAAAGAACAGTTGCCGGATGGCAATTAACAAGGAGCGTACCAAGGACGACGTTGGGATCCTCATGAGTTCCTTCAGCAGAGACATAGTTGACATGGCCACGTGCAGTGGTGGCTGGCTTGGCGTAGTAAGTCTTTCCTGCTGGCTTACCACGGCCAACGGACTGTCCAGGTTGATTGAGGTTGTTTCGGGGGCACTCGCGCTGATAGTGACCCGTTTCTCCACACCTGAAGCATGTCACAATATTGGGGCGTGGAGCAGCATTAGCAGCGGGGCCACCATAAACCTTGGGCGGTGCATGCTGCTGGTTGGGGCGAGGCGCCTCGAAGGATGGCCTCGGAGTGAACCTGGGTGGCAGAGCAGTATTTGGAATCCAGACCCGGCGCTTCTGGGATCCGGAGCCAGATGAGGAACCAAAGTCACGAGAGTGCTTGCGTGCAGCGTCATAGTCAGTTTGTCCTGTCTCGGCACTGATGGCCTTATTGACCAACTTCTGGAAAGAGGTGCACTCATGCAGACGGAGATCACGGCGAAGCTCGGGGCTAAGTCCCTTGCGGAACCTTGCCTGCTTCTTGGCGTCGGTGGATACCTCTTCAGGAGCATAGCGTGCTAGATTTCCAAACTCACGGCTGTAAGCATCCACGGTCAGTCTGCCTTGGGTGAAGTTGCAGAATTCTTCCCGCTTGCGATCTATGAGACCCTCCGGAATGTGATGCTCACGGAAAGCCTCACTGAATTCAGCCCAAGTAGTGATTTGGCCAGCTGGGCGCATAGCCTCAAAGTTCTCCCACCAAAGGCTAGCAGGGGCCTTCGAGGTGATAGGCAGCGTAGGTAACCTTATCAGCTTCGGCTACGTTAGCAGAACGTAGCTTATGGGTGATGCTGCGAAGCCAATCATCCGCATCAAGGGGCTCGACGGAGTGGTTGAACTTCGGTGGGTACAGCTTGATAAAGTCATTGATGGACACCAGGTCGTCCCTCTGGTGACGTGCAGTATTCTGCTCAATTCTCTCTAGCAAGCGGTTAGTCTCACACTTGTTTCTTTCTGCCTCCAGCATAACTTCGGCCAGTGAAGGCGGTTGGGGCAGATCCTCCGCCCTGGCTGCATTGGCTTCATCCTGCGCCTGGACAGCAGGGTTGTTGCGGGTGTTAACCATCCTAGGAGGAACAGAGCAACGGTTTAGACGGGGATGGCTAAATCTTGATAGGGAAATGCGGAATGTAATGGATAACACGGAATGCAGAGATGACCATCAGTATGACATGGTAACATGGCAACATACATATACCAACGGTCATACACGCCATACATAGTTTAGTACAAGCCCAGGCCAAGGTACAGCTACGATGAAGGACGATACATCTCATCAGAGGCATTCCAAGCTCCTATACATTATTTTTCTACACCTCCGGAACGTGATACACACCAAGTCGTATCCCACAAGACACGCAGGACTGTGGAGATTACAACTGTTACAATACTAGTAGAGCTACTACCAACTCAGACGTCTCCGTAGTAATCCTCATAGAAGTCACCGCCATGTCCTGGGAGCTGAACATGATCATCCGGAAACAGTCGGTCCTGTGGAGCCTGCGGTCCATAGGGACTCGGGTGTGGCCTTGGTCCAACAAGCGGTGGCAGACGGGGTCCACGAGGAGGGGTGATGCCTCCTACATCACGCCATTCCATACATTCTGGCAGGCCAGAACGCACGGGATATATGTCCCACATGTCCATGAACCCAGCTTGCACGGCAGGTGCAAACCGTGTCAGTGTGGCCCAGTGATCAGCACGAGCATTAAAGAGCTCCATTCGCAAGGCACGATTCTCACGGTCCTTGTCCTCAAGCATCTCGGTGGTGGTACGGAGTAGTGAGCCCTCATGGGTAGAATCACAGTAAGTGGCCTGATAGTACCCCTGTGCCCCAGGGAGTGCTGCTGGCATATAGCAGAAGTCGGTGTTCTGAAGCAAGGCAGTTCTGGCTCGCATGATAGTCATCATTGAGTAAGCTGCGTCCTGCACAGACATCTCGATAGTAACCCCAAGTCCATAAGAGCAATGGAGGGGTTCAGTGGCTCCAGGGTAGGATGGGAAGATCCTGACTGTGCAAAGATACTGACTTTGATTAAAGTCTCGGAACTGCTCCTCGACGGTATACTCGGGATACCAACGATAGCCTGTCTCAACCATCACTCGGACCAACATGGCCATGTGACCAGGTACGCCGATGCACCGGGTCAGACGAACCACTTGGTTCTGGGAACGGGTGGCCATCTGAAAGCACGAAATAATACAAGGCATTAGTATTTCTAGGAGAATTTGGACATCATAACGGTTGTAAATGCTCGGGAAAAAGGATTTGAGACATTCGCAACAGTTTGCAATACCACTCAACAACATCATGTCAAGGTTCTGGTTCAACCGACAACATACTAGGGTAGTAGAAACTGAACCGAAGCATGGAACCAACAATCCTATAAGTTACTACGGATTAGTAACACGTGAACCTGATAGAGAGGAGAGAGCCTAGTCCTTAACCCGCGTAGAATGAGAAGAGTATGACTCAGATCAGAGGGCATGAGGTAAAGGAGTAAAAGCACCTTACGTTCCCTCCCACAATCAATTCCCCTACACATAACTAAAGCATTTCTAGACTCGACATCGGCCAGTTTGGCTTATCGCACCTACAGGCAGTCCAGCTCTGATGCCAACGCTGTCAGGACCCCGATTCCAAGTCACACCGATCTAGCCTGTAACACCTCATATCACATTGCGGCCTCACGCACGGTACTCCCACGGGTGTCGCCTTACCATGGCCCGGGACCGTTTGCGCCTTTTGGCTCACGTATATGACAATGTCGCTAGCATCCATATGACAGAGAACCCGGGCCGACATGGCTAGTCGTGAACCCAAAGCGGCACTAACGTATGGGGACAGGCATACATGAATCAACATCGAACATGTCGGTCAGCAGCGTGTGAATCCGGGCTGAAGCACTGGGCTAACAGGACTCCGGGAACCCGGGCTGTAGCAGGCTACGCAGGACTCCGGATGTCACCGTGTGACATTTCCCCGAAGGGACAGACACAGGAACGATATGACTCACATGCCGGCCAGTCAAGTGTCCAGAGCAGTAGTGCTGGGCTAGCAGGACTCCGGTAAACCAGGCTGTAGCGGACTACTATGGCTCAAGGAGGCACCAGACTACATTTCCCCATAAGAGAGGCTGCTAAAGATAGACAACTAGATTGTCGGATCCCACACATACCAAGCATTTCAAACATACACACAATATGCTCGATATGCGCGAATACAACATGGCATCACAACAAAACTCTACAACTCAAGTACTTTATTTAAGGGGCTCCGGAGAGCCTTACATAACTTGTTCATACAGATAGGGGTCGCATGACCCAACACTCAAGTCATACAATCATACAAGCACATGCGGAAGCAAACTGTCTGGGTACAGACACTAGAAGAAAGAAGGCTTGACGAAGCCTGTCTATCTACATAGGCCCTTCACAAGCCTAGATCACCACCTGGGTGGCGCGTCACTCATCGTCGTCGAGTTCTACGTAGAACCCGTCAGAAGGGGCGGTGTTGTCGTCTGAAAACAGTAATTAAAGCAACATGAGTACAAAGGTACTCAGCAAGTCTTACAACAGATCCTACTATACATGCTCATTCTCAAGGAGGTAGTGGGGTTATTGCAGCAAGCCAGCTTTGACTCTTGGCTAAGCTATCCTACGGTACACCACTTGTGAAATAGTTTTCGCACACGAGTCCACTAATCACCATCTCAATACTCCACCGTAGATCCTCCCTCGTCATCCAACGAGAGGGCCATCCGCGGTACTCACACTTATCTTGAGGCTTTTAGTAGTATCCATTTACTTGTCTATGAACTGCATAAGCGACCAAGTACTCCTTTACCGCGGACGCGGCTATTCGACCAAGTAGTCCTTTACCGCGGACGCGGCTATTCGAATAGTTTCATACCCTGCAGGGGTGTACTTCGTCACACACGCTCCCACCACTTATCGTCGCTACACGACGTGTACTCGGCAACCTTCAAGCGGAAGCCCAACGTGGGTGTCGGCCACAGCCTACCTAAACACTCGAGTCTCTAGTCCAGGTTTATCGCCTATTCGGGTTCCATCCGCAGGGAGTCCGGCCGAGGTTTCCACATACGGCCCCGAACGATGTGTGCAGGGTTCCCGGTCACCAAACGGGCGACTCGGTACACCGGGCCACGAGCCTACCGCATCACAGCCCACCCCTTGGTCAGCGCTGTCCACGGCCTCCAGCTTACTACAAACACCAGAAACTACGTGCAACTCCTGGACAGAGGACAAGGGTGAACAAGAAGCCGAGGGGGTCCATTGGTTTCGGGCCCAATGTGTGGTAGTAGCTGAATCTTAAATCACGCATACAGATCTCAGTTCTTAGGGACGGTCTCAATGAAACAACCCACCATGTACTCCTACATGGCCTCCCATCGATACCTTTACCAAATCGTATTCCACACTTCACTCTCATTACCGACACACGCACTTTCACTCTAGTTCATCACCCTGATGAGCCAGACCTGACACAACTCTAAGCGTAGCAAGCATAGCATTGTAGGAACACAACATGGCTCAATCAACTCCTACACATGCTAGTGGGTTTCATCTAGTTACTGTGGCAATGACAGGTCATGCAAAGGAAAGTGGGTTCAACTACCGCAACACACAGCAGTTTGAATCGCGTTGTCTTAATGCAGTAAACGAGAGCAGAAGCGAGAAGATGGGTTTGTATCGAAATGATCAATGGGTTGCTTGCCTGACAGAGTGGTGGTGGGATACTGCCCTTCAGTTGGATACCCGTGAATATCCTCGGAGGCAGGACCTACCACAATTGTCACATCCCTAGTTCTGGTTTGCTCTAGGCTAGCTAGTCATGTGTGCATCATGTTTAAGTTTCAAATGAATTTGAAATGGGGATTGCCTAAACCCTAGCATTAAAGGAATTCACTAGGTTCAACTAAAATATTCTCAGTGACTCCAAATGGCTTTCAAAAATGTTCATCATTTCTGGGAAATGCTGGAAGCAATAACCAGACGTGTTGCACATTTTTCCATGACATATTTGGGCTCTGAATTAAATCATATAGTATTTGCATTTGGGCATTTAAATGCTATTAAATATTTTAAATGCTCAAATAATCATGAACTAAAATGTTTGCTGTTGGTTATATTCCAAAAAGTGGCATTGAGCAGTTTGATGATTTTTGGATCTGTCTAAGTATTTTTAATAAAGCCCTAAAGACTACAGAACAATAGAAAACAGAAACTAAATTAGGAAAGAGAGAGAGAGAGAAGTACCTGGCCACTTACCTGGCACAGCCCACCTGCCAGCCCACCAGATAGCCCAACACTGTGCGGCCCAACCCAGCTGGCCGACGCCAGTCGTCGTCTCCACCGCGCCAGAAGGACGCCGAGCGTGTGCTCGCCGCGCGCGCCCACGCGCCGAGCCACCTCCTGCTTCCGCCGCTTCTGGACGCCTCCACGAGTGCCACGGCACCTCCCCGACCCCCTCTCACTTCTCCCTCGCTCTCTGGACCCCTCCTCCTCCTCTGGTTCTCTCCCCTGCACCGCCCGAACGCCGCTCGCCGTCGCCGTAGCTACTGCCCTCGCCGAGCCCCGTTGCCGTGTCCCACTGGTCCGCCGTCGATCACCGCTTCACCAAGCCGAAGGACGCACCCGCGGGACGCCTGAAACGACGCCACCATCTTCGTTTCCACCGCCGGCCGCCGAAGATCCCCCTCGATGCTCTGCTCGCTCCGGTGCCTCCCCGAGCTCGCCGAGGCCACCGCTGCACCCGCTGTGAGCTTCTGTGTCGTTTCCCCCTCTCCCCTTGCTCGTTTTCTTCCTCTAACATCGATGCCCGTCGGAGCCGAGAGCTCTTCGCCGCCGGCCATGTCGCCGCCGTGGCCACCGTTGCCTAGAGCTGCAACCGAGCACACATGCGTGCTCAGTGCACCCCCAGGAGGCCGTAGCACCCCTCCTTGCCTCCTGCCGTGCTCCCCAACACCGAAAACGAGTGCGCCCGAGCTCCGGCCGCCGCGGTCGAGCTCCTCGCCATCGCCTCCGGCCACCCCAGGCCCGACTGGCGCCACCGCCCGACGCGCGCTGGTCTGGGCTCTCGAACGAGCCCAGCCACGCTGCGAACGGGGCACCACAGCCCACACCCGAGTGCCCCGCCGCGTCTGCTGCCGCCGGCGGCTAAACGCCGGCGTTTTAACCCCGGTTGACCAGGGGGTTTGACCTCCCCTGGCTCACTAACATGCGGGCCCAGCCCGCCTAATTAACCCAGGTTAGCTTAAGCTAAATGCTAATTAACCCAGTTAGTTAGGTTAGTCACTGACACGCGGGACCCACTGGTCAGGTTTGACCTGGACCGCGCTGTTGACCTGCTGACGTCACAGTGACCTAATGCTGACGCAGTATTACATTTTCTGGATTTATTTTAATCAGGAAATTCCAGAAAATAGTATAAACTTCTAAAAGTCATATAAAATCAACCATAACTCCAAATGAAATAATTTATATATGAAAAATGATCAGAAAAATCCAATCTATCCATTTGTAGCATCTCCATACATGTTAGAACAACTTATGACTACTGTTTAGGACAACTCAATTAAATGGCACTTAAGAAATCACATATGGAGTTTGAATTTGAATCTTTGATTCAAGCCAACTCCATTTAACTTGCTGCTAGTTGCATTAGCCCAAACCACAGCATATTGCCATGTCATGATCATGCATCATATTGTGCATTGCATTGATCGTGTTCTTCTCTGTTTGCCGGTATTTGTCCCCTCTCGGTAGACGATGTTCCGGCGTTGTGATCGTTGACACTAATGAAGACTCAATGCTATCTTCAGAAGTGCCAGGCAAGCAAAACCCCCTTGTTCATTCCGATACAATCCCACTCTCTCGCTCCTGCTCTCTTTTACTGCATTAGGACAACAACGATTCATCTGTTACTTGCTGCGGTAGCTGAACCCCTTTATCCTCTGCATGACCTGTCATTGCCACAGTAAATAGATGAAACCCACTAGCATGAGTAGGAGTTGTTTGAGCCCTGATGTGCCTACTCATTCATGCTTGTTTGTCATGCCTGCTATTGCTTAGAGTTGTGTCAGGTCTGATTCATCGGGAATGAATTGGAAGTGGTGAACATGTCCTACTGTTGAGAGCTAAGTGTGTGAACACGATTTGGTAAAGGTAGCGGTGAGAGGCCATGTAGGAGTACATGGTGGGTTGTCTCATTGAAACCGTCCTCAGGAACTGAGTTCTGTGTTTGTGATCCATGAACAGTTACTACCACACATTGGGCTCCGGGCGCTCCAAGCTCTCTCGACTTATTAATCAACCTGATCTCTGTCCAGGAGTTGCAACTAGTTTCTGGTGTTTGTAGGTAGTGTTAGTAGTCTACCAAGTGGCACCCGGTACAGGTGGGCTTGGGACAGACTAGGCACACGTGGCCTGGTGTACCGAGTGGCACCCGGTTGGTGGGCTCGGGAACCCTGCACACATCGTTTGGGGCCGTGAGCGACACCCCGGCCGGATCTCCTTGCGGATGGAACCCGAATAGGCGATAAACCTGGACTAGAGACTTGTGTGGTTAGTCAGGTCGTGGCCGACTCCCTCGCCAGGTTTCCGCTTGAAGGTTGCCGAGGTACACGACGTGTACATGGTGGTAAGTGGCGAGAGCGTGTGTGACGAAGTACACCCCTGCAGGGTTAACATCATCTATTCGAATAGCCGTGTCCGCGGTAAAGGACTTCTGGGTTGCCTATAACAGTTCATAGACAAGTGAAAGTGGATACTCTAAAATGCGCAAGATAAGCGTGAGTGCTATGGATGGCGTTCTCGTAGGGAGACGGGAGCGGATCCATAGTGGTGTATTGATATGGTGAATATGTGGACTCGTGTGCGCCACCTCAAAAGAGTTACTTGCAGTCGTAGCTCAGGATAGCCACCGAGTCAAAGCTGGCTTGCTGCAGTTAAACTCCACCACCCTCTTTGTTGATACCGATGCATATGTAGCTAGTTCTGATGTAAGTCTTGCTGGGTACATTTGTACTCACGTTTGCTTATTTTATGTTTTGCAGAGAGACGTCAGTCTCGCTAGTATTTCCGTGTGGACTTCGACGTTTAGCTTGATACCTCAGCTACGATCTTGTGCCCTCGGCAGGATCTGGTAGATAGTCAGGCTTCGCAGCGTTTTTCTTTTGTAGATGTCTGTACTCAGACATGTTAAGCTTCCGCATGTGCTTTGACTTGTATGCTCTGAATGTTGGGTCATGAGACCCATGTTTGTAATATCTGGCTCTTCGGAGCCTAATGAATAAATACTCTGAGTCGTAGAGTCTTGTTGTGATGCCTTGTTGTACTTGCACATATCGAGCATATTGTGTGTATGATTGAAATGCTTGGTATGTGTGGGATCCGACAATCTAGTTGTCTATCCTTAGCAGCCTCTCTTATGGGGAAATGTAGTCTAGTGCCTCCTTGAGCCATAGTAGTCCGCTACAGCCCGGTTCACCGGAGTCCTGCTAGCCCAGCACTACTGCTCTGGACACTTGACTGGCCGGCATGTGTTTCATATCGTTCCTGTGTCTGTCCCTTCGGGGAAATGTCACGCGGTGACATCCGGAGTCCTGCCTAGCCTGCTACAGCCCGGGTTCCCGGAGTCCTGTTAGCCCAGTGCTACAGCCCGGATTCGCACGCTGCTGACCGACACGTTCGATGTTGATTCATGTATGCCTGTCCCCATATGTTAGTGCCGCTTTGGGTTCACGACTAGCCATGTCGGCCCGGGTTCTCTGTCATATGGATGCTAGCGACATTGTCATATACGTGAGCCAAAAGGCGCAAACGGTCCCGGGCCATGGTAAGGCGACACCCGTGGGAGTACCGTGCGTGAGGCCGCAAAGTGATATGAGGTGTTACAGGCTAGATCGGTGTGACTTGGAATCGGGGTCCCGACAGCTTTGGTATCAGAGCCTGACTGCCTGTAGGTTTACGAAGCCAAACTGGTCGAAGTTGAGTCTAGAAATGCTTTAGTTATATAAGGGAATTGATTGTGGAAGGGAACGTAAGGCTCTTTTTACTCCTTTACCCTATAGCCTTCTGATCTGAGTCATCCTCTTCTCTTCTACGGGGATTAAGGACTAGGCTTCTCATCTTTCTATCAGGATCACGTGTTACTAATCCGTAGACTCGTAGGATTGTTGGTCTGAAGCCTCAGTTCAGTTTCTACCACTTCCATGTGTTCTTAGTTGATCTCCGAACACTGATAATGTGATGTTAAATGGTTATGCCACCATTTTTGCAGGATGTCTCAAATCTTTTTGAGCATTTACAGCCGTAATGTTGTCCGAGTCATCCCAGGTTTCTAAACAATCTGATGCATTTGCAAAATCCTTTCCCTCTGTTTTTGCGTCCCTTTGGGCCAGATTAAGCACACTACCGGTGCGTTGAAGTACTCTATTGCCTCGGTATATATGTTGGAGCTATTATTATGACCCTAGGTGTTTTAGGGAGTCGCCTAGTAATCTAGCCATGTTTTGTGTTCCCGGTGTGATGATTCTGGCCACTATTCTCGAAAGCATCCCGTGATGCCATTTAGTTAGTAGGTATTCTATTCCTGGGTTCTTGAACCCAAGATTCACTCCACCCTACTTACCTCGTGTTGATAGTGTTGCTCGTACCTTTAGGACATTAGTAACCTTTGCGATAGTCCTCGAGGTCCGTGGTATATCCTTCTTCCAAATACCATGAACTGCTTACGGCAGAAGTTCTTGAACCAAGAGATCACAATAAGAGTGCTCTTGATGAGTCCTCCATTCTGAATTGTGAATCTGCCAGTCCTACCTTTCCGCATGGGTTATCCGGAAGAAATATGTTGAATTTGTTCGACATACTAATTCATGCATCCACAACTCAGAAAAAAAAAACATATGTTCCTTTGGGTTGTCCCTCTTCAGTTGTATTCTGACCTCTGTCTATCAATTGATAGTCAGGAGTAATTGTGCATCCGTGTTTTCGATGCTTATTATTCTTGTGGTCCGTCAAGCCGTTCTATTTCAGAATGACTAGGAGAAACAAACTCCAGAACCTCGTCCATATCTAGGATTGGGTCAAAGCAATTGTATTCCGCAGACCAAACTGCCAATCCAGCTTTTGCTCTGCTCGACCTTGGAGCGTTACCATCTTTATGTCAAGAGTGTCATGAGAATTGCACCACCTCTTATGAATTCTTGACGCAGTGATACTTCTCGCCAACATTATTCATTCCTCGGTCCCGTGTTGTCACAACTGGAATACCGACAAGTGAATCGTGATGCGTGAAATCAATACTCTGAGCAACTCGTTGCTTGGTAGTTAATGGCAATACTCTCATTCTTAGCGTGCTGGTTGTTCAATCATCATCTCGAGATTGATCGTGTTATCTAGTCCTTATTTCTGGTGCACTCTTCGATCAACGAGTTAGGATTGTATCAATTCCTCGCCCTTTTTGGATCACATCGTCTTGCCCTGAAAAGCAAGATTGTTCTCGAGCTTAGCAACATATCGGTGGTATGTGATTTTCCGATTATCTTCTCGGAAGTATCACCAGGTCGTCACCTGACTGCTATGTTGAGTTCGTGATCATGTTGGTATTCTTGTAAACCACCCCTTCTCCAAGAATCTGTGTTGGATACCCCTGAGCTAGTTGGTTAAGCTTAACAACAACTTGGAGAGTTGGAAGATAAAAGCTTGCCCGACCTAGCTCATCCCTAAGGGATATCTGGTATCTGTGTTGAAGAAAGATGGTATTTTCATCGGTTGATCCTCGTGATCAGTTAATGGACCTATCATCTCAACCAAACCTTGATTTGAGTATGGGCTATCGTCAAATCAAATCAGAACCAATGGTGTTCGTAATGTTGTCTTGCTCGTGGTTGATCTCTCGAGCATACACCATTACATCTTTTGGTCTGACCAATGCTATCACCGTGTTCACATGATGGTGGAAGTCCAGTGATATGGGAATTCCGATGAGTTGCTATTGAGCCCATCAACAGCATCTTGTCTCCTCCTTACTTCATGTTGAACATCAAGCTAGTGTTGGAAACTTTTGAAAGCATTTTCTTCGTGCTAGCTCATGAAGTATATGTTTGGATGAAAGTAGTGACTTCCTCTAATTCACGTGCATTTGATTTAAGTTGCCGCCGTGGATTCGAGAAAGCTTGTTTTTGTTTCCTCTGGTACCTTCCCAAGTCAATTATGCATGTGTGAATGTATTCTATGGTTTGGTAGATTAATTACCTCCATTCCATATGTGTTCCTAGCACACCAAGCCACTGATTGATTTGTTCAAAGAAAAGAAGTTCATGCGCTACTCCTGAAGGGCCCGGACGGACATGCACAAGACTTCGTTATCTTAATGATGGTTCCCAACCAGAGCTCGGCAGTGTTTTCTTGTAAGACTACTATGTGGTCATGCTTGTCTGGGACAACATGTTCACATGTTGTAGCAGAACCAGCTCATGTTTTGGAGCTTGCTATCGTAGTTCATCCCCTGAGAATCTCGCAACATCATCTCGTCAATTTGTGTTGCAAACCTTCATTTTTCTTCCTAGACTCGATGAGTCTGGAATATCCTACCCCCAACCAGATCTGAATCTCGGGCAGATGTGATGGTTGGAACGTTTCCCAAGAGCTATAATATTGGTCTCTCGGTAACCGGTAGAGTGGATGTCGTGGCCAACACACCCAGCCGGAAGACCTATTATTGTAGTATCTTGATTGAGAAAGTTGGCCACCTCCCCATAAGGATTTCGTAGGAGTTGCTCCCTAGTTGTTCCTTATGGATCCTTTGCATTCCGAAGTCCGACCACTACTTGACGGCCATGTTGAGCTTTTAAGCATGACAATGGTAGCTAGAACATCAAGGAGAACATTAGAAGCGGAGTGCTAAATGTCTCTCGGTCGATCATCCAGGTTTCGTTCCCTTGGCCTCGCTAAGGTAAAATATGAGAAAGTGTTGTCCTCCTTGCATCTGCATCCTCCATCACCGTTCATCATGGTAGTATGATGTGTTGCCAGGATCCTCGGCACGGATGTTGGTAAAACCTTGATGAATATGGAAATGCTCAAGTTCTTGAAAGCACGCTCAGTAACTAGGTTATATCCTTGGTATCAACTGGAATGTGCCTTCCATTTGCCGAGTTGTTCTACAGCCATAGTTTCCTTTCCAAATTGAGTGAGCCATTATTTTGAATTCTTTCAAACGATCATTTGAAAATTTCCTTAGGCTGGTATAAAGAGTTTCAATGATCTCTGAATCAAAAGTAATTCTTTTTGCCACTTAAGGGAATATTTCTACGAGCCACCTTCCCTAAGGTGCCCGTTTATGGAATCATGGCAATTATTTCATCGCTATCTTGAAACCATTCACCATCTCCTCAAGCGTGGAATTGTTGCCTACCAAGTTGAACCCCGTCATCTGTTCTTCCATCCCTCTCGATGTGTTTTGTGTCTCAACTCGAGATGTTTCAACATCGCATTCCGCGAGTTGATCTTGTATAGTTCGATCTTCGAGAAGATCAATCCTGTAGAGTTTCCCTCTCTTCCGTCATCATAGTTGGATGAAGCTCTCGAAAGAAAAGATGTCAAGATCAAGATGATGCAATGAATCAACATCCTCGAGAAGAACAATGGGATTGTGAAGATTGTGTTAGCTTTTGTGTCCCCTTTTCCTCTTACCCTACGCTTGAATCTCGGGACGAGATTCTTGTTTTAGTGGGGGTGAGTTGTCACATCCCTAGTTCTGGTTTGCTCTAGGCTAGCTAGTCATGTGTGCATCATGTTTAAGTTTCAAATGAATTTGAAATGGGGATTGCCTAAACCCTAGCATTAAAGGAATTCACTAGGTTCAACTAAAATATTCTCAGTGACTCCAAATGGCTTTCAAAAATGTTCATCATTTCTGGGAAATGCTGGAAGCAATAACCAGACGTGTTGCACATTTTTCCATGACATATTTGGGCTCTGAATTAAATCATATAGTATTTGCATTTGGGCATTTAAATGCTATTAAATATTTTAAATGCTCAAATAATCATGAACTAAAATGTTTGCTGTTGGTTATATTCCAAAAAGTGGCATTGAGCAGTTTGATGATTTTTGGATCTGTCTAAGTATTTTTAATAAAGCCCTAAAGACTACAGAACAATAGAAAACAGAAACTAAATTAGGAAAGAGAGAGAGAGAAGTACCTGGCCACTTACCTGGCACAGCCCACCTGCCAGCCCACCAGATAGCCCAACACTGTGCGGCCCAACCCAGCTGGCCGACGCCAGTCGTCGTCTCCACCGCGCCAGAAGGACGCCGAGCGTGTGCTCGCCGCGCGCGCCCACGCGCCGAGCCACCTCCTGCTTCCGCCGCTTCTGGACGCCTCCACGAGTGCCACGGCACCTCCCCGACCCCCTCTCACTTCTCCCTCGCTCTCTGGACCCCTCCTCCTCCTCTGGTTCTCTCCCCTGCACCGCCCGAACGCCGCTCGCCGTCGCCGTAGCTACTGCCCTCGCCGAGCCCCGTTGCCGTGTCCCACTGGTCCGCCGTCGATCACCGCTTCACCAAGCCGAAGGACGCACCCGCGGGACGCCTGAAACGATGCCACCGTCTTCGTTTCCACCGCCGGCCGCCGGAGATCCCCCTCGATGCTCTGCTCGCTCCGGTGCCTCCCCGAGCTCGCCGAGGCCACCGCTGCACCCGCTGTGAGCTTCTGTGTCGTTTCCCCCTCTCCCCTTGCTCGTTTTCTTCCTCTAACATCGATGCCCGTCGGAGCCGAGAGCTCTTCGCCGCCGGCCATGTCGCCGCCGTGGCCACCGTTGCCTAGAGCTGCAACCGAGCACACATGCGTGCTCAGTGCACCCCCAGGAGGCCGTAGCACCCCTCCTTGCCTCCTGCCGTGCTCCCCAACACCGAAAACGAGTGCGCCCGAGCTCCGGCCGCCGCGGTCGAGCTCCTCGCCATCGCCTCCGGCCACCCCAGGCCCGACTGGCACCACCGCCCGACGCGCGCTGGTCTGGGCTCTCGAACGAGCCCAGCCACGCTGCGAACAGGGCACCACAGCCCACACCCGAGTGCCCCGCCGCGTCTGCTGCCGCCGGCGGCTAAACACCGGCGTTTTAACCCCGGTTGACCAGGGGGTTTGACCTCCCCTGGCTCATTAACATGCGGGCCCAGCCCGCCTAATTAACCCAGGTTAGCTTAAGCTAAATGCTAATTAACCCAGTTAGTTAGGTTAGTCACTGACACGCGGGACCCACTGGTCAGGTTTGACCTGGACCGCGCTGTTGACCTGCTGACGTCACAGTGACCTAATGCTGACGCAGTATTACATTTTCTGGATTTATTTTAATCAGGAAATTCCAGAAAATAGTATAAACTTCTAAAAGTCATATAAAATCAACCATAACTCCAAATGAAATAATTTATATATGAAAAATGATCAGAAAAATCCAATCTATCCATTTGTACCATCTCCATACATGTTAGAACAACTTATGACTACTGTTTAGGACAACTCAATTAAATGGCACTTAAGAAATCACATATGGAGTTTGAATTTGAATCTTTGATTCAAGCCAACTCCATTTAACTTGCTGCTAGTTGCATTAGCCCAAACCACAGCATATTGCCATGTCATGATCATGCATCATATTGTGCATTGCATTGATCGTGTTCTTCTCTGTTTGCCGGTATTTGTCCCCTCTCGGTAGACGATGTTCCGGCGTTGTGATCGTTGACACTAATGAAGACTCAATGCTATCTTCAGAAGTGCCAGGCAAGCAAAACCCCCTTGTTCATTCCGATACAATCCCACTCTCTCGCTCCTGCTCTCTTTTACTGCATTAGGACAACAACGATTCATCTGTTACTTGCTGCGGTAGCTGAACCCCTTTATCCTCTGCATGACCTGTCATTGCCACAGTAAATAGATGAAACCCACTAGCATGAGTAGGAGTTGTTTGAGCCCTGATGTGCCTACTCATTCATGCTTGTTTGTCATGCCTGCTATTGCTTAGAGTTGTGTCAGGTCTGATTCATCGGGAATGAATTGGAAGTGGTGAACATGTCCTACTGTTGAGAGCTAAGTGTGTGAACACGATTTGGTAAAGGTAGCGGTGAGAGGCCATGTAGGAGTACATGGTGGGTTGTCTCATTGAAACCGTCCTCAGGAACTGAGTTCTGTGTTTGTGATCCATGAACAGTTACTACCACACATTGGGCTCCGGGCGCTCCAAGCTCTCTCGACTTATTAATCAACCTGATCTCTGTCCAGGAGTTGCAACTAGTTTCTGGTGTTTGTAGGTAGTGTTAGTAGTCTACCAAGTGGCACCCGGTACAGGTGGGCTTGGGACAGACTAGGCACACGTGGCCTGGTGTACCGAGTGGCACCCGGATGGTGGGCTCGGGAACCCTGCACACATCGTTTGGGGCCGTGAGCGACACCCCGGCCGGATCTCCTTGCGGATGGAACCCGAATAGGCGATAAACCTGGACTAGAGACTTGTGTGGTTAGTCAGGTCGTGGCCGACTCCCTCGCCAGGCTTCCGCTTGAAGGTTGCCGAGGTACACGACGTGTACATAGTGGTAAGTGGCGAGAGCGTGTGTGACGAAGTACACCCCTGCAGGGTTAACATCATCTATTCGAATAGCCGTGTCCGCGGTAAAGGACTTCTGGGTTGCCTATAACAGTTCATAGACAAGTGAAAGTGGATACTCTAAAATGCGCAAGATAAGCGTGAGTGCTATGGATGGCGTTCTCGTAGGGAGACGGGAGCGGATCCATAGTGGTGTATTGATATGGTGAATATGTGGACTCGTGTGCGCCACCTCAAAAGAGTTACTTGAAGTCGTAGTTCAGGATAGCCACCGAGTCAAAGCTGGCTTGCTGCAGTTAAACTCCACCACCCCCTTTGTTGATACCGATGCATATGTAGCTAGTTCTGATGTATGTCTTGCTGGGTACATTTGTACTCACGTTTGCCTATTTTATGTTTTGCAGAGAGACGTCAGTCTCGCTAGTAGTTCCGTGTGGACTTCGACGTTTAGCTTGATACCTCAGCTACGATCTTGTGCCCTCGGCAGGATCTGGTAGATAGTCAGGCTTCTCAGCCTTTTTCATTTGTAGATGTCTGTACTCAGACATGTTAAGCTTCCGCATGTGCTTTGACTTGTATGCTCTGAATGTTGGGTCATGAGACCCATGTTTGTAATATCTGGCTCTTCGGAGCCTAATGAATAAATACTCTGAGTCGTAGAGTCTTGTTGTGATGCCATGTTGTATTTGCACATATCGAGCATATTGTGTGTATGATTGAAATGCTTGGTATGTGTGGGATCCGACAATCTAGTTGTCTATCCTTAGCAGCCTCTCTTATGGGGAAATGTAGTCTAGTGCCTCCTTGAGCTATAGTAGTCCGCTACAGCCCGGTTCACCGGAGTCCTGCTAGCCCAGCACTACTGCTCTGGACACTTGACTGGCCGGCATGTGTTTCATATCGTTCCTGTGTCTGTCCCTTCGGGGAAATGTCACGCGGTGACATCCGGAGTCCTGCCTAGCCTGCTACAGCCCGGGTTCCCGGAGTCCTGTTAGCCTAGTGCTACAGCCCGGATTCGCACGCTGCTGACCGACACGTTCGATGTTGATTCATGTATGCCTGTCCCCATACGTTAGTGCCGCTTTGGGTTCACGACTAGCCATGTCGGCCCGGGTTCTCTGTCATATGGATGCTAGCGACATTGTCATATACGTGAGCCAAAAGGCGCAAACGGTCCCGGGCCATGGTAAGGCGACACCCGTGGGAGTACCGTGCGTGAGGCCGCAAAGTGATATGAGGTGTTACAGGCTAGATCGGTGTGACTCGGAATCGGGGTCCCGACAGCGTTGGTATCAGAGCCTGACTGCCTGTAGGTTTACGAAGCCAAACTGGTCGAAGTTGAGTCTAGAAATGCTTTAGTTATATAAGGGAATTGATTGTGGAAGGGAACGTAAGGCTCTTTTTACTCCTTTACCCTATAGCCTTCTGATCTGAGTCGTCCTCTTCTCTTCTACGGGGATTAAGGACTAGGCTTCTCATCTTTCTATCAGGATCACGTGTTTCTAATCCGTAGACTCGTAGGATTGTTGGTCTGAAGCCTCAGTTCAGTTTCTACTACTTCCATGTGTTGACAGTTCATCCCAGAACCATGATATGATATTGTGCTTCTAAGTGGTTATGCCACCATTTTTGTAGGATGTCTCAAATCCTTTGAGCATTTACAGCCGTTATGCTGTCCGAGTCATTCCAGGTTTCTAAACAATCTGATGCATTTGCAAAATCCTTTTCCTCTGTTTTTGCGTCCCTTTGGGCCAGATTAACCACACTAATCGTTGAGTTGAGGTACTCTGTTGCCTTGACATATACGTTGGAGTTATTATTATGACCTAGGTGTCTTAGAGGACCACTTAGCAATCTAGCAATGCTTGCATCCCCAGTGTGATGATTCTGGCCATTACTCTCGAAAGCATCCCGTGATGCCATTTAGTTAGTAGGTATTCTATTCCTGGGTTCTTGAACCCAAGATTCACTCCACCCTACTTACCTCGTGTTGATAGTGTTGCTCGTACCTTTAGGACATTAGTAACCTTTGCGATAGTCCTCGAGGTCCGTGGTATATCCTTCTTCCAAATACCATGAACTGCTTACGGCAGAAGTTCTTGAACCAAGAGATCACAATAAGAGTGCTCTTGATGAGTCCTCCATTCTGAATTGTGAATCTGCCAGTCCTACCTTTCCGCATGGGTTATCTGGAAGAAATATGTTGAATTTGTTCGACATACTAATTCATGCATCCACAACTCAGAAAAAAAAACATATGTTCCTTTGGGTTGTCCCTCTTCAGTTGTATTCTGACCTCTGTCTATCAATTGATAGTCAGGAGTAATTGTGCATCCGTGTTTTCGATGCTTATTATTCTTGTGGTCCGTCAAGCCGTTCTATTTCAGAATGACTAGGAGAAACAAACTCCAGAACCTCGTCCATATCTAGGATTGGGTCAAAGCAATTGTATTCCGCAGACCAAACTGCCAATCCAGCTTTTGCTCTGCTCGACCTTGGAGCGTTACCATCTTTATGTCAAGAGTGTCATGAGAATTGCACCACCTCTTATGAATTCTTGACGAAGTGATACTTCTCGCCAACATTATTCATTCCTCGGTCCCGTGTTGTCACCACTGGAATACCGACAAGTGAATCGTGATGCGTGAAATCAATACTCTGAGCAACTCGTTGCTTGGTAGTTAATGGCAATACTCTCATTCTTAGCGTGCTGGTTGTTCAATCATCATCCCGAGATTGATCGTGTTATCTAGTCCTTATTTCTGGTGCACTCTTCGATCAACGAGTTAGGATTGTATCAATTCCTCGCCCTTTTTGGATCACATCGTCTTGCCCTGAAAAGCAAGATTGTTCTCGAGCTTAGCAACATATCGGTGGTATGTGATTTTCCGATTATCTTCTCGGAAGTATCACCAGGTCGTCACCTGACTGCTATGTTGAGTTCGTGATCATGTTGGTATTCTTGTAAACCACCCCTTCTCCAAGAATCTGTGTTGGATACCCCTGAGCTAGTTGGTTAAGCTTAACAACAACTTGGAGAGTTGGAAGATAAAAGCTTGCCCGACCTAGCTCATCCCTAAGGGATATCTGGTATCTGTGTTGAAGAAAGATGGTATTTTCATCGGTTGATCCTCGTGATCAGTTAATGGACCTATCATCTCAACCAAACCTTGATTTGAGTATGGGCTATCGTCAAATCAAATCAGAACCAATGGTGTTCGTAATGTTGTCTTGCTCGTGGTTGATCTCTCGAGCATACACCATTACATCTTTTGGTCTGACCAATGCTATCACCGTGTTCACATGATGGTGGAAGTCCAGTGATATGGGAATTCCGATGAGTTGCTATTGAGCCCATCAACAGCATCTTGTCTCCTCCTTACTTCATGTTGAACATCAAGCTAGTGTTGGAAACTTTTGAAAGCATTTTCTT
>NC_057808.1:149960725-149987964 GCF_018294505.1 Triticum aestivum | reverse complement strand
GAATGTATTCTATGGTTTGGTAGATTAATTACCTCCATTCCATATGTGTTCCTAGCACACCAAGCCACTGATTGATTTGTTCAAAGAAAAGAAGTTCATGCGCTACTCCTGAAGGGCCCGGACGGACATGCACAAGACTTCGTTATCTTAATGATGGTTCCCAACCAGAGCTCGGCAGTGTTTTCTTGTAAGACTACTATGTGGTCATGCTTGTCTGGGACAACATGTTCACATGTTGTAGCAGAACCAGCTCATGTTTTGGAGCTTGCTATCGTAGTTCATCCCCTGAGAATCTCGCAACATCATCTCGTCAATTTGTGTTGCAAACCTTCATTTTTCTTCCTAGACTCGATGAGTCTGGAATATCCTACCCCCAACCAGATCTGAATCTCGGGCAGATGTGATGGTTGGAACGTTTCCCAAGAGCTATAATATTGGTCTCTCGGTAACCGGTAGAGTGGATGTCGTGGCCAACACACCCAGCCGGAAGACCTATTATTGTAGTATCTTGATTGAGAAAGTTGGCCACCTCCCCATAAGGATTTCGTAGGAGTTGCTCCCTAGTTGTTCCTTATGGATCCTTTGCATTCCGAAGTCCGACCACTACTTGACGGCCATGTTGAGCTTTTAAGCATGACAATGGTAGCTAGAACATCAAGGAGAACATTAGAAGCGGAGTGCTAAATGTCTCTCGGTCGATCATCCAGGTTTCGTTCCCTTGGCCTCGCTAAGGTAAAATCTGAGAAAGTGTTATCCTCCTTTGCACCTGCATCCTCCATCACCGTTCATCATGGTAGTATGATGTGTTGCCAGGATCCTCGGCACGGATGTTGGTAAAACCTTGATGAATATGGAAATGCTCAAGTTCTTGAAAGCACGCTCAGTCACTAGGTTATATCCTTGGTATCAACTGGAATGTGCCTTCCATTTGCCGAGTTGTTCTATAACCATAGTTTCCTTTCCAAATTGAGTGTGCCATTCTTTCGAATTCGTTCACACGATCGTTTGTGATTGCCTTAGGCTGGTATAAAGAGTTTCAATGATCTCTGAATCAAAAGTAATTCTTTTTGTCACTTAAGGGAATATTTCTATGAGCCACCTTCCCTAAGGTGCCCGTTTATGGAATCATGGCAATTATTTCATCGCTATCTTGAAACCATTCACCATCTCCTCAAGCGTGGAATTGTTGCCCACCAAGTTGAACCCCGTCATCTGTTCTTCCATCCCTCTCGATGTGTTTTGTGTCTCAACTCGAGATGTTTCAACATCGCATTCCGCGAGTTGATCTTGTATAGTTCGATCTTTGAGAAGATCAATCCTGTAGAGTTTCCCTCTCTTCCGTCATCATAGTTGGATGAAGCTCTCGAAAGAAAAGATGTCAAGATCAAGATGCTGCAATGAATCAACACCTTCGAGGAGAACAATTGGATCGTGAAGATTGTGTTAGCTTTTGTGTTCCCTTTTCCTCTTACCCTACGCTTGAATCTCGGGACGAGATTCTTGTTTTAGTGGGGGTGAGTTGTCACATCCCTAGTTCTGGTTTGCTCTAGGCTAGCTAGTCATGTGTGCATCATGTTTAAGTTTCAAATGAATTTGAAATGGGGATTGCCTAAACCCTAGCATTAAAGGAATTCACTAGGTTCAACTAAAATATTCTCACTGACTCCAAATGGCTTTCAAAAATGTTCATCATTTCTGGGAAATGCTGGAAGCAATAACCAGACGTGTTGCACATTTTTCCATGACATATTTGGGCTCTGAATTAAATCATATAGTATTTGCATTTGGGCATTTAAATGCTATTAAATATTTTAAATGCTCAAATAATCATGAACTAAAATGTTTGCTGTTGGTTATATTCCAAAAAGTGGCATTGAGCAGTTTGATGATTTTTGGATCTGTCTAAGTATTTTTAATAAAGCCCTAAAGACTACAGAACAATAGAAAACAGAAACTAAATTAGGAAAGAGAGAGAGAGAAGTACCTGGCCACTTACCTGGCACAGCCCACCTGCCAGCCCACCAGATAGCCCAACACTGTGCGGCCCAACCCAGCTGGCCGACGCCAGTCGTCGTCTCCACCGCGCCAGAAGGACGCCGAGCGTGTGCTCGCCGCGCGCGCCCACGCGCCGAGCCACCTCCTGCTTCCGCCGCTTCTGGACGCCTCCACGAGTGCCACGGCACCTCCCCGACCCCCTCTCACTTCTCCCTCGCTCTCTGGACCCCTCCTCCTCCTCTGGTTCTCTCCCCTGCACCGCCCGAACGCCGCTCGCCGTCGCCGTAGCTACTGCCCTCGCCGAGCCCCGTTGCCGTGTCCCACTGGTCCGCCGTCGATCACCGCTTCACCAAGCCGAAGGACGCACCCGCGGGACGCCTGAAACGATGCCACCGTCTTCGTTTCCACCGCCGGCCGCCGGAGATCCCCCTCGATGCTCTGCTCGCTCCGGTGCCTCCCCGAGCTCGCCGAGGCCACCGCTGCACCCGCTGTGAGCTTCTGTGTCGTTTCCCCCTCTCCCCTTGCTCGTTTTCTTCCTCTAACATCGATGCCCGTCGGAGCCGAGAGCTCTTCGCCGCCGGCCATGTCGCCGCCGTGGCCACCGTTGCCTAGAGCTGCAACCGAGCACACATGCGTGCTCAGTGCACCCCCAGGAGGCCGTAGCACCCCTCCTTGCCTCCTGCCGTGCTCCCCAACACCGAAAACGAGTGCGCCCGAGCTCCGGCCGCCGCGGTCGAGCTCCTCGCCATCGCCTCCGGCCACCCCAGGCCCGACTGGCACCACCGCCCGACGCGCGCTGGTCTGGGCTCTCGAACGAGCCCAGCCACGCTGCGAACAGGGCACCACAGCCCACACCCGAGTGCCCCGCCGCGTCTGCTGCCGCCGGCGGCTAAACACCGGCGTTTTAACCCCGGTTGACCAGGGGGTTTGACCTCCCCTGGCTCATTAACATGCGGGCCCAGCCCGCCTAATTAACCCAGGTTAGCTTAAGCTAAATGCTAATTAACCCAGTTAGTTAGGTTAGTCACTGACACGCGGGACCCACTGGTCAGGTTTGACCTGGACCGCGCTGTTGACCTGCTGACGTCACAGTGACCTAATGCTGACGCAGTATTACATTTTCTGGATTTATTTTAATCAGGAAATTCCAGAAAATAGTATAAACTTCTAAAAGTCATATAAAATCAACCATAACTCCAAATGAAATAATTTATATATGAAAAATGATCAGAAAAATCCAATCTATCCATTTGTACCATCTCCATACATGTTAGAACAACTTATGACTACTGTTTAGGACAACTCAATTAAATGGCACTTAAGAAATCACATATGGAGTTTGAATTTGAATCTTTGATTCAAGCCAACTCCATTTAACTTGCTGCTAGTTGCATTAGCCCAAACCACAGCATATTGCCATGTCATGATCATGCATCATATTGTGCATTGCATTGATCGTGTTCTTCTCTGTTTGCCGGTATTTGTCCCCTCTCGGTAGACGATGTTCCGGCGTTGTGATCGTTGACACTAATGAAGACTCAATGCTATCTTCAGAAGTGCCAGGCAAGCAAAACCCCCTTGTTCATTCCGATACAATCCCACTCTCTCGCTCCTGCTCTCTTTTACTGCATTAGGACAACAACGATTCATCTGTTACTTGCTGCGGTAGCTGAACCCCTTTATCCTCTGCATGACCTGTCATTGCCACAGTAAATAGATGAAACCCACTAGCATGAGTAGGAGTTGTTTGAGCCCTGATGTGCCTACTCATTCATGCTTGTTTGTCATGCCTGCTATTGCTTAGAGTTGTGTCAGGTCTGATTCATCGGGAATGAATTGGAAGTGGTGAACATGTCCTACTGTTGAGAGCTAAGTGTGTGAACACGATTTGGTAAAGGTAGCGGTGAGAGGCCATGTAGGAGTACATGGTGGGTTGTCTCATTGAAACCGTCCTTAGGAACTGAGTTCTGTGTTTGTGATCCATGAACAGTTACTACCACACATTGGGCTCCGGGCGCTCCAAGCTCTCTCGACTTATTAATCAACCTGATCTCTGTCCAGGAGTTGCAACTAGTTTCTGGTGTTTGTAGGTAGTGTTAGTAGTCTACCAAGTGGCACCCGGTACAGGTGGGCTTGGGACAGACTAGGCACACGTGGCCTGGTGTACCGAGTGGCACCCGGATGGTGGGCTCGGGAACCCTGCACACATCGTTTGGGGCCGTGAGCGACACCCCGGCCGGATCTCCTTGCGGATGGAACCCGAATAGGCGATAAACCTGGACTAGAGACTTGTGTGGTTAGTCAGGTCGTGGCCGACTCCCTCGCCAGGCTTCCGCTTGAAGGTTGCCGAGGTACACGACGTGTACATGGTGGTAAGTGGCGAGAGCGTGTGTGACGAAGTACACCCCTGCAGGGTTAATATGATCTATTCGAATAGCCGTGTCCGCGGTAAAGGACTTCTGGGTTGCCTATAACAGTTCATAGACAAGTGAAAGTGGATTCTCTAAAATGCGCAAGATAAGCGTGAGTGCTATGGATGGCGTCCTCGTAGGGAGACGGGAGCGGATCCATAGTGGTGTATTGATATGGTGAATATGTGAACTCGTGTGCGCCACCTCAAAAGAGTTACTTGCAGTCGCGGTTCAGGATAGCCACCGAGTCAAAGCTGGCTTGCTGCAGTTAAACTCCACCACCCCCTTCGTTGATACCGATGCATATGTAGATAGTTCTGATGTAAGTCTTGCTGGGTACATTTGTACTCACGTTTGCTTATTTTATGTTTTGCAGAGAGACGTCAGTCTCGCTAGTAGTTCCGTGTGGACTTCGACGTTTAGCTTGTTACCTCAGCTACGATCTTGTGCCCTCGGCAGGGTCTGGTAGATAGTCAGGCTTCTCAGCCTTTTTCATTTATAGATGTCTGTACTCAGACATGTTAAGCTTCCGCATGTGTTTTGACTTGTATGCTCTGAATGTTGGGTCATGAGACCCATGTTTGTAATATCTGGCTCTTCGGAGCCTAATGAATAAATACTCTGAGTCGTAGAGTCTTGTTGTGATGCCATGTTGTATTTGCACATATCGAGCATATTGTGTGTATGATTGAAATGCTTGGTATGTGTGGGATCCGACAATCTAGTTGTCTATCCTTAGCAGCCTCTCTTATGGGGAAATGTAGTCTAGTGCCTCCTTGAGCCATAGTAGTCCGCTACAGCCCGGTTCACCGGGGTCCTGCTAGCCCAGCACTACTGCTCTGGACACTTGACTGGCCGGCATGTGTTTCATATCGTTCCTGTGTCTGTCCCTTCGGGGAAATGTCACGCGGTGACATCCGGAGTCCTGCCTAGCCTGCTACAGCCCGGGTTCCCGGAGTCCTGTTAGCCTAGTGCTACAGCCCGGATTCGCACGCTGCTGACCGACACGTTCGATGTTGATTCATGTATGCCTGTCCCCATACGTTAGTGCCGCTTTGGGTTCACGACTAGCCATGTCGGCCCGGGTTCTCTGTCATATGGATGCTAGCGACATTGTCATATACGTGAGCCAAAAGGCGCAAACGGTCCCGGGCCATGGTAAGGCGACACCCGTGGGAGTACCGTGCGTGAGGCCGCAAAGTGATATGAGGTGTTACAGGCTAGATCGGTGTGACTCGGAATCGGGGTCCCGACAGCAATGAACACATCGAAGCACAATCAACATCAAGCAAGTGCAACAATATGATGCATGCATGGGAAATGGCAAAATGGATGTATTGGGCTAATGCAACTAAGGCCAGAAGGGTTTGGACTAATTTGAATCAAAGATTCAAATTCCAAGTTCATAAATGGCCCATATTAGTGCTTTATCTTGTTCTGTATAAAACAGTAGGTTAACTTGCTTAATCATGCATGAAACCAGTACAGATGGATAGAGTGGATTTTTCTGATCATTTTTCATATATAAATCTTTTCATTCTGAGCTATAGATTATTTTCTATGATTTTTTGAAGTTTGTGATAATTTCTGGAATTTCCAATATAAGAATAATTCCAGTAAAAGCTTTACTGCGTCAGCCTGACGTCAGTGTGACGTCAGCATGTCAACGGGGTCGTCCAGGTCAATCCTGACGTGTGGGTCCCCTGTGTCAGTGTCACTGTTAGGTAATTAGTTAATTAGGATTAGTTTTAACTCTAACTCAGATTAGTTAGCAGGCGGGCCCCACTCGTCAGTGACCCTGGGGGGGTTAAACCGTGGTCAAACCACGTTGACTCGCCGGCGTTTAGCCGCCGGCGACGTCCAGACGCGGCGGTGGAGTGCGGGATCCCCCTCCGGCGACCAAAAGGACGGCGGAGAGTACCTATGTGTAGCTGGGGGCGAACCGCGTCGACTGGTGGTGGTAGTGGAGCTCGGGGTCGCCGGAATCGACGCCGGCGACGAGCCGTGTGGCTGCCGGAGTACGGGCGTGGTTGAAACCGTAGCTAGAGAGCACGGCGAGGGACATGCGATGGCGCTACGGGTTCCTGGCGTTGCGGTGAAGCTAATGGCTACGGTGGTGTGGCCGTTGGATGGCCGGAGCCTTGTCGGCGACGAGCTCGTGCGGCGGCGCGTTCGGGTGAACTTCGTGCGGTGGCTGCAGAGCTCGAGAGAGAGAGAGGAGAGGATGGAAAGGTGGCCATGCTCACGGCGGTTGCGACGGAGCAGACGGCGAGGTCGGAGACGAGCTGTAGCAGTGGCGACGGCGGAGGGGATCTCCGACGGTGAGCGGCGAAGGCGAGGTCGGTGACGGAGCTTCGGGGCAAACGAGCGCTCGGGGCTCGGCTTGCTCGAAGGAGTGGGTGACGGCGGTGCTGTAGGACACGTTAGTACGGTGCGAGGTCGATGGTGGCCGCGGTTACTCCGGTGAGGTGGCTGCGGCGGCGTCGGCCATGGTAGGGAGAATGCGAGGGAGAGGCGATGGGGGAGAATGGCAATGTCCAGGGGCTCGGGGCGCGTCGAGGGAGGTCGGCCAGCTCATCCGCGGCGGGGCGGCAAGCTGCTGGCGCCGTGGCGAGCTCACGCTCGCCGGCGTCACCTCTCTGCCTGCTCTGGCGAGAGCAGGCAGCTGACTGGCGCGGGCCAGCACAGTGCTGGGCCGCCAGGTGGGCTGCCAGGTAAGTTTTCTGCCTTCTGTTCTTTTCTCTTTTTTTATTTATTTCTGTACTGTGTTTTGAAATAGTAAAAATACTATTTCATTTGGAAAAATCCTGAAAATATTCTGAGGCACCTTTGAGATTATTCCCAACAGCCTAAAAATACCTTCAAGATTATTTGGACATTTAAAAATATTTATAGCATTTAAAATGCCCAAATGCAAATACTTATGGCTTGTGCAAAAATCCAAGATGGCCTCCAAAAATATGAAACCATTTTTGGCAGAGGTTTTAGCCAAGACCAAAGGTGGTGAACATTTATGGAGGGCATTTCAGGTTCATTGGAAAAAAATTTAGTAAACCCTAGTTGTTCCAGGGGGGTGCTGGGGGTTTTCTGGCATTCCCATTTCAGGTTTCTGTGAAATATAGACATGATGCAACACTCTGATGCATGAACTAACTAGGATGTGACACCTGGTGACCACAGAGTCCAGCATGAATTTCTGCCAAAATTTGTCGTCCTTCCTCTTCGGAGATGCACCTTTGAAGGACTCCGGTAGCGCTTTTGTTATAAAGCTCTCCTTCGTGGACATCCATAATCACGTGGGCGGAAGGTGTTATTTCGATGGCGGAGCCGCCAATTACATCAGAGTGTTCGGTATCTGGTGTTGTGGCCAAGTCCGGTCTGTTGTTGCCGGTCTCTCCTTCCCATACCACGGATGGCTTAAACAGCCTTTCCAAGAAGATATTGGGTGGGACAGGGTCGCGCTTAGCGCCGATGCGGGCGAGGATGTCCGCCGCTTGATTGTTTTCTCGGACCACATGGTGGAATTCGAGCCCCTCAAACCGAGCTGACATTTTGAGGACGGCGTTGCGGTAAGCCGCCATTTTTGGGTCCTTGGCATCAAAGTCTCCATTTATTTGAGATATTGCGAGATTCGAATCCCCACGCACCTCTAGGCATTGGAGACTGCTATCCGGAGGCCATGCAACAGGGCCTCATATTCTGCTGCATTGTTGGAGTCTGTGTATAATATTTGGAGTACGTATTTGTGGGATGTGGGGTTCCGGCAAACCCTTAAGGTTCAAACACTGGGGTGCGCGCGAAGTCTCTCCCTCCAACCGATCTATGCTCTAGCTCACTAAGATCTCACGGATGAACTCTACGAACTAGCAACATAGAAAGACACGGGGTTTATAATGGTTCGGGCCACCGTTGTGGTGGTGGTGGATTGCCTCTTGGGCTCATGATGAACAGTACAAGGGAAGAACAGCCTCCTGAGGTTGAGGTGTTCTTGTGCTTGTGAACTTGTGGCGTGAGGATTCGATCGGGTTGGATCAAGCTAAGATGAGATGCCCCTACTGTGGTGGCTAGCTCTACTTATATAAGCCCTGGTCCTCTTCCCAAATATTGAGCGGGAAGGGAGCCAACAACGGCGGGCAAATTTGAAGGGGGACAGCTAGTACAAGCTATCCTGACAAAAGCGGTCTTCGCCTGCGAAAAGCTCTGGGGTGACACCATCTTGGGCTCCACGGTGACCTCCGCTTGCCGGTCTCCTGGTCTTGGTCTCGTTGCACCAATATGGCAACCTTTGCCTGATGCCTCGGTACTCTTCGCCTGCTCTGGCCTCCTTAGCACCAAAGAGGAAATAGGGACGCTGCGCACACTGGCGCCTGCCTGGCACCCGCCTGGTACCGTTCGTCATGGATCACGTCACGAAAGCCTCGTGAGGTTTGCCTCGCCTCGATATCTCCGCTCCTTGTGAGCCTGCTTGGCTAGGCCACTCCGGAGGAGGTCTTGCATCGTCCGCCTCGCGAGGGTCTTGGGTGCCTTGTTGACGAAGATGCGCCGCACGGCCTGCTGCTTAGCCACGCTTGAAGGAAATACGCCCTAGAGGCAATAATAAAGTTATTATTTATTTCTTTATATCATGACAAATGTTTATTATTCATGCTAGAATTGTATTAACCGGAAACTTGATACATGTGTGAATACATAGACAAACAGAGTGTCACTAGAATGCCTCTACTTGACTAGCTCGTTGATCAAAGATGGTTATGTTTCCTAGCCATAGACATGAGTTGTCATTTGATTAACGGGATCACATCATTAGGAGAATGATGTGATTGACTTGACCCATTCCATTAGCTTAGCACTCGATCGTTTAGTATGTTGCTATTGCTTTCTTCATGACTTATACATGTTCCTATGACTATGAGATTATGCAACTCCCGTTTACCGGAGGAACACTTTGTGTGCTACCAAACGTCACAACGTAACTGGGTGATTATAAAGGTTCTCTACAGGTGTCTCCGAAGGTACTTGTTGGGTTGGCGTATTTCGAGATTAGGATTTGTCACTCCGATAGTCGGAGAGGTATCTCTGGGCCCACTCGGTAATGCACATCAGTATAAGCCTTGCAAGCATTGCAACTAATGAGCTAGTTACGGGATGCTGTATTACGGAACGAGTACAGAGACTTGCCGGTAACAAGATTGAACTAGGTATCGAGATACCGATGATCGAATCTCGGGCAAGTAACATACCGATGACAAAGGGAACAACGTATGTTGTTATGCAGTCTGACTGATAAAGATCTTCGTAGAATATGTGGGAGCCAATATGAGCATCCAGGTTCCGCTATTGGTTATTGACCGGAGAGGTGTCTCGGTCATGTCTACATAGTTCTCGAACCCGTAGGGTCCGCACGCTTAACGTTAAGATGATGGTTATATTATGAGTTAATGTGTTTTGATGTACCGAAGGAGTTCGGAGTCCCGGATGAGATCGGGGACACGACGAGGAGTCTCGAAATGGCCGAGAAGTAAAGATCGATATATTGGACGACTATATTCGGACTTCGGAAAGGATCCGAGTGATTCGGGTATTTTTCGGAGTACCGGAGAGTTACGGGAATTCTTATTGGGCCTTAATGGGCCATACGGGAAAGGAGAGAAAGGCCCAAAGGGTGGCCGCACCCCTCCCGATGGACTAGTCCGAATTGGACTAGGGAGGGGGGGCACCCCCTTCCTTCTTTCTCCTTCTCTCTTCCCTTCTCCTATTCCAACAAGGAAAGGAGGAGTCCTTCTCCCGGTGGGAGTAGGACTCCCCCCTTGGCGCGCCCTCCTCCTTGGCCGGCGGCCTCCCCCTTGCTCCTTTATATACGGGGACAGGGGGGCACCCCATAGACACAACAATTGATCATTGATCTCTTAGCCATGTGCGGTGCCCTCCTCCACCATATTACACCTCGATAATATCATAGCGGTGCTTAGGCGAAGCCCTGCGTCGGTAGAACATCATCGTCGTCACGACGCCGTCGTGCTGACGGAACTCTCCCTCAACACTCGGCTGGATCGGAGTTCGAGGGACGTCATCGAGCTGAACGTGTGCTGAACTCGGAGGTGCCGTGCGTTCGGTACTTGATCGGTCGGATCGTGAAGACGTACGACTACATCAACAGCGTTGTGTTAAACGCTTCCGCTATCGGTCTACAAGGGTACGTGGACAACACTGTCCCCTCTCGTTGCTATGCATCACCATGATCTTGCGTGTGCGTAGAATTTTTTTGAAATTACTACGTTCCCCAAAGTGGCATCCGAGCCTGGTTTTATGCGTTGATGTTATATGCACGAGTAGAACACAAGTGAGTTGTGGGCGATATAAGTCATACTGCTTACCAGCATGTCATATTTTGGTTCAGCGGTATTGTGAGATGAAGCGGCCCGGACCTACATTACGCGTACGCTTACGCGAGACTGGTTTCACCGTTGCGAGCACTCATTGCTTAAAGGTGACTGGCGGGTGTCTGTCTCTCTCACTTTAGTTGAACCGAGTGTGGCTACGCCCGGTCCTTGCGAAGGTTAAAACAGCACCAACTTGACAAACTATCGTTGTGGTGCGTAGGTATGAACGGTTCTTGTTAAGCCCGTAGCAGCCACGTAAAACTTGCAACAACAAAGTAGAGGACGTCTAACTTGTTTTTGCAGGGCATGCTGTGATGTGATATGGTCAAGACATGATGCTATATTTTATTGTATGAGATGATCATGTTTTGTAACCGAGTTATCGGCAACTGGCAGGAGCCATATAGTTGTCGCTTTATTGTATGCAATGCAATCGCCATGTAATTGTTTTAATTTATCACTAAGCGGTAGCGATAGTCGTAAAAGCAATAGTTGGCGAGACAACAACGATGCTACGATGGAGATCAAGGTGTCGTGCCGGTGACGATGGTGATCATGACGGTGCTTCGGAGATGGAGATCACAAGCACAAGACGATGATGGCCATATCATATCACTTATATTGATTGCATGTGATGTTTATCTTTTATGCATCTTATCTTGCTTTGATTGACGGTAGCATTATAAGATGATCTCTCACTAAAATTTCAAGATAAAAGTGTTCTCCCTGAGTATGCACCGTTGCGAAAGTTCTTCGTGCTGAGACACCACGTGATGATCGGGTGTGATAGACTCTACGTTCAAATACAACGGGTGCAAAACAGTTGCACACGCGGAATACTCAGGTTAAACTTGACGAGCCTAGCATATGCAGATATGGCCTCGGAACATGGAGACCGAAAGGTCGAGCGTGAATCATATAGTAGATATGATCAACATAGTGATGTTCACCATTGAAACTACTCCATCTCACGTGATGATCGTACATGGTTTAGTTGATATGGATCACGTAATCACTTAGATGATTAGAGGGATGTCTATCTAAGTGGTAGTTCTTAAGTAATATGATTAATTGAACTTAAATTTATCATGAACTTAGTCCTAATAGTATTTTGCAAATTATGTTGTAGATCAATAGCTCGCGTTGTTGCTTCCCTGTGTTTATTTTTGATATGTTCCTAGAGAAAAAATTATGTTGAAATATGTTAGTAGCAAAGATGCGGATTGGATCCGTGATCTGAGGATTATCCATTGCTGCACAGAAGAATTATGTCCTTGATGCACCGCTATGTGACAGACCTATTGCAGGAGCAGATGCAGACGTTATGAACGTTTGACAAAAGCTTGGTATGATGACTACTTGATAGTTTAGTGCGCCATGCTTAACGGCTTAGAATCGGGACTTCAAAGACGTTTTGAACGTCATGGACCATATCAGATGTTCCAGTTGAAGTTAATATTTCAAGCAAATACCCGAGTTGAGAGATATGAAGTCTCCAACAAGTTCTATAGCTAAAAGATGGAGGAGAATAGCTCAAGCAGTGAGCATGTGCTCAGATTGTCTGGGTAGTACAATCGCTTGAATCAAGTGGGAGTTGATCTTCCAGATAAAATAGTGATTGACAGAATTCTCTAGTCACCATCACCAAGTTAGTAGAACTTTGTGATGAACTATAGTATGCAAGGGATGACGAAAGTAATTCGCGAGCTCTTCGTGATGCTGAAATCGACGAAGGTAGAAATCAAGAAAAACATCAAGTGTTGATGGTTGACGAGACCACTAGTTTCAAGAAAAGGGCAAAGGGAAGAAGGGGAACTTCAAGAAGAACGGCAAGCAAGTTGCTGCTCATGTGAAGAAGCCTAAGTCTGGTCCTAAGCCTGAGACTAAGTGCTTCTACTTCAAAGGGACTGGTCACTGGAAGCGGAACTACCCCAAGCATTTGGTGGATAAGAAGGATGGCAAAGTGAACAAAGGTATATTGGATATACATGTTATTGATATGTACTTTACTAGTGTTTATAGCAACCCCTCGGCATTTGATACTGGTTCAGTTGCTAAGAGTAGTAACTCGAAACGGGAGTTGCAGAATAAACAGAGACTAGTAAAAGGCGAGGTGACGATGTGTGTTGGAAGTAGTTCTAAGATTGATATGATCATCATCGCGCACTCCCTATACATTTGGGATTAGTGTTGAAACTAAATAAGTGTTATTTGGTGTTTGCGTTGAGCATGAATATGATTTGATCATGTTTGTTGCAATACGGTTATTCATTTAAATTAGAGAATAATTGTTGTTCTGTTTACATGAATAAAACCTTCTATGGTCATACGCCCAATAAAATGGTTTGTTGGATCTCGATTGTAGTGATACACATATTCATAATAATGAAGCCAAAAGATGCAAAGTTAATAATGATACTGCAACTTATTTGTGGCACAGCCGTTTAGGTCATATTGGTGTGAAGCGCATGAAGAAACTCCATACTGATGGGATTTTGGAATCACTTGATTATTAATCACTTGATGCTTGCAAACCATGCCTCATGGGCAAGATGACTAAAACGCCGTTCTCCGGAACTATGGAGAGAACAACAGATTTGTTGGAAATCATACATACGGATGTATGTGGTCCGATGAATATTGAGGCTCGTAGCAGGTATCATTATTTTCTGACCTTCACAAATGATTTGAGCAGATATGGGTATATCTACTTAATGAAGCAGAAGTCTGAAACATTTGAAAAGTTCATAAAATTTCAGAGTGAAGTGGAAAATCATCGTAACAAAAAAATTAAAAGTTTCTACGATCTGATCGTAGAGAAGAGTATCTGAGTTATGAGTTTGGCCTTCAGTTAAAACAATGTGAAATAGTTTCACTACTCACGCCACCTGGAACACCATAGTGTAATGGTGTGTCCGAACATCGTAACCGTACTTTATTAGATATGGTGTGATATATGATGTCTCTTACCGATCTACAACTATCGTTTTGGGGTTATGCATTAGAGACAGCTGCATTCACGTTAAATAGGGTACCATCTAAATCTGTTGAGACGACATCTTATGAACTGTGGTTTGGCAAGAAACCAAAGTTGTCGTTTCTTAAAGTTTGGGGTTGCGATGCTTATGTGAAAAAGTTTCATCCTGATAAGATCAAATCCAAATCGGAGAAATGTGTCTTCAGAGGATACCCAAAGGAGACAGTTGGGTACACCTTCTATCACAGATCCGAAGGCAAGACATTCGTTGTAAGAATGGATCCTTTCTAGAGAAGGAGTTTCTCTCGAAAGAAGTGAGTGGGAGGAAAGTAGAACTTGATGAGGTAATTGTACCTGCTCCCTTATTGGAAAGCAGTTCATCGCAGAAACCAGTTTCTGTGACGCCTAACCAATTAGTGAGGAAGTTAATGATGATGATCATGGAACTTCAGATCAAGTTATTACTGAACCTCGTAGGTCAACCAGATTAAGATCCGCACCAGAGTGGTACGGTAATCCTGTTTTGGAGGTTATGTTACTAGATCATGACGAACCTACGAACTATGAAGAAGCAATGATGAGCCCAGATTCCGCAAAATGGCTTGAGGCCATGAAATCCGAGATGGGATCTATGTATGAGAACAAAGTATGGACTTTGGTTGACTTGCCCGATGATCGGCAAGCCATTGAAAATAAATGGATCTTCAAGAAGAAGACTGACGCTGACGGTAATGTTACTGTCTATAAAGCACGACCTGTTGCGAAAGGTTTTCGACAAGTTTAAAGGTGTTGACTACGATGAGAGTTGCTCACTCGTATCTATGCTTAAGTCTGTCCGAATCATGTTAGCAATTGCCGCATTTTATGAAATCTGGCAAATGGATAAACAAAACTTCATTCCTTAATGGATTTATTAAAGAAGAGTTGTATATGATGCAACCAGAAGGTTTTGTCAATCCTAAAGGTGCTAACAAAATATGGAAGCTCCGGTGATCCATCTATGGACTGGTGCAAGCATCTCGGAGTTGGAATATACGCTTTGATAAGTTGATCAAAGGATATAGTTTTATACAGACTTGCGATGAAGCCTGTATTTACAAGAATGTGAGTGGGAGCACTACAACATTTCTGATAAGTATATGTGAATGACATATTGTTGATCAGAAATAATGTAGAATTATTCTGCAAAGCATAAAGGAGTGTTTGAAAGGAGTTTTTCAAAGAAAGACCTCGGTGAAGCTGCTTACATATTGAGCATCAAGATCTATAGAGATAGATCAAGACGCTTGATAAGTTTTTTTCAATGAGTACATACCTTAACAAGATTTTGAAGTGGATCAAAATGGAACAGTCAAAGAAAGAGTTTCTTGCCTGTGTTACATGGTGTGAAATTGAGTAAGACTCAAAGCCCTACCACGGCAGAAGATAGAAAAAGAATGAAAGTCATTCCCTATGCCTCGGCCATAGGTTCTATAAAGTATGCCATGCTGTGTATCAGATTTATTGTATACCCTACACTGATTTTGGCAAGGGAGTACAATAGTGATCTAGGAGTAGATCACTGAACAACGGTCAAAATTATCCTTAGTGGAATAAGGATATGTTTCTCGATTATGGAAGTGACAAAAGGTTCGTCGTAAAGGGTTACGTCGATGCAAGTTTTGACACTAATCTAGATGACTCTAAGTCTCGGTCTAGATACATATTGAAAGTGGGAGCCATTAGCTAAGAGTAGCTCCGTGCAGAGCATTGTAGGCATAGAAATTTGCAAAATACTTACAGATCTGAATGTGACAGACCCGTTGACTAAAATTATCTCACAAGCAAAACATGATCACACCTTAGTCCTCTTTGGGTGTTAATCACATAGCGATGTGAACTAGATTACTGACTCTAGTAAACCCTTTGGGTGTTGGTCACATGACGATGTCAACTATGGGTGTTAATCACATGGTGATGTGAACTATTGATGTTAAATCACAAGGCGATGTGAACTAGATTATTGACTCTAGTGAAAGTGGGAGACTGAAGGAAATATGCCCTAGAGGCAACAATAAAGTTATTATTTATTTCCTTATATCATGATAAATGTTTATTATTCATGCTAGAATTGTATTAACCGGAAACTTGATACATGTGTGAATACATAGACAAACAGAGTGTCAGTAGTATGCCTCTACTTGACTGGCTCGTTGATCAAAGATGGTTATGTTTCCTAGCCATAGACATGAGTTGTCATTTGATTAACGGGATCACATCATTAGGAGAATGATGTGATTGACTTGACCCATTCCGTTAGCTTAGCACTCGATCGTTTAGTATGTTGCTATTGCTTTCTTCATGACTTATACATGTTCCTATGACTATGAGATTATGCAACTCCCGTTTACTGGAGGAACACTTTGTGTGCTACCAAACGTCACAACGTAACTGGGTGATTATAAAGGTGCTCTACAGGTGTCCACGAAGGTACTTGTTGGGTTGGCGTATTTCGAGATTAGGATTTGTCACTCCGATTGTCGGAGAGGTATCTCTAGGCCCACTCGGTAATGCACATCACTATAAGCCTTGCAAGCATTGCAACTAATGAGCTAGTTGTGGGATGATGTATTACGGAACGAGTAAAGAGACTTGCCGGTAACGAGATTGAACTAGGTATCGAGATACCGACGATCGAATCTTGGGCAAGTGACATACCGATGACAAAGGGAACAACGTATGTTGTTATGCGGTCTGACCGATAAAGATCTTCGTAGAATATGTGGGAGCCAATACGAGCATCCAGGTTCCGCTATTGGTTATTGACCGGAGAGGTGTCTCGGTCATGTCTACATAGTTCTCGAACCCGTAGGGTCCGCACGCTTAACGTTATGATGACGGTTATATTATGAGTTTATGTGTTTTGATGTACCGAAGGAGTTTGGAGTCCCGGATGAGATCGGGGACACGACGAGGAGTCTCGAAATGGCCGAGACGTAAAGATCGATATATTGGACAACTATATTCGGACTTCGGAAAGGTTCCGAGTGATTCGGGTATTTTTCGGAGTACCGGAGAGTTACGGGAATTCGTATTGGGCCTTAATGGGCCATACGGGAAAGCAGAGAAAGGCCCAAAGGGTGGCCGCACCCCTCCCCATGGACTAGTCCGAATTGGACTTGGGAGGGGTGGCGCCCCCTTCCTTCTTTCTCCTTCTCCCTTCCCTTCTCCTATTCCAACAAGGAAAGGAGGAGTCCTACTCCCGGTGGGAGTAGGACTCCCCCCTTGGCGCGCCCTCCTCCTTGGTCGGCGGCCTCCCCCTTGCTCCTTTGTATACGGGGACAGGGGGGCACCCCATAGACACAACAATTGATCATTGATCTCTTAGCCGTGTGCGGTGCCCCCCTTCACCATATTACACCTCGATAATATCGTAGCGGTGCTTAGGCGAAGCCCTGCGTCGGTAGAACACCATCATCGTCACCACGCCGTCGTGCTGACGAAACTCTCCCTCAACATTCGGCTGGATTGGAGTTCGAGGGACGTCATCGAGCTGAACGTGTGCTGAACTCGGAGGTGCCGTGCGTTCGGTACTTGATCGGTCGGATCGTGAAGACGTACGACTACATCAACCGCGTTGTGTTAAACGCTTCCGCTATCGGTCTATGAGGGTACGTGGACAACACTCTCCCCTCTTGTTGCTATGCATCACCATGATCTTGCGTGTGCGTAGAATTTTTTTGAAATTACGACGTTCCCAAACAATGCTGTGGGCCATAGGCAAGCAAGTCTGGGGACCCCTGTTCCCTGAACGCCGATAGTAGCCCCCGGGCCGAAGGTGTGCGCGGGCTTGGCTTCTTGGCGAAGCCAAGGGTCAAGTTCGGAGCACTGCGGGCCCCAAATGCCTGCGGCCTCGGTCGACGCGTGGCGGTCAATTGGATGTGGGCGTCTCCGCTTTCCCACGCTGCCTCGGCAACTGCTTGCCCTGACAAAGGCTGGCGCGAGCAGTTCTTTCCTTCATTGCCTCTTCCTTGCCTCGCTCCAGATCCCCTTTCTCGCTCTTTGCCGCCGCTATCTCCAGATCTGCTCTAGCCTTGCTCTGCATCGCCGCCCATGGCGCCGCACAAGGTCAGGACCTCCTCAACACTGGCTTGCTATGAGCCGGCCCTCGAGGCGCCCACCATCACGGAGAAGAGCCTCGCCTCTGTGCGCCTGCTAACGGCGGGCAAGGGCAATGACTGGGGGAAGACGGAGATTCGGCTTGCCTCCGACGAGCCGGAGTCTGAAGGGAGCACCTTCTTCCCTTTCTTCTCGAGCAGCGTCGCCGTTGGGTTGGTCCCCCTTTCTCTGATTTGTTTTATAAAGTCCTCGACCACTACGGTCTGCAGGCGTTGCATCTCCATCCCAGCTCTGTCCTCCTCCTGTCCATCTTCGCCAACTACTGTGAGGCGTACCTGGGCGTGATGCCGTCCGTGGCGTTGCTTCGCCATTTCTTCTTCCTTCGTGTCGGCGAGGGTCACATCTCCGGGTGTGCTAACTTCGTCGCATGCGGCAAGGCCAACTCGATCTCGAGCACCGGGAAGAGGGCCGACAACATCCGATCCAAATGGGTCATGATGGATGCCCAACGTGTCGATCCGCGCCCGGCGCTGCCGACGGAGGCGCCCCGGCAGGGCAAGGGGTGGCCCAAGGCAGAGCTTGTCGACGAGCGGGCATCTTCAGTGTTGGGGCAAATGATGACCGACCTGAAGCCGGGCAACGCGAGGGCGGCGAAGATAACGGGGGCGATGCTCCTGAGGGAGTTCTTGATGTTGCGGTTTGCCCCACTCCAGGCGCGCGCGCACCCACTCTGGGAGCTGGACGAAGAGGAGAACAAGACCCGCCTAAGGCCGGGGGACCTGCCTGGTGATGAATTGGACGCCGTCCTACGCCTCATAGTCGGGGACAACCAGGAGTACCCGCCTAGCGCCTTCCTTCCCCTGTTCAAACGCAGGGACCGGGAGGAATTCGTCGCCTCCAGGCCGACTTTTGATGCACGCGGACTGGTGCCACCGGCGCTTCCGGAAGCTCCTATGGCGCAGAACCCGGTGGAGGTGTCTTCTGGTGAGTCCCGCGGAGAGGGAGAAGAGGAGGCGGACTCGGAGAAGACCCTGGAAGAGGTGGGGGAGACTTCCTGATGATGCCGATGCCGACGCCCACCTAGGGGAGAGGGAGCAACCTCCCGTCCCGACGAGGAGTAGGTCGTCGCTGGTGGCCCGAGGTGTCATCTCTGCCCCGATACCTCCTTGGACTGGATCCGGTTCTGCCTCCGCTCCGCCCGGCGCCGCCGGTGTCCGAACGCCTGTCCCTCAGGTCCCGAAGCTGTCAGGCTTCAAGCCTCTCAAGCGGTCAGTGGAATACTTGCCCTTGCTTCGCAGTGGATCGGTAAGTGTCTTAAGCTTCGCTTTGTCCTTGCTTGTGCTCGTCGCTTACTGATACTTGCCCTTGGTTGATCACGCCGTCATCTTCGGTGAAGAAGAGGAAGGAAGACGCAGCGGCCGTGCCTCCCACGGAGAAAGGAGGCAATAGCGCTCGCATCTCCCCAGCCCGATCTTCCTCGCGAGGCCAAGATGGGCATCACCGCATGGAATCAGCCCCCATGGCTCCGCTGGCTCCAGAGGTGCTGGTACTTGGCGCGGCTGACGAGGTCCCAGCTGCTCCGGAACCCACGGTCTCCCAAGCCCTGGTGATGATGTCGCTTCCTCCCACTGCTGCATCTCCACTCCCTAGTCTTTCTGCTCCTGCTGCCGTCTTGGAGCGTGCCCTTGCGGAGATGACCCAGCTGCAGGCGGATGTCCTGAGTGCGGAGCCGCGCCTGGTGGCCGGGCGTCTGGAGCCGGCCTCCGGCTGGCTTCACCCTGACCTGGCAGTTCGCGCGGCGCTGGGCCAGGCTGCTGCGGCTTCCGAGAAGGAGAAGCAAGGAGCCGCCAACGCTTCAGCCGATCGTGAGGCGGTGCTAAAGGACGCCAAGGCCGCCCGTGACCATTGCCAAGTGCTGGAGGGTGAGCTGCAGAGCCTACGCGACAAGCACGCCGAAGAGGTGCACTGCCGCCAAGCGAAGGAGGAGGAGATGAAGGCCCGGGAGGAAGCCGTCAAGAACCATGATGCAGAGTTGGCGGAGCTGGGGAAGAAGCAGGCCGCCGAGCGCAACCGGTTGGAAGAGTTGGAGCGGAAGATGAGGACGAGGGAGGCCGATCTTGACGCCAAGGCGCGAGTCCTGGCAGAAGACCGCGTGGCCTTTGCCGATCTCGAGGAGAGGTCTCGCAAGGCACTGAAGACGCTCTACGAGCACGGCCTGGAGAAGCCTCTGGACATTGACGAGGACGGCCCCGCCCAGCTACTTTCTCTCATGGTGAAGGCGCTTGAGGAGGTTGTTGATGGTCTCAGTCCCATGGCGGAGGCAGAAGCTCGCGTCCTGTCCTTAGCCGCGCTGACTCGCGTCTTTAGCCACCTGCACCTTCGCGACCCCAACGCCTGCCTTGACGAGCTGCTAGAGCCTGTAGCTGAGGATCAATACGAGGCGGCTGCCGCGGCCGTGCAGGATCAGGTGGGGGCCTTGCTGAGGAGGTTCCGCGGCTTCGTATCCGCCCCTCTGCCCGGCGTCGTCGACCTTGCAGCTGGTGGTGAAGGTGAAGACAAGATTGCTCACGAGGGAGCACCTTCCGCGGGCGATGGCGACGTCTAGAGGTGACCTGTGGCCATTCTTCTCGTTCCGTTCCTGCGACATGTATCAGGCCTCGTGGAGGCGTTTAGACTTTTCATTTGGTATCGTGAGGACAATATGCTTGTAATATTTGCTTCGAGATTTTGCGATTTCCTTCCTATTTGCTTTGCGTTCTGCGTCGGCAGAGCCCGACCCCGCGCATACCTCAACCGCCATTGGGCCGAACGGAGACCAGGACAGACCAAGGAGTGAGGGCTACGTGACCAGTTAGGCTCCTGAGTCGCGATGCTCAGGAGTCCCCCTTGACGCGCAAACATCATATAGGGAGAGTTCGTGGGGATAGATTAATGTTCTACGTCGGCAGAGCCCGGCCTCGTGCATACGTCAACTGCCATTGAGCCGACCGGAGACCAGGACGGACCAAGGAGTGAGGGGCTACATGACCAGTTAGGCTCCTGAGTCGCGATGCTCAAGAGTTCCCCTTGACGTGCAAAGAATCTCCATACCTGCCCTTGCCGAGGCCTCAGGAGGGGCGCGCGATGCCCAGGTCCGGGGGACCTGGTTAGGTGGCATGCGCTTGGGCGTGACCCGAGCGCAGCCCCCGTGCCCAGCCCCCATGCGCGGCTTTCCCGAGGGGAGGCGTTGCGGTAAGGCTGGGCGCTGAGTTCTGGGCTCCCTGAGGTTGGCACGACCATGGGGTCGCCCTCAGTTGTTTATCACCAGCGCGGAGCATAATGCTTCCGCTTGTGCACGGGCATAGCCACTACTCGGCAGTGTCGTCAGCCAGCGCGGAGCATGGTGCTTCCAATTGGGCGTGGGATGGGGGGGCCCTCCGGGAGGAGCCCCCGGGGCGTGTACAGCCCCGCCTTGACACGTGGCTTGCACGGCAGGGCTGCGAGGTGTATCTGGGCACTCGTGAGCCAGCGCGGGACTCACGAGGCCCTACCTCAAGGCGGTTTGCGCCTGGTCTTGAATCTTGGTGACTGTGTGTTCCTACAAGGCGGTTAGATGTAAGTACTCTGCGTCCTCAGGTCCCGGCCCTCGAGCGAGCTCAGCCGCCGCAGGTATGCCAGGTCGCGATGCCGTGGTCAAGGCCAGGGGGTGAGGGCTGGAGAGCCAGTAAGAGCTCCTGAGTCGCGATGCTCAGGAGACCCCCTTTTAACGTGCAAGCGGATTGCATGGGATAAATAGACCCGCGGCGGGCGGCAATCGAGCAGGCGATAGCCGTTGGCAGGTTAAGCATGCAGAGCAGATCAACTTGGATAAATGGAGGACGATACATGCCACTGGGTCTGGCCCAAGCGGCTTGGGGATGATGCAGCCCGAGGGGCGCCCCCAGCAAGGTAAGCTAAAGACTTAAGCAAAAGAGATACATGCCACAGGGACGGACCCATGTGGCCTGGGAATAATGCAGCCCGAGGGGCACTCCCAGCTTAAATGAACTTGGAAGATGTCACCTGGTTCTGTAGATGAAGTAGAGCTGGAGCAGCTGCAGCCGCGTGTTGAAGGAATGGCTCCTCATCAGCCACCACGACCCTAAGCCTCGGGAGGCTCTGGAGGATCAGGGGGTTTCCTGAAGACCGTCTCCATCTCCTCCAGGACGGCGTGGTACCTCGCCTCCTGAGCCGCCAGGATACGCCGCACGTTGCGCTGATAGGCCGACGCCACGCCCGGCAAGCCAAAGGCCATGCGAACGTAGCTGTGTGGTGGGCCCTCGCAGCGACCCACACACCATGGCCAGAAGCGCTCCGGAGATGCGGCCCTGTTGAGCCCTGGGACGTCGACGCAGACAGGAAGCCCGGCATCCTCGCCTGGATGGGGAGCCGCGCCTTGTGAGCGGCTGTGGCCGCGCATGGCTCTGGCTTCTTGCAGTTCCTGGGTGGTCTTGGTGATGAACTCCTGGATGGTGGGCACTCCTTGCCCTGTGCTCTCCTGAGGAAAGTGTTCCGTGAGGCACGCTTCCAAGTGGTGCCCAAGCGCCCCCCTCGTGAGGTTGGCAAGGTCTGAGGCCCTCCAGGAGAAAGCCCCTGAGCCCTGCCTGAGGAGGGCGCCGGGTGCGCCTTCCTATGCGATGGAGGGAGGTTCCCCTGGAGCGGGAGCTGATCCTGCCATGACGCCATCCTCCTGAGGTCCTACGCGGAGCGGCTTCTTCTTCTTGGGGATGGCCTCCGGAGGGCCTTCACTTCTGCTGTCGGGGTTGTCGATTACTGCGGCTTGAAAGGCGCGCTCAAGGGAGCACACCGCATCCCTCTCTTCACACGGAACCGTGATGATTCCTCCGCTTCCTGGCATCTTGAGAACGTTGTAGCCGTGATGAGTGACTGCCATGAACTTGGCCAGGGCTGGATACCCGAGGATGGCATTGTACGGCAGGTGGATGCGCGCGACGTCAAAGTCGATGAGCTAGGTGCGATAGTTCTTGCGCTCCCCGAAGGTGACAGGCAGGCGGACCTGCCCTATTGGTGTGGTGGAACCGTCGGTCACTCCTGAGAAAGGCTTGGTTGGCTGGAGCTGCTCATATGGCACTTGGAGGTTGTCGAACGTGTCGACGGATAGGACGTTGAGCCCTGCGCCGCCGTCGATGAGAGTCTTGGTGACTTGTACACCGCTGATGACTGGGGACACAGCATAGGGAGGGCGCCTGCGGAGGCCGCGCACTTGAGCTGGTCTGCCGAGTTGAAGGTGATGGCACATTTGGACCACCTGAGCGAGTGTGTGGCCTCGAGCTTGGGGAGCACCGCGTTCACCTCGCGAGCGAACTGTTTGAAGATGCGCTGAGAGGCTGGGGCCTGGGCACCTCCCAAGATGCAGGCGATCGCACATGGCTCCTGGAAGCCCCCAGCCCCCTTGTCCTGGTGGTGGTCGTCGTTCCTTCTTGGTGGCGGCAGCGGGGGAAGTCCGGCGTTGCCCTGGGGGCGATCCTCAAGAGGTGGGTCCCTCCAGGCGCCCTCGCGAGGTTCGTCCTACCAGCGGTCCTCACGAGGCCGGTCGCGCCACTCCTGGCGCAGGCCATGATCGTCCCAGCGTCCGCCTCCACATCCTCCTCCGCGACCGTAGCCCCGATCGTTGCGCTCGGGGCATCGACCGTATCGTCCTTCCCATATGGCTCTAAGCTCTTGGCAGTCACTGTTGTTGTGGATGTTGAGGTTGTGGAAGGCGCAGAACGGTCGGCCGTTCTTGGATGACTCGGGCTGATCTCTGCCTCGCTTAGTGTCGGGCTCCGCTGCGAGCACTACTGCCTCTTTGCGCTTCACGTCCTTGGCCTTGGCCTTCTTCTCCTCTGCTCCTGCAGCTGGCAGCTCAAGGAGAGAGAGGCGCCCCTCCTCTGCTCTTGCGCACTTGGTCGCCAGGTTGAACAGCTCCTAAGATGTGCAGAGCTCCTCGTGGATAGCGAGCTCTTCCTTCATCTTGATGTCACGGACGCCGTCCGAGAACGCGGAGATGATGGCTTCCTCCGTGACTTTGGGGATCTTGAGGCGGGTGTTGTTGAAGCGCTGGATGTACTTTTGGAGGGTCTCTCCTGGATGTTGCTTGATGCGGCGCAGATCACCCGCGGCCGATGGGCAGTCGCGAGTGCCCTGGAAGTTGGCGAGGAAGCGGTCGCGCATCTCGTCCCAGGAGGAGATCGAGCCGTGCTGCAGGTTCAGGAGCCAGGAGCGGGCCCCATCCTTGAGAGCCATGGGAAACCTGTTCGCCATGACTTTCTCGTCGCCGTTGGCCACTTCGATGCTCAGCTCATAGAGCTGCAGGAATTCCGCGGGGTCGGCGGAGCCGTTGTAGCGAGGAGGCAGATCTAGCTTGAACTTGCCTGGCTAGGCGACGCTTCACAGTTCGGGGGTGAAGGCGCGGCAGCCGGCCGTGGTCGCCGGGGCCCGCTTTTGAGGTGGAGCTTGGTCTTGGCGAGGTCTGCGCTGCGCCACTGCAGGCGGCACGCGGTCTTGACGAGGTGGCGCGGGGAGCGCCGGTGCAGCTTCTCGCGGCCGCGGGATTTCCTGACAGCTTCTTTCTTCATGCGCGGGCGCCGGGCGTGGTGGATAACGCCGTGGAGGCGCGTGCCTTGGTGCCAAGGCACTTTCTTGGGGTTGAGGTGGTGGAGGCATGCCATGAGCCCCGTCGCCCGCGGCTGGTTGAGGGGGAGGCAGAGAGTGGGACGGCGCCGGAGAGCCCCCTACGGCACAGACGAGCTCGGCGACACGGTCGAGCCACTCCTCATAGAGGTCGTCGACAGGGCGGTAGCATAGGAGCTCATTCGCCGCGATGAGCGCGGCCCGTGCCTCCATGGGAGTGCGGTGCGCGTGAGACAAAGAACCGGTAGGGGTAAGCGACGGAGTAGCGGTACGGCCGTCCTGCCGCACCGAAGGATGGAGCGAGGACGCCTGCTGCTCGTTCCCCGCCGGACCAGTGGCAGCGTTGGCGGTGGGAGACGGAGAACGACGAGGTGGCCCGCCTACGGAAGCCGTCTGGGTGACTCGGGCGGAGAGGGCAGCCCGACGCTCAGCTCGAGCACAGCGAGCGTCCACCATGGAAACGACGGAGCGATGGAGCGACGAACTGATTTTAGGGAAACTACGGCGCACCCCTACCTGGCGCGCCAAATGTCGGATGTGGGGTTCCGGCAAACCCTTAAGGTTCGAACACTAGGGTGCGCGCGAAGTCTCTCCCTCCTACCGATCTACGCTCTAGCTCGCTAAGGTCTCGCAGATGAACTCGACGAACTTGCAACACAGAAAGACACGGGGTTTATACTGGTTCGGGCCACCGTTGTGGTGTAATACCCTACTCCAGTGTGGTGGTGGTGGATTGCCTCTTGGGCTGATGATGAACAGTACAAGGGAAGAACAGCCTCCTAAGGTTGAGGTGTTCTTGTGCTTGTGAACTTGTGGCGTGAGGATTCGATCGGGTTGGATCAAGCTAAGATGAGATGCCCCTACTGTGGTGGCTAGCTCTACTTATATAAGCCCTAATCCTCTTCCCAAATAACGAGCGGGAAGGGAGCCAACAACGGCGGGCAAATTTGAAGGGGGACAACTAGTACAAGCTATCCTAGCAAAAGCGGTCTTGGGCTCCACGATGACCTCCGCCTTGCCGTCCTCCTGGTCTTGGTCTCGTTGCACCAATATGGCAACCTTTGCCTGATGCCTCGGTACTCTTTGCCTGTGCTTGCCTCCTTAGCACCAAAGAGGAAATAGGGACGCTGCGCGCACTGGCGCCCGCCTGGCACCCACCTGGTACCGTTCATCATGGCTCACGTCATGAAAGCCTGCTATCATTATTTTTGGATCCGTCCACTGGTTGTTACCATCACTCTAAATTTCTGCATGCTCTCCTTACATAATCTCACCATATTTTTTCGTATGCATGTCAGATATTCTACACAGTCATGCTGAACATGTAGAGAAAAAGAGGAGAGTTATGCGCGGCAATACAATGTCATGCAGACATCGCTCCATGGTGGGTTCAATGTCAAACGCACCCCACCCCTCTCCAGATTGTAATCCAGAGGAAGATATCTGTTCTGAGGCGGATTCAGACGCCGCTGACCACTCCTATTTACCCCCCAAGGTGTTTGCTCTACCTTGGCATGATGATGTTAGTCAAATCATGCATATGTTGCCATTGAAGTGCCTAGTTTTGACATCATATATGTCATCTGCTTAGTTTAAACATGTTCTGTAATGCCACTTGTTTAGTTTCTATACCATATATGGGAATTGTGCACTCTCATGTCTTTTAGCAAGCCATAATATATGTGAAATGTGCAATGCCATCCTGTTTAACCAGGCATCATATATCTGAATGATATCTTGTGCATCCTTTTCTTCATTACATTTCCATTTGTCGACAATGTTTGTACATTAAACTACTCTTCCTGTGAACTAGCCATTTGGGTGGGGATTGAAAAATCTGGAGTGAAAACAAGGCCTTCAGAGCAGACAGTGCTACCTGTCGAAGCAGATCTCTTGTTGGGTCCCGATAGCTCCTCAGAGATCGATTCAGAGACAGATGACCAGTCCTATTCCCCACCGAGGTGTATGATCTAACTTGGCACGGTTATACTGCTCATATCATGCATATGGTGTCCTGCATTGCATAGATTAGACATCATATACACAATATTCAACACCATGTTCTTAGTTCAGACATCATATCTAATGCCCTCTGTTTAGCATATAAATCAAATAAGTGAATTAAATGATGCGATCCTGATTACTTAGATAACATGTAGGTGAATTATGTCATGCGATCCCCTTTAGTTATTCGTCATATCTTTGAATTATGTTATGCTATGCTATCCAGTTTAGATAGAGATCATATATGTGAAATTATGTCATGCTATACCCCTCGCTCGTGGTGCTGCTCTGCTCCGATTTAGCTACACTTTTGTTGACTGAATCGACTTTTGGGTCAGTCGATTTTCAGGGGGTGGGGGGGGCTCGCCGGAGTTAAGGAAGAACCACCCACAGCGGGGACGGGGGCTCACCGGAGAGGTACCCCACTATCTATCTTAGGGTTCAGGGTGGGGGCGGGGGCCCTATAGGGCCGGCCAGGGCAGCAGCGGACCGGCAGTGGGGAGTTGTTTTGGGGCGGCGAGGCGGTGCTGGCGCTGGCGGTTCGGCCTGTGGTGGCTGGCGGCTCAGGGGGGGTGTATGTTGAAGATGAACTGCAGGCCCTCCCTAAACTACATGTCAAGTGCCTCTATGCTACCATTGCGTTCAGTTGCGACAGTAACATTCAGATTCCACAGTAAATTTCAGTTTCGACAGTTAAGTTTAGAGTCAACAGTTTTTATCTCA
>NC_057808.1:149912610-149960218 GCF_018294505.1 Triticum aestivum | reverse complement strand
TTTTCAGGGGGTGGGGGGGGCTCGCCGGAGTTAAGGAAGAACCACCCACAGCGGGGACGGGGGCTCACCGGAGAGGTACCCCACTATCTATCTTAGGGTTCAGGGTGGGGGCGGGGGCCCTATAGGGCCGGCCAGGGCAGCAGCGGACCGGCAGTGGGGAGTTGTTTTGGGGCGGCGAGGCGGTGCTGGCGCTGGCGGTTCGGCCTGTGGTGGCTGGCGGCTCAGGGGGGGTGTATGTTGAAGATGAACTGCAGGCCCTCCCTAAACTACATGTCAAGTGCCTCTATGCTACCATTGCGTTCAGTTGCGACAGTAACATTCAGATTCCACAGTAAATTTCAGTTTCGACAGTTAAGTTTAGAGTCAACAGTTTTTATCTCATCTATTGTAGTCAGGTGGTTTTTGGTGATGTAAATTTTACATCTATTTTACATCATCTATTGGAGATGCTATTAGAATCCCACTTCAGATTGACTATGTCTGTCTTGTGCTGCTTTAGCCTTGACGTCTTACGGCTCACCGGGGCTGCTCCAATGACAGAACGATCCATCACAACAAAGCAGTGCCCTAGACGCCATCTACAGATTCCTCAGATCTTCCTCCACACCTCCGACAGCCACCTCTGGCTCAACTGCTTCAGCGACCAACCCAATCATGTTGAGGTCGACACGTCTATGGCAAAGAGGTTGTACACTTGTTGCATCACTTATTACTATACATTAATGTCGATCCATTAGGGCTATTGTGGTTCAACGGAAAAACATAGCAATAGGGAATTTTCCAATGGCACTCTACTATTCAATTATTCATGCATTTTGTTGAAAGGAATGAAGTAAAACATCCACCTGGACCTACTTTTCAAAATCCTATGCATGAAAACAAGACAAAGTGCATTAGTGGCAGAATAACATTCTAACTATACATGCTTTCACATGGTTTGACTTTATTTTGGCCATGTTTCTTTGCACTCCTCTGCTCTTCCAATTCCTGTAAACCAAACACTCAAGTTGACAGAAATCTTGTGTTTACAAATGCTCTGTTTACCATGTGCATTCCTATCCTATTCCAGTGTTTCTCCTATCCCTGCGTTTTTAGAATCATGCAAGCCAAATGAGCCCTTACAGAATTACATCAGTTACAGGTAGGTGTCGAAGGGAACTTTGTGTGGTTTGTCCTGCTCCTGCCGCGACGTCTTCCACCTCAACTAAGCTGCTCCATCGACAGAAACATCCACCAAACCAGACATCACGACTCCTGACCGTCTTTCGCCGCCTCAGATCTCCTTTCCTGCCGTCGGCACCCACCGCAACGACATCACCATCATCGACTCAGCAGATGAACCTGAGGAGTACACGGGTCCACAAGAGAGGTTGCACTCTTTTGTTTCTGCTTATGTTATGCATTGCTTAAAATTACCTCTTACTTTATCGTCATGTTCACCTCTTGGACTCCAAGTCAGGTCCAAATTAATGTTGAAACTTGAGTTCTAAATTAGTTGTGGGGCACATATCGAGGAAGCAATGAATAGTACCTCTGTTTAATATCTGGTTCACCTAGGGTCTGCCTATGTTGTTCATCTTGGGTGGGAAACAAATAGTAAAGCAATCACCAGCCCGCTATCATTATTTTTGGATCCATCCACTGGTTGTTACCATCACTCTAAATTTCTGCATGCTCTCCTTACATAATCTCACCATATTTTTTTCGTATGCATGTCAGATATTGTACACAGTCATGCTGAACATGTAGAGAAAAAGAGAAGAGTTATGCGCGGCAATACAATGTCATGCAGACATCGCTCCATGGTGGGTTCAATGGCAAACCCTTCCCACCCCTCTCCAGATTGTAATCCAGAGGAAGATATCTGTTCTGAGGCGGATTCAGATGCCGCTGACCACTCCTATTTACCCCCCAAGGTGTTTGCTCTACCTTGGCATGATGATGTTAGTCATATCATGCATATGTTGCCTTGCAGTGCGTACTTTTGACATCATATATGTCATCTGCTTAGTTTAAACATGTTCTGTAATGCCACCTATTTAGTTTCTATACCATATATGGGAATTGTGCAGTCTCATGTCTTTTAGCAAGCCATAATATACGTGAAATGTGCAATGCCATCCTGTTTAACCAGGCATCATATATTTGAATGATATCTTGCGCATCCTTTTCTTCATTACATTTCCATTTGTCGACAATGTTTGTACATTAAACTACTCTTCCTGTGAACTAGCCATTTGGGTGGGAGATTGAAAAATCTGGAGTGAAAACAAGGCCTTCAGAGCAGACAGTGCTACCTGTCGAAGCAGATCTCCTGTTGGGTCCCGATAGCTCCTCAGAGATGGATTCAGAGACAGATGACCAGTTCTATTCCCCCACCGAGGTGTATGATCTAACTTGGCACGGTTATACTGCTCATATCATGCATATGGTGTCCTGCATTGCATAGATTAGATTACATATACACAATATTCAACACCATGTTCTAAGTTCAGACATCATATCTAATGCCCTCTGTTTAGCATATAAATCACATAAGTGAATTAAATGATGCGATCATGATTACTTAGATAACATGTAGGTGAATTATGTCATGCGATCCTGTTTAGTTATTCGTCATATCTTTGAATTATGTTATGCTATGCTATCCAGTTTAGATAGAGATCATATATGTGAAATTATGTCATGCTATCCATTTTAGATAAACAATATACATGCCAACTATTTCATGCCCTCTTTCTTCCACACTATCTATTGCATCTGTCTCTCATACAATGTCTGTACATTCAACTATGTTTCCTGTTTATCAGCCATTTGAATTGGAGCGGGTGATGCCAGCATCTAGCGGACTAAAAACACGGTCTTCAAATAAAACAATGCTACCTCTTGGTGGAGATAGCACCCCAATTGTACATGCACGAGAACCAGCCCTACCACACATAACCCAAACTCTCGCAGATTGTACCCCTACTGCGATGGACAGAGGACCAGCCTCACCCAATCTAACCCCAACCCCAGCAGATAGTAACCCAGTTCCTGTTGACACAGCACCATCTCCACCACAGAGATCCCAAACAAGAGCAGTTAGTAAGGCAGCTCCAGTGCCCAAAGGGCCAGTACTACCACGGTGAACCCAACTCCACCAGTTAGTACGCCTATTCATGTGGAGGAAGCACAACCAGCTAGTCATAGTTTAGCATCTATCGCATTTGATGTTGTTAAATCGTATGTCCGTATCTTCCCATATTGGAAATATTATACTGAAGATGAAGGAAAATGCTAGTTGCAGGTGTTTGTCCAGGAGTTATGTGTAAGTAATGTTCATGGCAATTACTTTGCTTTGTCCCATACATCCTACCTCCATGATGGTTATAATACAGCAAATTTTCCCATTTTTCACTATAGAGAAGGACCGATTTGGAAACTCAGGATGAGCTAACCTGTGCTAATACCTCTGCTATCTTCAAGAATACTTGGTGGTAGTATCGGAATTACCTGAAGAAAACGTACTTCGCTGGCAGAGAAACTCATCAAATTCCCTTACGTTCTCCTGAGACACATTTACTGGACGATGACTGGGAACGCCTTGTTCTGTACTGGTCCCGAACCAAGAATGTGGTGTGGTCTATGAGCTCATTTTCTATTTTAAGTACTATATTCTTGCGTCTTACTGTACTTTGTTCATGTAGAACAAATGCCTAAACCTGAAGAACAACTGTTCTAATTTAAGATTCCATTGCTATCATAGTTAAAAAAGCGCTAGGCGTTAATTGTGCGTTTTGCCACCGCCTTGCGCTTTACTGACCAAAGCGCATGCTTATGCGCAGTTATGCACAGATTAAGCGTAGTTATGCGCAATGCATTTCGCCAACGCCTAGAGCCTAGGCGCGCGTAAGCACTCGCTTAGGTGCACCTTTTTTTAACTATGATTGCTATCGTGCATACTGCTTTGCTCTTGTATCACTGTATTTACTCATACAAACTTATTTTTAAATTGAAGGATCTAATCAAAACTGCAATGGCACAGCAGGTATGTTCACGCATGTTTCTTTAACAGGCTTGCTCTTATCAATAGCTCTGTTGATTTCAATTTCAATTGTGTATACAAATGACTTCTCATATCATGCACATTACTAGCATCACAACAGAGCCAATAGTGTTGTTGTACATGTAGACCCGTGGTACCCATCTGAAATCTTGTTGTGCCGTGTAGTTTCCCATGATTTGTATTCTTTCACTGCTGCTCTGTCTTGAACTGATATGATTTGAACCGTGTCTCTATTTTGATTTGGCAAGACAATGCAGTGACCATAGGACATAGATATATGTTTGTTTCATGCTTTTATTATGTACTAGTACTTGGCAATAGAAGACTTGGTAGTTTAATCCTGTCCACCTTACTAATGAACTGGTTCACCGAAATGAGTTTCATATACTAGTACATGCTAAACTGTTATGTGTCTGCTTGTTTCTTCTTTTAGAATGCTGACAGAATATTGGGGAAGAGTGCCTTATTAAGCAATGGTAAAGGAAGTAATACCGATAAGGTTCAGGATAGTGACACATCCTTGTTGGTCTCCAACAAAGCTGATAAAACAGCTAAGGAAGACTATCTCAAAGACAGTGAGACAACCCCAAATTCCTGTCTTGGTTTAGTGTTGGAGTTACTGGCCACTACCGCTTGCACAAGCTATTCAAACTCACTGTCTGAATCAGTTCGGTTTCTTGAGTCTCAACTACAAGCTGAAAGACATCGATCAGCTGTGCTACGACAAGAAGCGAAAGGACTGCGGAAGTCCCTGGAGCATTCAGATGCATACTTTTTGGTGCAACAGCAAGCGTTGGAGGATTTTAGCACCAAACAGAACAAAGCTAATAAGCTTGCTAAGCTTATTGCCAGCATGGTGGATACCACGTTTCATGAGCTCTTCGGAAGTTGTTTCAGTTATGCTCTTGTTTTGCTGCCGCGTTTATTTGCACTGGTGGCCAATTTTGACGGCCAGTGTATGTAATATGCTTCTTTGTTCCCTATATTTCCACTGGTGGCGAACTTTGATGCCCAGTGGATGTAATATGTGTAATAGCGGTAATAGGCTAGCGTTAATTGCTTGCTTATTTATTTCCTTATTCTCTTGTTTAGTTGTTTGCTTGTAGTCACTGTAGTTCTTTTTCTGTGTTTTTCTAGTGGCCACAATAACCTATTTTTGGAAACTAGGCCAAAATAATCATGGCAACACACGGGACTGTTGTAACCATGGGCCTCCTGCAGGGCGTATGATCCATGGGCCTTCTACGGGCCGCAGGATCTGTCACGACCGGATTTTCGGGATAATAATTTCCCAGAAAACGGCCTTTGTGCTCACCAGCCCCAGGATTACTGTTAGCTGATGAGGCACCAAATTGATACAAGAATTCCAAGCAAAGTACAAAATATGTAGTACAAGACCATTGTGGCCTAGGAGTACAACACATGGTTTCTAGTGGTTGATGGCGGAAGCGGTTTGTGGTACATCTGCGTCTATGGGACTCCATTTCCCACAAGAACAGCTGACCAGGATAACTCCTATCTTCCTGAGGCCGCTATCATCATAGCGTAGGCTCTGGGGCTGTCATCGCAAGGCTCTCTCCACGCAAGAAATCTGGCCAAGACAATAGCCAGGGACAAGCCAGTGAGTACGTTTGAATGTACTCGCAAACATTGAGAACACGGGTATAATATAACAAGGGATGATCATGCTCCGAATTATTCATGGTCGTAACGTCTGCACGAAATAAACGAAATCCGAGATGAACGCATGCGGGTAAAAACATGAGCATGCAATGTGGGAGTAGAAATAGAATGCGCTAATTGAGTGTCTGAAATGACTACTCGAAAGGGTGCAAATAAATTAATAAATGCCGCAGTCGGGCGTCTGAGCGACACCACATAAAGGGTTATAAAGAACAAATAAATGACAAGACACGCCGCAGTCGGGCGTCTGAGCGACACCACATAAAGGGCTTATAAAGGATAAATAAATGACAAAACATGCCGCAGTTGGGCGTCTGAGCGACGCCACATAAAGGGCTTATATAAGAATAATCACACTGAATATCCAGGAGGTAGAACCGTCCCGGGGATACTCAATAATTCAAGTAATGTAAATGGTTAGTCCATAATAATAATAAGCATAATCTCCATATGTCACAGGTCATAGATTAAAATCTAGTCTAGCCGTTTCTCCAACCGAAGGCCGTCACTAGATTCTAGTTTAACCATGTCTCCATCCGAATACCGTTACTATGATCTAGTTTAACCATGTCTCCATCTGAAGACCGTTACTAGACCCATCTCAGTCTGTAGTCCTTACTCATGAACATGGCTATCCGAATGGATATATCCTCTGCAGAGGGTGTACTCTTTACCCACGAGTAACGGATTTTCTTAGTCCATCGGGACTAATTCCGTCTACGGCCTTTTAATTGAAAACACGCCTGACCTGCACACACCAGCTTAACTTACCGATGTCTGGAATCACCCACGAACCTGCCAAGCAAAACTGTAAGTGGGGAGGCTACAACCTCGACGTAGCATGGGATCAAATTTATATTCGCGTGCTCTAAGGGGTGCCCCCCTCTCGGTCCCAACCGGAAACACCCATGCCCCCGGACCAGGCGGCATGCCTACCGGATGCACCCGGTATCTTCCACCATGGCCTCTCTGTACGGTGTGTGCTTTGGAAAGGGGTTGACAACTTACTGAACCATACCCTGCCTGCGGTAGGGACAAGTGGTAGTACAAAACAAGTAGTGGAAACTACTAATCAAGGCTCGACCTACGGTCAACTCAGGAGGATCAAGTATTCTCCGAATGTTTAGCACAACCAATATTTCCCACTAACAGATAAACTCACCACGCATCAAGCCTCACCATGCCATACCGGACATACCCGTCTCAACGAGGAACTAGGGACAAGCTCGTGTCTACCCAAGACCACGACTTTCCCGGCTTCCTTCTGGTATGCATGAGAAGCTCACGAGGATGATCACTAACACCAGCATAACCATTACTAACAACTAAGCATCTCCAAAACGCACTCATGCGAGAGACTTTATCGTTACATAAAGATAACGTATACTCCAAGTACAAGTGGTGTTGTAACCATACCAAAACACCACACAAAAATACTATGCCAGAGTTCAGAATGCTTGCCTTCAAGAGTATGCAAAGGGTGCACTTTTTGAAAGCCTTCCCTTCTCTCCAAAATCCTATTTTGAGAAATATTCAAATAACAAATATTTCAAACACAGTACAAAAAGTTGTTTCAAATATTTTTGAAATAAATCTTAAAATAAACTATATGAAATTTGAGAAAGGTAGGAAAAAGAATCACCTCATTTGGAGTTTTATCTTGAAAGTTATAGCCAGTCAAAGATCAGTCAAACTTCTGTTTTTAAATAAAACTAGATAAGAAAACGTTTCGGAAAAAAATACGCTTTCGCAGCAGAGAAGACATACTCGGGACTTTGCGCTATCGCTTAATCAGAGAAGACGGGCGCGCGGGTCACTGACAGTGGGTCCAGAGGGCCCACTGGTCAGGTTTGACCATTCTTCCCTCTCCCTCCTCTTCTCTCCCCGACGGGAGCGGGACTCCGGCGATCGCCGGCGACGAACGGCGGCTCCTCGAGGGCACCTGAGGGTAGGGATGGACCCGCTAGACCGGGGTGGTCCTCTCGGTGGTTGCTGGGTCGACGGTGGTGGAAGGAGTTGCCGGCGGTGAGCTCCGCGGCGGAGGGGGCTACGGGAGTGAAGTGAGTTTTGGGCTCCGGTGGTCCTCGATCGAGGCTGAGGCGTTGGGCGGCTCCGCAAGGACAAGAGGAAGCTAGTGGTGGCGCTGGATGGGCGGGGGAGTGGCTGGCTGCGACGTATTGCACCGGAGCTCGGCGACGGCCGAACCGGCCGGAGTTGGGGAAGCTGGACTCTCCCGGCCAATCCACTACTAGGGGAGAACTAGGGAAAAGTCTGATGTCGCCTGAGGTCTTGTACGAGCTCGGGGATCCCTTAAATAGGCACTCGGGGTTGGACCGCGGCGGCTGAGGATAAGATCGCCGGCAACAGCCGTGCTGTAGCTGCAGGGCGACGTGGTGGCGACGAGCGCGTGCCGACGGGCTTCGGGATAAGCCCGAGCTGTTCATATGGGCAGCTGGCGCGCTGGTGTGGTTTGGGCGGCGCCGTCCATGGCAGAGGCTCGCTGCCGACGCCGGCGTGCCGCCAAAAGCTCTGCCTGCGGCGCTGTAGGGCGCCAGGGGTGGCGTGGAGAGTGGGCGAGCGTAGTCCGCGGTTCAGCAGGCGAGCAGGGGCCAGGGACGGGACGCGACGAGGGCGGCAGTGCGACGCGGCGGCTCAGTGCGCGCGCGTGCAAAACGTGCGCTCTGGGGGCGCCCAGAGCATGCACGGGACATGCTCAACGAAATGCCTGGGCGGTCTAGAGCGCGAGGGTGAGGCTGGCAATTAACAGGGCTAGGATAGAGATAGCTAGGAGTTTGGTGGACAAGGTTGCTGGGTCATTGGAGCAAGATCACAGTGCAAACTAGGAAATATGCCCAAAACTGACTGTGCACACCAAGTGTTCGACAGAATGCCAAGTGCCTCTAGGTAACTCTTGGAGTGGCCAAAATCTCCAGATCAGGGTCTACCTGGGTGTAGGTGATGATGGCAAGATCATATGGGCAGAACCAGAAACTTGTTAGTGCAAGTTTTGCAAAAATCCAGTTTTGGACAGAAGGAAAAATGGTCTCATTTCATGCCTTAAAATCCTCCAAAGGGTCCACTCTCCTGGACTTAAGGGTTTTGTAGGGAGGGTTCAGTAGGAAAAAGCTCATGGGCACTAGAGCAAAATGAAATAGGGTTGCAGTACAAATCACCAAACTGGACCAGAATGGAAAGGAGGTTGATTCACTCAAATGTTTCAAAGAACAACACTGGGTTTTTGGCATGAAGATGAATTGTATGCATCTACTGACATCTCCAAACATTTGGAAGAATTTTTAAAGGAATATTTAAATAGGTTGTAGTGCAAAAATGCCTACTGGACCAGATTTGAAAAGTTGATGTAGAGCTCAAAATCTCCAATAACCAAAAGATAATTTTGCATAAACATGATGTGGAAACCTCACATGACATCCCCAAATTTTGGTGGAAATTTTAAAGGCATTTATCAAATGGTTGCAGTGCAAAACAGGCTCCAAATTCAAAAGAAATCATTTGAAAGGAATAAGGCTCTGAGAAAACAAATCTTGCAATTAAATCCACTGAGAAAGAATTGTTTTATTATAGAGAGTATTCAAGTCCAATAATCCTTTTGGAAAGTTTTCACTTGAGGTAAAAACCCTTAATATCAAAAGGGTAAATCAAGACTAATGGAAAAGTTTTATTTCCTGGCAAAATTTTAATTAGAAAAACAAGGGCAAAATTTTGGGGTGTCACAACACTACCCCCCTTAAGAAAAATCTCGTCCTCGAGATTTGTTAAAAGCTGTTTTGAACAAACAATGTATTTACCAAAAGAAATCCTTCAACTGTGCAAAAACAAGGCGGCTACAGTGGGAGGGCAATTAGTGGTGTAAAACCACAGTGTGGTACACGGGCGTAGCGTGGAAAAATCCACGGTCGGGGGAAAAACGAGATATTTCTATGAGGATACAGTAAATTTAGAATAAATTCTAAACTATTAAAACACGCTGGTCGCACCCGAGAGCACAATGCTCTCTCTGGCTGACAGGTAGACCCAGGGCCCATTGTCGGCCTCTTCTTCTACCTCCGGCTCTCTCTTCTCTCTCGCGTGCTCTCCCGCACTTCCTCCACCGGCGACGCCTAGCGCGTAGGGCATCTAGGCCTCACCGTGGTAGTGCTTGGCGTGCTAGCTGCCAAGGCAGCGTGCACTCACCTCGCGGGCCAGTGCGCTGTCGGCACTGCTCGCGGGCTCGCCTCCGAACACCGGCGATCGAGCGACGAGTGGCGCTGGTGGACCTCGCCCACCGTACACCGATCTCGAGCTATAAAACGATCGTGGTGCTCCTCTGTCCTTCCTCACACCTGGCCTCGCTCCCACTTCTCCTTCCTCCTCCACTATTGCTGTTAGCAGGAGCTCGAGACGAGGCTCTAATGGCGAAGGCAATGCCGGACTGGTATGTGGTCCTGGTGTGTGGAGGTTTGGCGGTGCTGCTGGGGTTCTCCGTGCTCCGTTGCGCGATGATCCTGGATGACCGTCGTGATGTTGCCGCTCGAGTGTTAGCTCTTCGCGGTGGCGGCGATCACGTGGATTAGGTGCGGCATCGAGTGCTAACTGCTGGCGGTGTGCTGGGGCAGCTCGCGCCCGAACGATCACTCACAAATCTCTCTGAATGAGACTGTGGTGTCCTCGGGTGTGATCAGTTAGGTGCAACAATGTGTACGAGAAGTTACAATTAGTGCACGAGATCGAGTGGTTGGGGTTGTGAGTCTGCTGTTACGGTGATGCGCAAATAAAAATCTATGCCGTGAAGATATATGCGCTGCAGCAACTCGGGGAGGAAATCTTGTCACAAATTTTTTTTTCGGGAGTGAAAATTTGTTTAGACAAAATCAAGAGCTGAAAAACTGCTCACATAATTTAAACCAGAAATCGGGTCCATCGCCCAAATTTGTACAAGTTACAACACATAAATACATACTGGGATAATAAACACAGCGGTGACGTTTACAATGAAAACGGCAAAAAGACAGGGTCTTGAGAAAACAGCTCTGGCACTGGGGCACACTCCTCTTCTATCGGGGAAAGTGGGTTGACCAGTCGATGAATGCGCCTCTCCTGGTCAGGCCTCAGTGGTCTTCCAATAGCGATCCGAGGATTTAAATCAGCGAGGCTCTGGAGATAACCCATCACCCGCTGAGTCAAACGCTCTTGAGCGATAACGTACTGGGCAAGGTTGGCCAGTACTGGATCTCTCCCAATTCGTCCACCAGGAAAAGATGCAACTTCTCCGGGTGCTGCACGACTCGGAAAATAATAATATCCTCGCTCGCTGGCATAGGGCACCGCGAATCGAAGACGAGCGAGCGCCTCGTACGCAGCAGCTTCTATGGCCATTTGCGGAGTCGGCATGGATTTTCCCACGAAGGAAACTTCCGTTGGGTCTTGGTTTGGGTATGCGGGAGGGATGTGCACCACTGCCCAATATTTCGAGGTGGATGAGGTGATCCTTGATTTGAGCAACTCGTACTGGGGTGGATGGGTGGCACTCATGGTACTGCAGGTAAAGTCCCACAATAATTTAACAAAACTACATGGGGTTGCGTCTGGGGTTCTCAGATAAATACTGGGGGTCGGCATGGCAAAGGAATGGCGGTGAGAGTTGCACACGAGGTGAGGGGTACTCAGCAAGGTCACGAGGTGGCCTTTATATAGAATTTGGGGCTGGTTTATCTGCCGGGGTGGAGGGTAACCGGTTGACGATCCTGTTCCTGGGTCAAAGCCACAGATACACATATCACATAAATGTGACGTATTACTGTGGGTGCCGTCGGGGTTGGTCTTGGTAGCTGCGCCCGAAATTTAAAAAAATGCAACTGTACGCCAACGTACATATGCATAGCTACTACTCCAGAAAATACGGGCGCACAAGCAGACAACATTAATAAAAGCGATACAAGATCACACCATTACAAGCGGAGGTAAACTAAGGCTCGATACTGCTCAAGCGGCTTAGTCTACTTCGTTAATATCTAAGTGGGCTGGCCTGGCGGATGCCGTGGTTTCTCCACGGGTTTCACCGTCGGGGTTTGCCGGCTGAGGCTGAGGGGCTGCAGGGTCGGGGTAGTGGTGATGACCATCGCGGGGGTTGTTGGCCACAATCCCGTTGGAATGGGTTCCCAAAAGGCGACGAAGCGCTTCTGGGGACACCAGAGTACTTTGGTTGATGGCTGGGGCAGGCCTCAAGGGATCGATCGGGTGTCCGAACAGCACGACTGAGTTGTCGGTGTCGGGCTCCGTTCCTCCTCTTGCCGGGGCTCGGCGAACCAGCTCTCCATGAGCTGCGATCAGATCAAGGGTGACCTGATCGAACAGTTGCTCTAGTGTGCTTACATAGCGCACCAGATGCAATAGTGCGAGATCCGTCTCGTGATCTCCGTTGGCAACCTGGGGTGGCCTACCATACCCGTCACGACTGGGGTAGTAGTAGAACGAGCGACAGTTAACTCTGGGCGACAAGTGCCGGAGTTGAACTATAGCTTCTCGGGCTGCCAGTTGGATGGCTTGTGGCTCAAAGGAAGTTGTCCTTCCAGTGAACCTGTAGGGCCGTTCTGGCGACAGACCCCTACCATAGATGTGCACAGTGGCCCAGTACTGACGGCTCTCACCGTACATGGGTCCTTGGTACACAACATATTCAGGAGGCTCTTCTAACGCATAGGCACGGCGGGTGAGGTTTGCGAGTACGGTCACAAAACCTCCGAGGTTGGTTGCTGTGGTCTCATTGTGAACAATGGGGCCAGGCATCGTGGCTTGGTTTGGTAAAGGGGTCGTGCTATGCTGTGTTGAGGCTAGCGTGCCCTTTTTATAGAAAAAGAGGACAGAGTCTTCCTGCGCACGCTTGCGAATGAGACGGGTTGGGTGTCGGTCACTGGCGCGTGGTCGACGGGCTAGGCTGATAGGTTGGGCACCGTCCGCCGAAAGGCGTTGGGTCACTGTGGGGCTATCTTACGCGGGAAGCTTGGCCGGGGTCAGGTTAAGGTCTGGTGGTTTGGTTAACCTAGGTTTATTGACCCGGCTAAGATAGGATTAGCCAATGGTCAGCCTGGCTCTGATACCAAGTCTTGTCACGACCGGATTTTCGGGATAATAATTTCCCAGAAAACGGCCTTTGTGCTCACCAGCCCAGGATTACTGTTAGCTAATGAGGCACCAACTTGATACAAGAATTCCAAGCAAAGTACAAAATATGTAGTACAAGACCATTGTGGCCTAGGAGTACAACACATCGTTTCTAGTGGTTGATGGCGGAAGCAGTTTGTGGTACATCTGCGTCTATGGGACTCCATTTCCAACAAGAATAGCTGACCAGGATAACTCCTATCTTCGCGAGGCCGCTATCATCATAGCGTAGGCTCTGGGGCTGTCATCGCAAGGCTCTCTCCACGCAACAAATCTGGCCAAGACAATAGCCAGGGACAAGCCAGTGAGTACGTTTGAATGTACTCGCAAACATTGAGAACACGGGTATAATATAACAAGGGATGATCATGCTCCGAATTATTGATGGTCATAACATCTGCCACGAAATAAACGAAATCCGAGATGCACGCATGCGGGTAAAAACATGAGCATGCAATGCGGGAGTAGAAATAGAATGCGCTGATTGAGTGTCTGAAATGACTCCTCGAAAGGGTGCAAATAAATTAATAAATGCCGCAGTCGGGCGTCTGAGCGACACCACATAAAGGGCTTATAAAGGATAAATAAATGACAAAACACGCCGCAGTCGGGCGTCTGAGCGACACCACATAAAGGGCTTATAAAGGATAAATAAATGACAAAACATGCCGCAGTCGGGCGTCTTGGCGACGCCACATAAAGGGCTTATATAAGAATAATCACAGTGAATATCCAGGAGGTAGAACCGTCCCGGGGATACTCAATAATTCAAGTAATGTAAATGGTTAGTCCATAATAATAATAAGCATAATCTCCATATGTCACAAGTCATAGATTAAAATCTAGTCTAGCCGTTTCTCCAACCGAAGGTCGTCACTAGATTCTAGTTTAACCGTGTCTCCATCCGAATACCGTTACTATGATCTAGTTTAACGGTGTCTCGATCCGAAAACCGTTACTAGACCCATCTCAGTCTGTAGTCCTTACTCATGAACATGGCTATCCGAATGGATATATCCTCTGCAGAGGGTGTACTCTTTACCCACAAGTAACGGATTTTCTTAGTCCATCGGGACTAATTCCGTCTACGGCCTTTTAATTGAAAACACGCCTGACCTGCACACACCAGCTTAACTTACCGATGTCTGGAATCACCCACGACACCTGCCAAGCAAAACTCTAAGTGGGGAGGCTACAACCTCGACGTAGCATGGGATCAAATTTATATTCGCGCGCTCTAAGGGGTGCCCCCCTCTCGGTCCCAACCAGAAACACCCATGCCCCCGGACCAGGCGGCATGCCTACCGGATGCACCCGGTATCTTCCACCATGGCCTCTCTGTACGGTGTGTGCTTTGGAAAGGGGTTGACAACTTACAGAACCATACCCTGCCTGCGGTAGGGACAAGTGGTAGTACAAAACAAGTAGTGGAAACTACTAATCAAGGCTCGACCTACGGTCAACTCAGGAGGAGCAAGAATTCTCCGAATGTTTAGCACAACCAATATTTCCCACTAACAGATAAACTCACCACGCATCAAGCCTCACCATGCCATACCGGACATACCCGTCTCAACGAGGAACTAGGGACAAGCTCGTGTCTACCCAAGACCATGACTTTCCCGGCTTCCTTCCGGTATGCATGAGAAGCTCACGAGGATGATCACTAACACCAGCATAACCATTACTAACAACAAAACATCTCCAAAACGCACTCATGCGAGAGACTTTATCGTTACATAAAGATAACGTATACTCCAAGTCCAAGTGGTGTTGTAACCGTACCAAAACACCACACAAAAATACTATGCGAGAGTTCAGAATGCTTGCCTTCAAGAGTATGCAAAGGGTGCACTTTTTGAAAGCCTTCCCTTCTCTCCAAAATCCTATTTTGAGAAATATTCAAATAACAAATATTTCAAACACAGTACAAAAAGTTGTTTCAAATATTTTTGAAATAAATCTTAAAATAAACTAGATGAAATTTGAGAAAGGTAGGAAAAAGAATCACCTCATTTGGAGTTTTATCTTGAAAGTTATAGCCAGTCAAAGATCAGTCAAACTTCTGTTTTTAAATAAAACTAGATAAGAAAACGTTTCGGAAAAAAATACGCTTTCGCAGCAGAGGAGACGTACTCGGGACTTTGCGCTATCGCTTAATCAGAGAAGACGGGCGCGCGGGTCACTGACAGTGGGTCCAGAGGGCCCACTGGTCAGGTTTGACCGTTCTTCCCTCTCCCTCATCTCTACCCGACGGGAGCGGGACTCCGGCGATCGCCGGCGACGAACGGCGGCTCCTCGAGGGCACCTAAGGGCAGGGATGGACCCGCCAGACCAGGGTGGTCCTCTCGGTGGTTGCTGGGTCGACGGTGGTGGAAGGAGTTGCCGGCGGTGAGCTCCGCGGCGGAGGGGGCTACGGGAGTGAAGTGAGTTTTGGGCTCCGGTGGTCCCCGATCGAGGCTGAGGCGTTGGGCGGCTCCGCAAGGACAAGAGGAAACTAGTGGTGGCGCTGGACGGGCGGGGGAGTTGCTGGCGTCGACGTATTGCACCGGAGCTCGGCGACGGCCGAACCGGCCGGAGTTAGGGAAGCTGGCCTCTCCCGGCCAATCCACTGCTAGGGGAGAACTAGGGAAAAGTCCGAGGTCGCCTGAGGTCTTGTACGAGCTCGGGGATCCCTTAAATAGGCACTCGGGGTTGGACCGCGGTGGCTGAGGATAAGATCGCCGGCGACAGCCGTGCTGTAGCTGCAGGGCAACGTGGCGGCGACGAGCGCATGCCAACGGGCTTCAGGATAAGCCCGAGCTGTTCATATGGGCAGCTGGCGCGCTGGTGTGGTTTGGGCGGCGCCATCCATGGCAGAGGCTCGCTGCCAACGCCGGCGTGCCGCCAAAAGCTCTGCCAGCGGCGCTGTAGGGCACCAGGGGTGGCGTGGAGAGTGGGCGAGCATAGTGCGCGGTTCAGCAGGCGAGCAGGGGCCAAGGACGGGACGCGACGAGGGCGGCAGTGCGACGCGGCGGCTCAGTGCGCGCGCGTGCAAAACGTGCGCTCTGGGCGTGCCCAGAGCACGCACGGGACATGCTCGACGAAATGCCAGGGCGGTCTAGAGCACGAGGGTGAGGCTGGCAATTAACAGGGCTAGGATAGAGATAGCTAGGAGTTTGGTGGACAAGGTTGCTGGGTCATTGGAGCAAGATCACAGTGCAAACTAGGAAATATGCCCAAAACTGACTGTGCACACCAAGTGTTCGACAGAATTCCAAGTGCCTCTAGGTAACTCTTGGAGTGGCCAAAATCTCCAGATCAGGGTCTCCCTGGGTGTAGGTGATGAAGGCAAGATCATATGGGCAGAACCAGAAACTTGTTAGTGCAAGTTTTGCCAAACTCCAGTTTTGGACAGAAGGAAAAATGGTCTCATTGCATGCCTTCAAATCCTCCAAAGGGTCTACTCTCTTGGACTTAATGGTTTTGTAGGGAGGGTTATCAGTAGGAAAAAGCTCATGGGCACTAGAGCAAAATGAAATAGGGTTGCAGTACAAATCACCAAACTGGACCAGAATGGAAAGGAGGTTGATTCACTCAAATGTTTCAAAGAGCAACACTGGGTTTTTGGCATGAAGATGAATTGTATGCATCTACTGACATCTCCAAACATTTGGAAGAATTTTTAAAGGAATATTTAAATAGGTTGTAGTGCAAAAATGCCTACTGGGCCAGATTTGAAAAGTTGATGTAGAGCTCAAAATCTCCAATAACCAAAAGATATTTTTGCATAAACATGATGTGGAAACCTCACATGACATCCCCAAATTTTGGTGGAAATTTTAAAGGCATTTATCAAATGGTTGCAGTGCAAAACAGGCTCCAAATTCAAAAGAAATCATTTTAAAGGAATAAGGCTCTGAGAAAACAAATCTTGCAATTAAATCCACTGACAAAGAATTGTTTTATTATAGAGAGTATTCAAGTCCAATAATCCTTTTGGAAAGTTTTCACTTGAGGTAAAAACCCTTAATATCAAAAGGGTAAATCAAGACTAATGGAAAAGTTTTATTTCCTGGCAAAATTTTAACTAGAAAAACAAGGGCAAAATTTTGGGGTGTCACAGGATCCATTGGCCTTCTATACGGGTCGTAGGATCCGGGGGCCTTCTACGGGCCATACTATACATGGGCCTTTTACGGGCCGTAGGATCCATGGGCCTTCTACGGGGCGTATCATCATTTCGCCAATCATGGGCCGTACTATTCGTGGACAATAACGGGCCGTTTATTGGCCCTATTTGATAACGCTATGAAAACAGCCCAACCGGTTTTTTTGACATGAAAACGGCCCAACGTATTAACGGGCCACAACCGGGCCGACTGTAACCACGGGCTGAATTTGGCCCACAAGCAGAAAATGACAATAATGGGCCGTAAGTAACCGAATGCTGGAAATGAGCCAAATAATAAATGGGCCCTGAGAAGGCCGAAAAATATCATAGGCTGGAAAAGGCCCAACGGAATAATGGGCCATTAATGGGTATAAAGTGATACACTGTTCATTACGGCCAGTTTTTCCACGGGTTGTTAAGGGGCCGAGGGTTACTAAGGCCCTCATATGGGCCGAAAGACGTCATGGTCCATACATGGGCCGGAAGTTAAAACGGGCTAGAATTATATTGGACGGCCCAGATGAGGCTACTGGGCCTAATTCGGATAGGCCGTAAACGGGCCCTGGGATAGCGGGCTATAAATGGGCTATATGCGAACAGGCCGTTAATAGGCTTGCCGTGGGCCGGCCCGCCACCTTTTGACCAAGTCAACGGGCCGACCTTTTCACACGAATGGGCCTATGTTGGGCCGTGCCACGTGTCGACGTATCATAGGCGCTTTGGGTCCAATGAGTGGATGCATCTGTCCTAACGGTGAGCCTACACGTGTTTCCTCCAGCCAATGATGATTTTACATGTGGAAAATCCCCATTGGTCGGGGCTGTTAACGGGTTATCGGATCCAAAACTGGACCCGATAGCTTAACGGCGTTCTGTTACGGTGGATGCCACGTGTTGGTCACCCTTGACGAAAGCACTTCTATGACGCGCGATTTATCGTCATGGAAGAGGACACTTCCGTGATGATAATTTTGGTAATGTCATGGAACACTTCTACGACACCACAGGTATGACTATCTTGATTCTGTCATAAATTTGTCATGGATGTACATGCATGATAGAAAACGTGACCTACTATGACAAACACGTATCATCACGGAAGTGTATTTTTTTGTAGTGTTGAACATGTCATAGCACAATAAAATTAGCTTCCTGCAAAAATTTACATATGTCATGCATTGTTGTATCTTGAGCCAAAACATGGGTTGCTTGCGAGTACATTCAAAAGTACTCATTGGCTTGCCACTGGTTATTTAATTGGGCAGGCATGGAAGAACATGAGTTCGAAGAAGAGTTCTTTGGAGACGAACATGCGAACTAGGACGTTTACCAGTCAGAATGCCTGTAGGGTTAAGGCAGATGGCATGGGTTCTACTTATGGACGAAGATTTCCACTGCTTAAGTTTATTTGGAATTCAGCCCTTGTGGCTTTATCTATGTAAGACTTGACCGTAATGATCATAATTTGTGTAAGACGTATGTATGGATGTAAGACTCTTGTTATTCAACTTCTGTGTGTTCAGTGAGCATTGATCTCTGGGATCACTGTACACGTGCATTCGGTGATCATGACTTATGAGTCGGGGACCCCACAGCCCCGCAGCGTTTGGCGGTGCGCATGCTGCCTGGGGCGCAGGGTCGAGGTCTTCTTAGGTAGACGGCGTCGCCCGGGCTGGCTAAGCTGCCCAGCGGTCGGCGTTGGTCCTCGGGTCGCCGGACATCGGAACCACGGAGTGCCAGCGGATCAACTGGCGGAAGGAAAGCTCCGGCGCAACCCTACCTAGCGCGCCAAATGTCGGATTTCGGGTTCCGTCATTACCATTGAGGTTCGAACACTAGGGTGTGCACGAAGATCTCTCCGTACCTAATCACGCCCTCAGCCTCACTGCGATCTCAAGGCCTAGCTCGACGAACCCGCAACACAAGAGACACGAGGTTTATACTGGTTCGGGGCACCGATGTGGTGTAATACCGTACTCCAGTGTGGTGTGGTGGATTGCCTCTCGGGCTGAGGATGAACAATTACAAGGGAAGAACAGCCTCTTGAGGGGAGGTGTTCTGGTGCTTGGTAGTGCGAGGATGGTCTGAATCCGTTGCCCTGGTCCTATTTATAGAGGCCCTGGTCCTCTCCCCAAGTATTGAGCAGGAAGGGAGCCAACAACGGCCAAATTCGAATGGAGACAACTAGTACAAGTTATCCTACCTAAAGGTGGTCTTCGCCTGCCAAAGGCTCTGGTGGTGACGCCGTCTTGGGCTCCACGGTGACCTCCGTCTTGTCGTCCTGCTGGTCTTGGTCTCGTTGCACCGATATGGAAACCTTTCCCTGATGCCTCAGGACTCCTCGCCTACGCTTTCCCCCTTTAGCACCAAAAAGGAAACGAGGACACTGCGCGCGCTGTCGCCCGCCTGGCTCCGGTCGTCATGGCTTGCGTCACTGGAACCTCGCGAGGTATCCCTTGCCTTGATCTCTCCTCCCCTTGCAAGCTAGCCTGGTGAGGTCGCTCCCGAGGAGGTCTTGTGTCGTCCGCCTCGCGAGGCTTGGCCCCTCGCGAGGGTCTTGAGTGTTTGCTGGTGAAGATGGGCCGTACAGGGCGACCGGTGGAGCCACGCCATGGGCCGTAGGCAGGCAAGTCTGGGGACCCCCGTTCCCAGGACACCGACAACCTCGCCTATCACCACCCAGACCTCAACCTTGCACATGGATTCAGGAGGCTGTCGGCTAGTGCCGATATATTTGTTGCTGAGGAGAAGGCTAGTCCCTTCGCCGACAAGGTTCTCTCTGTCCCAAGGGTCCAAGAAGGCCGCCAAGCACAACCTTGAACCATTCTTGTCAACAACTTTTTTTTCGCTTTTACTAACGATAAACAGATGTTTAATTAGGTTTAAATGCATGCTACCCCTCTTCGATTTTACCCATGGATGTCTGTATGGTTAGCTTCTTTTTGCGTGTTTTGGTTGCCCGCCAGTAGCATGCTACCGCGATTGCTGCGAGGAGCGGTTACTTAGCATTCAGCTGGCGAGGACATGTCTCGGCAGGTTTTTCCTTAGGAGTCTTTGACGCTGCCGCCAACTTCGTTGAGCAGGCTCGAAATAAATCGGGGGCGTAGTCAAATACAACAAGGTTCCATCACACGAAACATTTAGACATACAAAAACCTTGGTTGTCCGAGGGATAAGTGTCCTGGTTTTGTCACGGCAGATGTCCTAGAGAAAGGACTTAGTCGTGGAGCCATCGCTACGGGTTAGCTTAAAGGGGTTAAAGCGGACAAGGGATGCAAGAGAGTTTTATACTAGTTCGTCCCCTTGCGATGAAGGTAAAAGCCTACGTCTAGTTGTGATGGAATTGATGGGGTTTCGATGACCAGGGAGTGAATACGCTTTGCCTGAGTCTCGAGTTGTTGTCTGTCATCCCTAAACCGCCGCCGGGTCGTCCCCTTATATACATGTGTTGATGCCCGCCGGTTTACAGAATCCCGAGGCTGGCTCATAATCGTGTCTGGCTCGGTCTCTGCTACTTCTATCTTACAACACAAGTTTACATATCAATGTCGGTTTATGTCTACAGGCCTTAAACTGGCTTTGGGCCTTGGGCCTTCATGAAGCGTCACCGCCTGTCTTGATGGACTTTAGATACAGATGAACTAATTATGGGGTTAACCCGGCCTCTCCTAGCCGGTTTACGCCTAGTGGTAATATCCCCAACATTAGGCCCCAGATTGATTTGAACTGGTTCATGTCAATCCTCAATACTTTAAGAAAATTTCTTCTGTGACATCTTCATATAATCTTGTAAACCGCCGTGACATCATCTTCTAGAATCATGGTAAACCGTTGTGACGTCACCTGTCATTTAAAACTGTTTATAACCCATCTTCATTAATGAGCCTCTGACAATCGAGGCTACAATTGCGCCTCATATCCAAAAATTCGGCTCCTCGATTTTCGCGCCTGTCGTTTAACTCCCTTATAAATAGGGCCAGGGGGTCTTTTCATTTCCCCCCTCGTGCCTCTTCGCGTCATCGTCATCCTCGCGACGCCCGAACCTTCGACCTCGGCCGCCGCCATCAACCTTCGACTGCTGCACCAACCTTGGCCGCTGCATCGACCTGAACGTACTAGAGCTCCTCCGCGCGCCACCGCTGCTCAACAGCCTCCGTAACTCTCCCCTTTCTCTTACCATAGATCTGCACTTAGTGTTTCTGTCGTTCATCAGTGTTCGTCGCCGCCCTTCTTTTTCCTTTTTCATATCCATGGATTAGATCCAAAAAACCACATAGATCTCACGCGGTAGTAGTTTCAGCACCTGTTTGATATCCAACTCATCTCAACTTGGTGAACTTTTAGTACGCTGGAATTTAGGTCAGAATATATTTTGTTTTTTCAACACGCGGTAGATCTAAAATTACCATAGCAAGATGTGAAACATGTTTTCCCTTCACTTAAACATCTTTAATACCAGATAGGGCGGTTTAACTTCATATACAGAATGATGACCCAGTAGATACCATTAGTCCCCTGTTGAACCGCCAATGCATTACACTGTTTCCATCATTAGATTCCGGTTTACGAATAACCAAATCCGGTTTATCAGTATGCTTGTATCCTTATATCACCGTATAGTTGTCCACTGTAAATCTTAAACCGGCTATAATCATGTTTCAGATTTCCCTTGTCATGGCCAAACAAGCCTTTGAATGCAATTGGGCTCCCTCTCGAGTAACCGAGGAGCAATTAAACAACCTTGTTAAAACGGGCGCTTTAGCCAAGAAAGATGTTATCCATTGGAGGGTCCCTGGCCCGGAAAATCCTCCTACACCCAAGGATGGAGAGGTAGTCGTGTTTGCTGATCATCTCGGACGAGGTTTTAGCCCTCCCGGTTCAAAAAAATTCCGAGATGTACTAGCCAATATTCAGCTTCGCCCTCAAGACATCGGTCCGAACTCTGTTACCAACATCTGCCACTTCCAAGTATTCTGTGAGGTTTATCTGCAAGAGGAACCTACAGTTGAACTGTTTAGGGATTTCTTTCACTTAAACCGTCTCACTGAGTTCTCAGATGGACCCAATACGGAACTGGGCGGAATGGCAGTTCAGAAGAGGAAAGAGGTCACCTTCCCTCATCCCAAACTCCACAGTCACCCCAAAGAGTGGAACCAAACATGGTTTTACTGCATGGATACCTCTCCGTCTGACGAAAACCCCCTGCCGGGTTACCGCCCTGAACACCTTAGCAACACACACCCTTTTCCTCAGAGGCTGACTGCAAGAGAGAGGTCCAACTGTGCTCCTCAATTATCAAAGCTCAGAGCCTTCCTGGCAAACGGTTTGACAGGTGTTGATCTTGCTCGCTGTTGGATAAGCTGGAGTATTCTGCCCTTAAGCCGGCGCCCCGGTTTGATGTGCGAGTACACAAGGAGTTTGAAGGATGCTCAGCGACACATTGACATTCAGCTTACAGAGGAAGAAGTCACTGAGGCTGTAAAGAAAATACTGAACGAACCGGAGGCCGTCTGTGCCCAAACCGGACTACTCCCTTTCTGCACCTTCAACAACCACCAGCTATAAGAATCATATAATCCTTTGTATCTGAATTTGCTTCTGTCCAAATATTCTCTGAAAGTGTGATTATTTTCTCACAGGGTGATGATCCATTCTGGAACAAGAAACCATCACAAGACAAACCGGCGAAGCCGTAAGACAAACCGGTCAAGCCAGTTCGTCCAAAAACCAAGGTTGTTAAGAAACCTGCAAAAAGAAGGACCACCACATCCTCCGATCTACCAGCTGATGACGATGTGCGTAATCCGGAACCAGAGGTAGAACTTGACTATCTTGGTTCATTTTTTGTACATCTCATTGACAATGATTATTATCAGGACGACGCTGAAGGCATTCATGCTGAGGACGTAGAGGTAACCATTCTTTCCTCCGATTCAGATACTCTGCCAACATCAAAAATCCGTCAAGCAAACCGGAAAGTAAATTTTTCTCACCCTCTTGCTTACTTGGACCCAAACTTTCTTTTGAAGACACAGCAGCACGAGGCTCGCCGTACAACCCGGCACAGCAGCCAGGTAGTTACCTCCGCCGGTTTACCGAACAGTCCGGTTCCGAAACGCCGATCCGAGGTCTCTTATCCCATTGATACTTCATACCCAAAACCAGGTTGTTTTTGCCAGCCTCTTAACCTGTCTGATTCAAATTATCAGGGTACTTCTCATTCATCCTCTGGCGAGTCATCGGCCACACAGCTTCTACCCCTCAAAACAGTTCCTGGGTGAGCTATGCACGTGTCTTTTATTCTTGATGTGTTATCTTTACATACTGTACTGGTCCTTATGTCTATCTTTTCTCAGCGCCAAGCCAAGACCCAGCAAGAAAGCTCGGTTAAACAAACCGGCTGATGATAATGTAGCTGCTGAACAAGAGATAACTCCAAATCTGGAAGAAACCGACGCTGACGCCACGCTTCACGATCCGCCGCATCAAGACCATGATTTCCTTGCTGAACAAGTGCAAGTTGACACTACAAGCCATGCAGACCGGCCAACCAGCCCTGTCCGAACTGATGACAAACCGGTCAGTCTAGCTAAGGACACTGATAAACCGCCGACTCCAGTGAGGGCTGCTGATGACCAAGATGATGACATTATGATTATTGGCACCGGCCACACCACTCCTGGCAACCCTGTCACTTTGTCAAAGCATACTGCCAAGGTGACCTCTCCGCTATCGGCAAAGGCAAATGGAATGCCGACTTATCAAGCTACGCCCATCTCAATGCTCAAGACATTCACTCTGGCTTCTTGAACCGTCTGTATACCAGCCGTGATTATGAAGCTAGTTTGGTAAACTTGATGAAGGAGCGATATGAGGTAACTACCATTTTTCTCTTTTGTCCAATTGCAGCTTATCAATTCCTAGTAGCCCCCAAGTGACGGTTTATGATACATATCTAAACCGGGACTTTTGTCATAACTACCATTTTTCTCTTTTGCCTCCAGGGACCGGATTACCTTTTTAAGATGAACCGGTTTCTTTAAAATTTTCCGTACTGCTCTTTCACCGGTATAGCCCCCAAGAGCCGGTTTAACTTTATAAAGATGAACCGGGACTGTAGAAGAACTCCCATACAAATAGCTTTTTGAGGAAACAAGAGCAAACATGCATTAGCCCCCAAGTATCAAGGGCATAACTTGGTATGGGCTTGGTACTTCAAATATGTAATGTCAACTCATTATATATCTGTCCCTTTACAGGCGGAGCTAAGCAAGAAGGAATGCCAAACTGCTGATCTGCAAGAGAACATCAAAACCTAGCAAGCTGAAGCCTCCAAAGCGAAGGAAGAGTTGACCCGCGCTCTAGGCGCTATGGAGAAACTGAAAGAGGGCTTCAACAAAGAGCGGGCGGATTGGGATACTGAAAAAGCCGCTTTGATAAAAAGGGCTGAAAACACAGAAGCCGCTCTTAAACCGGTGGCTGACGAGCTGACTGGTGTAAAGCGGCAAGTGCATGCTATGACCGCTGCTGTGTTTGGTAAGCATCCTTCCTTTTTTGCTTTCAACATATCCTCCCGTGCGTTGCCGGTTTAACGATGTTTGTAATGATATAGGAACTCGCATTAGCCATCTGGGCTCTGATGTACAGAAGAAGTTGAAAGCTGCCTACACGCTAATAGAGCAACTATATACCGGCGCACAATGGATTATCTGCACTGCTTCTCACAATAAGCTGCCCCCGACGTTGATCAAGGATACCTTAGACAGGCTATCTATGCTGCCTGCCCGGATAGAAGAGCTGAAGAGGTCTGCTGCAAGGGCTGGCGCTCTGACCGCACTGACCCGGGGAAAAGCTTGGGTGCCTGATCTGGATCCGACGGACGTGGATAAAGGCTACCCAAGCTTAAAAGAAGACGGATCAGAGTTTGGTACTGACGATCTCCGCGCCATAAACCGGGAAGTACGTCCACTGGCCTGTCAACTTGCTGAAGAGGCTGATGTCAGGACCCCGATTCTAAGTCACACCGATCTAGGCTGTAACACCTCATATCACTTTGCGGCCTCACGCACGGTAGTCCCACGGGTGTCGCCTTACCATGGCCCGGGACCGCTTGTGCCTTTTGGCTCACGTATATGATAGTGTCGCTAGCATCCATATGACAGAGAACCCGGGCCGACATGGCTAGTCATGAACCCAAAGCGGCACTAACGTATGGGGACAGGCATACATGAATCAACATCGAACGTGTCGGTCAGCAGCGTGTGAATCCGGGCTGTAGCACTGGGCTAACAGGACTCTGGGAACCCCGGCTGTAGCAGGCTAGGCAGGACTCCGGATGTCACCGCGTGACATTTCCGCGAAGGGACAGACACAGGAACGAAGTGAATCACATGCCGGCCAGTCAATTGTTCCGGAGCAGTAGTGCTAGGCTAGCAGGACTCCGGTGAACCGGACTGTAGCGGACTACTATGGCTCATGGAGCACAAGACTACATTTCCCCATAAGAGAGGCTACCAAGGATAAACAACTAGGTTGTCGGATCCCACACATACCAAGCATTTCAATCATACACACAATATGCTCGATATGTGCAAATACAACATGGCATCACAACAAGACTCTACGACTCAGAGTATTTATTCATTAGGCTCCGAAGAGCAAGATATTACAAACATGGGTCTCATGACCCAACATTCAGAGCATACAAGCAACAAGCACATGCGGAAGCTTAACTTGTCTGAGTACAGACAACTACAAATGAAAAAGGCTGAGAAGCCTGACTATCTACCAGATCCTGCCGAGGGCACAAGATCGTAGCTGAGGTATCAAGCTAAACGTCGAAGTCCACACGGAACTACTAGCAAGACTGACGTCTCTCTGCAAAACATAAAATAAGCAAACATGAGTACAAATGTACAAAGCAAGACTTACATCAGAACTAGCTACATATGCATCGGTATCAACAAAGGGGGTGGTGGAGTTTAACTGTAGAAAGCCAGCTTTGACTCGGTGGCTATCCTAGCTACGACTGCAAGTAACTCTTTAGAGGTGGCGCACATGAGTCCACATATTCACCATATCAATACTCCACTATGGATCCATAGCACTCACGCTTATCTTGCGCATTTTAGAGTATCCACTTTCACTTGTCTATGAACTGTTATAGGCAACCCAGAAGTCCTTTACTGCGGACACGGCTATTCGAATAGATGATGTTAACCCTGCAGGGGTGTACTTCGTCACACACACTCTCACCACTTACCGCCGTTTACACAGCATGTACTCGGCAACCTTCAAGCGGAAGCCCAGCGAGGGTGTCGGCCACAGCCTACCTAAATGCTCTAGTCTCTAGTCCAGGTTTATCGCCTATTCAGGTTCCATCCGCAGGGAGTCCGGCCGAGGTTTCCACATACGGCCCCGAACGATGTGTGCAGGGTTCTTGAGACACCAAACGCGCGCCCGGTACACCGTGCCACGTGCCTACCGCATCACAGCCCACCCCTCGGTCAGCGCTGTCCACGGCCTCCAGCATACTACAAACACCAGAAACTACTTGCAACTCCTGGACAGAGGAAAAGGGTGATTAAGAAGCCGAGAGGGTCCATTGGTTTCGGGCCCAATGCGTGGTAGTAACTGTATCATGGATCACAAACACAGAACTCAGTTCCTGAGGACGGCTTCAATGAGACAACCCACCATGTACTCCTACATGGCCTCTCACCGCTACCTTTACCAAATCGTGTTCACACACTTAGCTCACACACTGTACGACATGTTCATCACCATTCCAATTCATCCCCGATGAATCAGACCTGACACAACTCTAAGCATAGCAGGCATGACAAACAATCATGAACGAGTAGGCACATCAGGGCTCAAACAACTCCTACTCATGCTAGTGGGTTTCATCTATTTACTGTGGCAATGACAGGTCATGCAGAGGATAAGGGGTTCAACTACCGCAGCATGTAACAGTTGAATCGTTGTTGTCCTAATGTAGTAAAAGAGAGCAGGAGCGAGAGAGTGGGATTGTATCGGAATGAACAAGGGGGTTTGCTTGCCAGGCACTTCTGAAGATATTATAGTTCTTCATCGGTTTCATCGAACTCATCGTCGGAATCACGGCTATCGAGAGGGGACAATACCGGCAACTGAGAAGCAAAACACAATCAATGCAATGCACAATATAATGCATGATCATGACATGTCAATATGATGTGTTTTAAGCTAATGCAACTAGCAACATATTAGATGGAGTTGGTTTGAACCTTAGGTTCAAATTCAAACTTCATATGTGAGGGTTTAAATGCCATTTATATGATTTGGTCTAAACAGCAGCCATAAGTTGTTCTAACATGCATGAAAATGGTACAGATGGATAGATTGGATTTTTCTGATCATTTTTCATATATAAATCTTTTCATTTGGAGTTACGGTTTATTTTCTATGAATTTTAGAAGTTTATACTATTTTCTAGAATTTTCTGAATTATTTTAAATCCAGAAAATGAGTTATTGCGTCAGCACTGCGTCACTGTGACATCAGCTGGTCAACAGCGCCTAACCAGAGTCAAACCTGACAGTGGGACCCATCATTGACTCAGGTAACTAACAGAGTTAATTAACCTAAACTAAAACTGTTAGCGGGGCACACGTGTCAGTGGCCTAGGGGAGGGTAATTAGTGGCCTAATTAGCTGCTAATGGCTGGGCCGCGTCGGCACAGCGGGAGTTAGCCGACGACGACCACGGCTGACGGCGGAGGTCCGCCGGAGTTGCGCCACAGGCGACGGTTCGATGTGCTGAGGGCACCAGGAGGAAGCCCTTCCTCGCGCGCATCCAAAGGGCCAAGTGGGAGGTCGTGGAGTCACCGGAATTCATGCCGGCGGCGAGCTTTGGCGGCGGCGGTGCTCGGTGGGGCACGGGCGCGTCGCTGCAGCTTGCAAACGAGCGAACTGGGTAGCTGGGCGGCATCTCCGGCACGCGAGGAGCAAGATGAACAGAGGCGCAGGTCAGGGGGGGCTCGGCAACGACGAGCTCGTCTGTCATGGCGACGGCGAGCTCACGGCCATGGCAGAAGGCTTGCTAGGGGGCGGGAACGAGCTATTAGAAAGAGGCGGGAGGAAGAGGAGCTCACGGAGGTTGCAGGGGGCGTCGAAGCGGGCTCGGGGACGCGTTGAAGACGGTGAATCGGGCAACTGCATCCGGCGGCCGTGGACGGGGAAGAAAAACCGCAGCGTCGTCTTGGGGTCATCCGGGCTTGAGTGGTTCGGCGTGGGGGTTCTTGGGGCCTGAGCACAGCTTAGAGTCACGGCCACGGGCAAAGGGATGGCGGTGTGCGCGGTGTTTTGCGGCGGCGCGCTCTGGCGTTCTCGGGTCCGAGGGGGAGCGAGGCAGAGAGGGCAGAGAGTGAGGGAGAGAAGCGAGCGGCTGCGGGGCGTCTCCAGACGCGTCGGGGGCGCCTCGGTGGCAAGCAGGAGGTGGCCGCGTTCGCACGCGCGCGCTCCACGCTTCCCCTTTTCCTACTGGCAGGAGGAGGAAGACGGCTCTGCCCTCGGTGGGTTGGGCCGCTACAGTGGTGGGCTGGCCCCTCTGGTGGCTACACAGGTGAGGCCAGGTAAGCTCTCCCTCTCTTCTGTTTTCTAATTTGTTTTTGTTTTCTAATTATTTGCCTCTGTTTTGAGCTTAGGAAAAATACCAAGGCATTTCCTAAAATCCTGAAAATATTCATGGACACTTGCTGAATTATTTCAGTGGCCCAAAAATAGTTCCAACATTATTTGAACATTTAAATTATTTATAGTATTTAAATGCCCAAAAGTCAAATACAATAAGATTTAATTCAAAAATCCAGAATGGCCTAGAAATAGGTGCATCATTTTTGGCAGAGGTTTTCACCTTTAACAAAAATCTTGAACTTTTCTAAAGGGCATTTGGGTTCATTGAAAATGTTTTTAAGTTGAACCTAGTTGAGTTCTTTTGGGTGCTAGGGATTGATCACCCCTATTTCAAGTTTAAGCAAAATTTAAACATGATGCAGCAACCAAGACTAGTCCACAAGCAAAGCTAAAGCTAGGGCTGTGACAGCTCACCCCCACTAAACAAGAATCTCGTCCCGAGATTCAGGATGTGAGGTAAGAAAATCGAGGGGACACAAAGCTAACACAATCTTCACGATCCAGATGCACTTCATAAGAACATTGATTCGATCACCAACTTTGTCTCGATGTCTTGCTCTGAGAACTCCAACTGAGAAGACAACAAGAGGAAAGGGAAAACTCTAGAAGGATCGATCTTCTCGAATATCGAACAACTCAGGATCAACTCATGGAGGGAGGCATTGAAACATCTCTCGAGCTGAGAGGCAAAACATGCACCAGGAGGGACGGAAGAAACAATTTGACGAGGGTTTCAAAGTAGCGAGGAAAAATTGCCATGATTCCATAACGGGGCACCTTGGGGAAGGTGACTCGTAGAGTTATTCCCTTAAGCGGCAAAATAATTACTTTTGATACAAATATCATTGAAACTCTTTATGCCAGCCTAAGGCAATCACAAACGATCGTTCGAGGGAGTTCGGGAGAACGACACACTCGGGCTAGGATGGACGATGTGGACTACCTTGTTGAATGACAACACAAGGGGTGATTTGCTTATCACCGGAAATGGTCGGAACCCCTGGTGGGATCACTTTTGAAGATGGTCCTTATCAGTAATTACTGGGAAGGGTAATCCAAGGTAGGATGGCACAATGACGATGCAAGCTGGGAACAAAAAATGCAAATGCTAGGAATGATTCTAGTAACTGGGGAGAAACTCGACAGTAGAGAGTGAATCTACTGTTTGAAAGGTTTAGCATAACCGAAGGAAACTGGGAGCAATTCCAGTTAGTGCCGATGATAACACCTAGTGCTTGTGCGTGCTCTCAAGAACTTGAGCATTTCCATATTCATCAAGGTTTTACCAACATCCGTGTCGAGGATCCTGGCAACACATCATACTACCATGATGAATGGTGATGGAGGATGCAGGTGCAAAGGAGGACAACACTTTCTCAGATTTCACCTTAGCGAAGCCAAGGGAGCAAAATCTAGATGATCGACCGAGAGACATTTAGCACTCCGCTTCTGATGTTCTCCTTGATGTTCTAGCGTAACCCATTAGATGTGGTTTGGTATCTTGAACATCAAGTAGTATTTCGGACTTCGGGAGCGCAGGAATCCATAAGGAATAACTAGTGGAATAAATCATAAGAAATCCTTATGGGGAGGTGGCCAACTTACTCAATCAAGATACTACCATAATAGGTCTTCCGGCTGGGTGTGTTGGCCACGACATCCACTTTACCGGTTATCGAGAGACCAATATTATAATTCTTGGAAAATGTTCCAACCATCATATCTGCCCGAGATTCAGATCTGGTTGGTGTCAGGATATTCCAGACTCATCATGTCTAGAAGGAAAATGAAAGTTTGCAACACAAATCGACGAGATGACGTTGCGAGATTCGCAGGGGATGAACTACGATAGCAAGCTCCAAAACATGAGCTGGTTCTGCTACAAACACATGTGAACACGCTATCCCAGACAAGCATGACCACATAGTAGTCTTATGATAAAACACTACCGAGTTCAGGTGGGGAACCATCATCTAGGGTAACGAAGTCTTGTGCATGACCTAGGATTTGCACAACAACTCCTTTTCCTTGAACAAATCAATCAATGGCTTAGTGTGCTAGAGAATTCATATGGAATGAAGATGATCAGTCTAACAGACCACGGAATACTTCGCACGTGCATAACTGACTTGGGATGATTCCAAAAGAGGCAACATTGACTTTCTCAAATCCACAACGGCAACTTGCATCAGATGCACGTGAATTAGAGGAAGTCACTACTTTCATCCAAACATATGCTTCATGAACGGAACACGAAGATAATGCTTATAAAGTTTCCAATACTAGCTGGATGTTCAACACGAGTCATGGAGAAGGTAGCAGTGTTGCTGATGGGCTCAACAACAATTCATCCAGGTTTCCATGGAGATGGAATTCCATAATTATGTGAACAAGTGATAGCATTGGTCAGACCCAAAAGATATAATGGTGTATGCTTGAGGGATCAGCCACGAGTAAGACAACATTATGAACATCGTTGGTTCTGATTTGATTTGATGATAGCCCATACTCAAATCAAAGTCTTGATACAACAATAGGTCCAACAACTGATCACAGGGACCAATCGATGAAGATATCATCTATCTTCAACACACGCAAATATATCCCTTGAAATGAACTAAGCTGGCAAGCTTTTATCTTCCAACTCTCCAAGTTGTTGTTTAGCTTGACCAACTAGCTCAGGGGTATCCAACACGGATTTTTGGAGAAGGGGTGGTTTACAGGAAACGAACTTGATCACGAATTCATCATAGCGGTCAGGTGACAACCTGGTGATACTCCCGAGAAGATATTCAGAAAATCACGTACCACCGATATGTTACTACGCTCGAGAACAATCTCGCCTTTCAGAGCAAGACGATATGATCAAATAAGCAAGGGATTGAATAATCCTAACTCATTGATCGAAGAGTGCACCAGAAATAAGGACTGGGTAGCACGATCAACCTTAGGATACGATTCAGTAACCAACACGCTAAGGATGAAATTATTGTCCTTTAACTACCAAGCAACTGAGTTGCTAGGAGTATTGATTTCACACATCATAGTTCACTTGTCGGCATTCCGGTTGCAACAACACGGGACCAAGAAATGAGTGATGATGGCGAGGAGTATCACTGCGTCAAGAATTCATAAGAGGTGGTGCAATTCTCATGACATTCTTGACATAAAGATGGTAACACTCCAGGGTAGAACAGAACAAAAGCTGGTTAGGCATTTGATCTGCGGAATACAACTACTTTGACCCAATCCCAGAGAGGGACGAGGTACTGGAGTTTGTTTCTCCTAGTCATTCTGGATTAGAATGGCTTGACAGACCACAAGAATAATAGGCATCGATAAAACAAATGCACAATTACTCCTGACTATCAATTGATAGACGAGGGCCAGAAAATAACTAAGGAGGGACAACCCAAAGGAACATATGTTTTTCTGAGTTGTGGATGCATGGATTAGTATGTCGAGCAATTTCAACATATTTCTTCCGGACAACCCATGCAGAGGAGAAAGGACTGGCAGAGTCACAATATGAATGGAGTACTCCTCAAGAGCGCCTGGTTGTGATCTTTTGGTTAAAAGAACTTCTGCCATAATGATTCATGGTATTTGGAAGAAGGAAATACCACGAACCTCGAAGACTATCGCAAAGGTTACTAATATCTTAAGGGAACTAGCAAATACTAACAACATGAAATAGGGTGAATCTCGGGTTCAAAACCCAGGAGTAGAATACCTACTAACTAAATGGCATCACGGGATGCTTTCGAGAATGATGGCCAGAATCATCACACCGGGAACACAAAACATAGCTAGTTTACTAGGTAATCTTCTAAGACACCTAGGGTCGTAATAATAACTCCAACATATATGCCGAGGCAATAGAATACCTCAACTCAGCAATTAGTGTGATTAACCTAGCCTAAAAGAACATCAAAACCAGAGGGAAAAGATTTTGCAAATGCATCAGATGGTTTAGAAACCTGGGATGACTCGGACAACATAATGGCTGTAAATGCTCAGAAAAAGATTTGAGACATTCACAAGGATTTGCATAGTCACTTAACAACATCATATCAAGGTTCTGGTTCAACTGACAACATACTGAAAGTAGTAGAAACTAAACAGGGGCTTGAATCCAACAATCCTATGAGTCTACGGATTAGTAACATGTGATCCTGATAGAAAGATGAGAAGGCCTAGTTCTTAATCCCCGTAGAAGAGAAGAGGGTGACTCAGATCAGAAGGGCATAAGGTAAAGGAGTAAAAAGAGCCCTACGTTCCCTCCCACAATTAATTCCCTTATATAACTAAAGCATTTCTAGACTCAACTTCGACTAGTTTGGCTTGGTAATCCTACAGGCAGTCAGGCTCTGATACCAACGCTGTCAGGACCCCGATCCCAAGTCACACCGATCTAGCCTGTAACACCTCATATCACTTTGCGGCCTCACGCACGGTAGTCCCACGGGTGTCGCCTTACCATGGCCCGGGACCGTTTGCGCCTTTTGGCTCACGTATATGACAGTGTCGCTAGCATCCATATGACAGAGAACCCGGGCCGACATGGCTAGTCGTGAACCCAAAGCGGCACTAACGTATGGGGACAGGCATTCATGAATCAACATCGAACGTGTCGGTCAACAGCGTGTGAATCCGGGCTGTAGCACTGGGCTAACAGGACTCCGGGAACCCGGGCTGTAGTAGGCTAGGCAGGACTCCGGATGTCACCACGTGACATTTCCCCGAAGGGACAGACACAGGAACGAAGTGAATGACATGCCGGCCAGTCAAGTGTTCCGGAGCAGTAGTGCTGGGCTAGCAGGACTCCGGTGAACCGGGCTGTAGCGAACTACTATGGCTCATGGAGCACAAGACTACATTTCCCCATAAGAGAGGCTACCAAGGATACACAACTAGGTTGTCGGATCCCACACATACCAAGCATTTCAATCATACACACAATATGCTCGATATGTGCAAATACAACATGGCATCACAACAAGACTCTACGACTCAGAGTATTTATTCATTAGGCTCCGAAGAGCCAGATATTACAAACATGGGTCTCATGACCCAACATTCAGAGCATACAAGCAACAAGCACATGCGGAAGCTTAACTTGTCTGAGTACAGACAACTACAAATGAAAAATTCTGAGAAGCCTGACTATCTACCAGATCCTGTCGAGGGCACAAGATCGTAGCTGAGGTATCAAGCTAAACGTCGAAGTCCACACGGAACTACTAGCAAGACTGACGTCTCTCTGCAAAACATAAAATAAGCAAACGTGAGTACAAATGTACCCAGCAAGACTTACATCAGAACTAGCTACAAATGCATCGGTATCAACAAAGGGGGTGGTGGAGTTTAACTATAGCAAGCCAGCTTTGACTCAGTGGCTATCCTAGCTACGACTGCAAGTAACTCTTTAGAGGTGGCGCACACGAGTCCACATATTCACCATATCAATACTCCACTATGGATCCGCTCCCGTCTCCCTACGAGAACGCCATCCATAGCACTCACGCTTATCTTGCGCATTTTAGAGTATCCACTTTCACTTGTCTATGAACTGTTATAGGCAACCCAGAAGTCCTTTACCGCGGACACGGCTATTCGAATAGATGATGTTAACCCTGCAGGGGTGTACTTCGTCACACACGCTCTCACCACTTACCGCCGTTTACACAGCATGTACTCGGCAACCTTCAAGCGGAAGCCCAGGGAGGGTGTCGGCCACAGCCTACCTAAACGCTCAAGTCTCTAGTACAGGTTTATCGCCTATTCAGGTTCCATCTGCAGGGAGTCCGGCCGAGGTTTCCACATACGGCCCCGAACGATGTGTGCAGGGTTCTCGAGACACCAAACGGGCGCCCGGTACACCGTGCCACGTGCCTACCGCATCACAGCCCACCCCTCGGTCAGCGCAGTCCACGGCCTCCAGCATACTACAAACACCAGAAACTACTTGCAACTCCTGGACAGAGGAAAAGGGTGATTAAGAAGCCGAGAGGGTCCATTGGTTTCGGGCCCAATGCGTGGTAGTAACTGTATCATGGATCACAAACACAGAACTCAGTTCCTGAGGACGGCTTCAATGAGACAACCCACCATGTACTCCTACATGGCCTCTCACCGCTACCTTTACCAAATCGTGTTCACACACTTAGCTCACACACTGTACGACATGTTCATCACCATTCCAATTCATCCCCGATGAATCAGACCTGACACAACTCTAAGCATAGCAGGCATGACAAACAATCATGAACGAGTAGGCACATCAGGGCTCAAACAACTCCTACTCATGCTAGTGGGTTTCATCTATTTACTGTGGCAATGACAGGTCATGCAGAGGATAAGGGGTTCAACTACCGCAGCATGTAACAGTTGAATCGTTGTTGTCCTAATGTAGTAAAAGAGAGCAGGAGCGAGAGAGTGGGATTGTATCGGAATGAACAAGGGGATTTGCTTGCCTGGCACTTCTGAAGATATTATAGTTCTTCATCGGTGTCATCGAACCCATCGTCGGAATCACGACTATCGAGAGGGGACAATACCGGCAACTGAGAAGCAAAACACAATCAATGCAATGCACAATATGATGCATGATCATGACATGTCAATATGATTTGTTTTAAGCTAATGCAACTAGCAACATATTAGATGGAGTTGGTTTGAACCTTAGGTTCAAATTCAAACTTCATATGTGAGGGTTTAAATGCCATTTATATGATTTGGTCTAAACACCAGCCATAAGTTGTTCTAACATGCATGAAAATGGTACAGATGGATAGATTGGATTTTTCTGATCATTTTTCATATATAAATCTTTTCATTTGGAGTTACGGTTTATTTTCTATGAATTTTAGAAGTTTATACTATTTTCTAGAATTTTTTGAATTATTTTAAATCCAGAAAATGAGTTATTGCGTCAGCACTGCGTCACTGTGACATCAGCTGGTCAACAGCGCCTAACCAGAGTCAAACCTGACAGTGGGACCCATATGTCATTGACTCAGGTAACTAACAGAGTTAATTAACCTAAACTAAAACTGTTAGCGGGGCCCACGTGTCAGTGGCCTAGGGGAGGGTAATTAGTGGCCTAATTAGCTGCTAATGGCTGGGCCACGTTGGCACAACCGTAGTTAGCCGACGACGACCACGGCTGACGGCGGAGGTCCGCCGGAGTTGCGCCACAGGCTACGGTTCGATGTGCTGAGGGCACCAGGAGGAAGCCCTTCCTCGCGCGCATCCAAACGGCCAAGTGGGAGGTCGTGGAGTCACCGGAATTCATGCCGGCGGCGAGCTTTGGCGGCGGCGGTGCTCGGTGGGGCACGGGCGCGTCACTGCAGCTTGCAAACGAGCGAACTGGGTAGCTGGGCGGCATCTACGGCACGCGAGGAGCAAGATGAACAGAGGCGCAGGTCAGGGGGGCTCGGCAACGACGGGCTCGTCTGTCATGGCGACGGCGAGCTCGCGGCCATGGCAGAAGGCTTGCTAGGGGGCGGGAACGAGCTATTAGAAAGAGGCGGGAGGAAGAGGAGCTCACGGAGGTTGCAGGGGGCGTCGAAGCGGGCTCGGGGACGCGTTGAAGACGGTGAATCGGGCAACTGCATCCGGCGGCCGTGGACGGGGAAGAAAAACGGCAGCGTCGTCTTGGGGTCATCCGGGCTTGAGTGGTTCGGCGTGGGGGTTCTTGGGGCCTGAGCAGAGCTTAGGGTCACGGCCACAGGCAAAGGGACGGCGGTGGGCGCGGTGTTTTGCGGCGGTGCGCTCCGGCGTTCTCGGGTCCGAGGGGGAGCGAGGCAGAGAGTGAGGGAGAGAAGCGAGCGGCTGCAGGGCGTCTCCAGACGCGTCGGGGGTGCCTCGGTGGCAAGCAGGAGGTGGCCGCGTTCGCACGCGCGCGCTCCACGCTTCCCCTCTGCCTACTGGCAGGAGGAGGAAGACGGCTCTGCCCTCGGTGGGTTGGGCCGCTACAGTGGTGGGCTGGCCCCTCTGGTGGCTACACAGGTGAGGCCAGGTAAGCTCTCCCTCTCTTCTGTTTTCTAATTTGTTTTTGTTTTCTAATTATTTGCCTCTGTTTTGAGCTTAGGAAAAATACCAAGGCATTTCCTAAAATCCTAAAAATATTCATGGACACTTGCTGAATTATTTCAGTGGCCCAAAAATAGTTCCAACATTATTTGAACATTTAAATTATTTATAGTATTTAAATGCCCAAAAGTCAAATACAATAATATTTAATTCAAAAATCCAGAATGGCCTAGAAATAGGTGCATCATTTTTGGCAGAGGTTTTCACCTTTAACAAAAATCATGAACTTTTCTAAAGGGCATTTGGGTTCATTGAAAATGTTTTTATTTGAACCTAGTTGAGTTCTTTTGGGTGCTAGGGATTGATCACCCCTATTTCAAGTTTAAGCAAAATTTAAAACTGATGCAGCAACCAAGACTAGTTCACAAGCAAAGCTAAAGCTAGGGCTGTGACAGCTGATCTTTCATTTTACCAGGCGAGCTATGATACTAATAATAAGTGGGTTGCCGCACCAACTCCTGAGGCTCAAAACCTGATCCCTCCAATCCGTAAGCACACTTATGCCCCTGATATTGCACCGTCCACCCTTATAAGTGATGAAGCTGTGTTTCATGCTTTAACTGGGATCGACTGGACAACTATTGACTTCCAGCCGCTGGGTAGAGACGAAGAAGTTGAACCGGTGCAAGATGACCCGCAGCCGTCAGGTCAAGCTGTTAAGCAATCATAATCCGGGGGCCGGTTTAGTCTGCCATGCTGCAATGCTTATTGATAAACAATTATCCCGTTGGGCACTAAAACGCCTTGTAATAGGCTAGTTAAAAGAGTTGGTCTGTTATGCCTTCGTGCATATTTATCTGCAACTGATGCGTGTTAATCCGCTATGCTTAAGATATGATGTTCATAATCCATAGCTATTTATTCAAGCTGTTCCTGCAGAGAAGAAGCTTAAAGCGCCCTGGCAGTTTACCACCGGGCGGGTCATGATACCCAACTATATATATGACCAAGGATTATAAGCAAGGTTGTAAAAGATAACCAAATATGGAAATATATGATACCTGTGACCTTTAGGCATAGTGTTGGCTGACCAATCTTGTAATGAGGGTTATAACCCTAATTCGGAGTAAACGTATCTCCTGTTATATAATGCCGGTTTACAATAAAACCGTTCCGGGTTGTGATAAACACCGTTTTATTCCATACTGGTGACTATGAGTCAAAACCAGACCGGGCTGATAGTCTCCGGATTATAACTTGGTCATGTACTGACAACTTGTAGTTGACGGCCTAACCGGGTTGATAAACACCGGTTTGAAAACATCACAAATCTTAGCAAAAGAAAAAGAAACTTAGCAAAAGGAAATAAAACCGTTGTAGTCGAGGCTTTTCACGGGCTGCCAGGCCCCAAATTTGATCAAGAGGTGTTGCTATGGTTCGGGTTCGACCAAGCCCCCAAGTGATGCTGTGGCATTACGCCGATCAAGAGGCGTTGCTATGGTTCGGGTTCGACCAAGCCCCCAAGTGATGTTTTGGCAATACGCCGATCAAGAGGTGTTGCTATGGTTCGGGTTCGACCAAGCCCCCAAGTGATGCTGTGGCATTACGCCGATCAAGAGGCGTAGCTATGGTTCGGATACGACCGAGCCCCCAAGTGATGTTGTGGCATTGCGCCGATCAAGAGGTGTAGCTATGGTTTGGATACGACCAAGCCCCCAAGTGATGCTGTGGCATTGCGCTGATCAAGAGGCGTAGCTATGGTTCGGATACGACCAAGCCCCCAAGTGATGCTATGGCATTGCGCCGATCAAGAGGTGTAGCTATGGTTCGGATACGACCAAGCTCCCAACTGATCTAATATCAAGCTTTGAGAAGCCGAATCAAGGGGTAAACCGGACGCCGCTTTGTAAGCTCCATGTAACCACACATGATGTAAGAAAACAACAGATACCCCGCTTTAGCTGAGGTTCCGGTTTATTATATTGATCATAATATATACAATTTCATAATATGTACATAAGCAGAGCCTGTAGCTCAAGTATAGTAGGGTCGAAGATGAGCAATATTCCATGGCCGGTTGGTCTCCTCCTCCGATTTATGTGAGTCTTTGTGCTCTCGAACATCGATTAAGTAGTATGCCCCGTTGTGCAGATTCTTGCTGACCACAAACGGTCCTTCCCAAGGGGAGGATTGCTTGTGCATATCCGTCTGATCCTGGATGAGTCGAAGCACCAAATCTCCTTCTTGAAAGGTTCTGGTTCTAACCCGGCGGCTATGATAACGACGCAGATCTTGCTAATAAATCGCCGAATGGGCTGCCGCCATGTCATGCTCCTCATCTAATAGGTCAAGAGCTTTCTACCGTGCCTTCTCGTTGTCCGCTTCAACATATGCCGCTACACGAGGCGAGTCATGACGGATGTCACTAGGAAGAACCACTTCCGCTCCATTAGCCATGAAGAACGGTGTGTATCCTGTCGATCTGTTGGGTGTGGTATTGATGCTCCATAACACCGAAGGTAGCTCCTCAACCCAACAACCCGGCGTCCGTTGCAAAGGAACCATAAGCTGGTGTTTGATGCCTCTCAAGATCTCTTGATTGGCCCTCTCCGCTTGACCATTGGTCTGGGGGTGAGCCACTGATGATACATCAAGCCCGATGTGCTCACGTTGATAGAACTCCTTCATGGCACCCTTTGATAGATTGGTACCATTGTCTATTATAATGCTGTGTGGAAAGCCAAACTGGAAGATCACCTTTTTGATGAATTGAACCGCCGTGGCCGCATCACACTTACTAACTGGCTCTGCCTCTACCCATTTTGTGAACTTATCAACCGCCACCAAAAGGTGGGTCTTCTTGTCCTTGGACCTCTTGAAAGGCCCAACCATATCCAGCCCCCAAGTTGCAAACGGCCAGGTGATTGGAATCATCCTCAATTCTTGAGCTGGTACATGAGCGCGCCTCGAGAATTTCTAACAACCATCACATCTTTTGACCAAGTCCTCGGCATCAGCATGAGCTGTCAACCAATAGAAACCGTCACGGAACGCCTTGGCATCCAAAGATTTGGAACCGGCGTGGTGACCACAATCTCCTTCGTGGATCTCACGTAAAATTTCATGGCCTTCCTCAGGAGACACACAGCGTTGAAACGCCCCTGTCACACTGCAATGATGTAAGTCTCCATTGATAACAGTCATGGACTTGGACCGCCGGGTTATCTGCCTGGCCAAAGTTTCATCCTCTGGTAACTCGCCCCGGTTTATATATGCCAGATATGGAACCGTCCAATCCGGGATGACATGAAGAGCCGCCACCTCCTGAGCCTCCGGATCAGGAACAGCCAAATCCTCTTCACCAGGGAGCTTGACGGACGGATTATGCAAAACATCCAGGAAGATATTAGGTGGAACCGGTTTACATTGGGAACCGAGGCGGCTTAAAGCGTCTGCCGCTTCATTCTTCTGCCGGTCCACATGATCCACCTGATAACCTTTAAAGTGACCTGCAACAATGTCCACCTCACGACGATATGCTGCCATTAGTGGGTCCTTGGAATCCCAAGTGCCGGACACTTGTTGAGCCACCAGATCCGAGTCACCGAAGCACTTAACTCGGCTGAGATTCATCTCCTTAGCCATCCGAAGACCATGGAGTAAAGCCTCATATTCAGCTGCATTGTTAGTGCAAGGGAACATTAAACGGACAACAAAACAAAACTTATCACCTCGTGGGGAAGTTAATACGACTCCAGCCCCAGAGCCCTCCAATTGCCTGGACCCATCAAAATGAATAGTCCAATAAGTATGATCCGCCTTCTCTTCTGACGCTTGTAACTCTGTCCAATCATTGATGAAATCCACAAGTGCCTGAGATTTGATCGCCGTTCGGGGCATGTATTTCAACCCGTGAGGCCTGAGCTCGATAGCCCACTTAGCAATTCGGTCGGTTGTTTCCCTGTTCTGGATTATATCTCCCAAAGGAGCAGAGCTGACCACCGTGATGGGATGACCTTGGAAATACTGCTTAAGCTTCCGGCTTGCCATGAAAACCCCATACACCAATTTTTGCCAATGCGGGTACCTCTGCTTGGACTCAATGAGTACCTCACTGATATAGTAAACCGGCTGCTGAACCGGATATTCCTTTCGTGCCTCTTTGCGCTCCACCACAATAGCCACACTAACAGCCCGAGCATTAGCTGCCACATATAGCAACAATGGTTCTTTGTCAACCGGAGCAACAAGAATCGGGGGATTAGCTAGCTGCCGCTTTAAATCCTGAAGTTCTTCATTAGCGGCGTCACTCCAGACGAAGTTATCCGTTTTCTTCGGCATCTGATACAATGGGATGGCCTTCTCGCCAAGGCGACTGACAAACCGGCTCAACGCGGCAATCCGGCCTGCCAGGCGTTGAACATCATTTATACACTTCGGTTTAGTCAAGGAGGTGATTGCTTTGATGTTTTTCAGATTAGCTTCAATGCCCCTGTTAGACACCAAAAAGCCCAAGAGTTTGCCTGCAGGTACACCAAAGACACACTTGGCCGGATTAAGCATCATTTTATAAACCCGCAGGTTATCAAAGGTTTCCTTCAAGTAATCAATCAATGTTTTCTTCTTCCTTGATTTTACCACAATATCATCCACATAGGCGTGAACATTGCGGCCGATCTGTTTATGCAGACAATTCTGCACACTCCTTTGATAAGTCGCCTGGGCACTCTTGAGCCCAAAGGGCATGGACACATAGCAGAAGGCTCCAAAGGGAGTTATGAAGGTTGTCTTCTCCTGGTCCTTAACTGCCATTTTGATTTGATGATAACCAGAGTATGCATCCAAAAAACTTAAACGCTCACAACCCGCTGTAGCATCAATCATTTGATCAATACGGGGGAGGGCAAAAGGATCTGCTGGACAAGCGTTGTTGAGATCTGTGTAGTCCACACACATACGCCAAGTGCCATTCTTCTTGAGGACCAGCACCGGATTAGCCAACCACTCAGGATGGAATACTTCAATGATAAATCCAACCGCCAAGAGCCTGGCTACTTCTTCTCCAATAGCTTTGCGTCTTTATTCATTGAACCGGCGGAGAAACTGCTTGACCGGTTTATACTTAGGATCAACATTGAGAGTGTGCTCAGCGAGTTCTCTCGGTACACCAGGCATGTCAGAAGGCTTCCATGCAAAGATGTCCCGATTCTCACGGATGAACTCGATGAGCATGCTTTCCTATTTCGGATCCAAGTTAGCGCTGATGCTAAACTGCTTGGACGAATCGCCAGGCACGAAGTCAACAAGTTTAGTCTCATCAGCGTTGGATCATGCTCCGTAGTTGGTTTCTTCAACGAAGTCATATCTGCCGGATCAACATTGTCCTTGTAAAACTTCAACTCTTCTGTTGCACAAACCGACTCAGCATAAGCCGCATCACCTTCCTCAGACTCCAGAGCAATCTTGCGGCTTCCATGCACGGTTATAGTTCCCTTGTGACCTGGCATCTTGAGCTGTAGATAGACATAACAAGGCTATGCCATAAACTTAGCATAAGCTGGCCGTCCAAATAGGGCATGATACGGGCTTCTGATTTTCACCACTTCAAAGGTAAAGGTTTCTGATCTCGAGTCATGCTCATCTCCAAAAGCCACCTCCAGAGCTATCTTACCAACAGGATATGCCGACTTACCAGGCACCACACCATGGAACACCGTATTGGACGGTTTAAGATTTTTATCTGTTAGCCCCATGCGACGGAAAGTTTCATAATAAAGGATATTGATACTACTCCCTCCATCCATGAGTACCTTAGTGAACTTATAACCTCCCACCTAAGGTGCCACCACCAGAGCCAGATGACCCGGATTGTCAACCCGGGGTGGATGATCTTCTCTACTCCACACAATGGGCTGCTCGTACCAGCGCAAATAACGGGGCACCGCCGGTTCAACGGCATTCACTACCCTTTTATGAAGCTTCTGATCGCGCTTGTCCAAGCTAGTGGTGAAGACATGATACTGTCCGCTATTCAACTGCTTCGGGTTGCTCTGGTAACCTGACTACTACTGCTGCTGCTGATTGCCCTGATGATTATAGCCACCTTGGTTACCTTGATTACTTTGATTGTTATGTCCACCCTGATTGCCATGGAATCCTGAACTGGAATTTCCTCCGCCATAACCCGGCCCATGAGAGCCAGAGCCCGAACCGCCTCCTGCTCCATGATCATACCGGAAAGAATCAGAATTTTTGAACTCTTGCATGATGTAACAATCTTTCCAGAGGTGTGTGGACGGTTCCTCCTTCGTCCCATGCTTTGGACAGGGCTGGTTCAACAAATACGACAAACGGTCCAGATTAGGATTTGGCATTCAACTGCGCCGGGGCGGTTTACCCTTACGCCGCTGGCCCTTGTCGTGTGTATTAGTGTTAGCCACAAAGTCTAAACTATGGTCCGCTTTACGCTTGCCGCCGTTTCCATGACCCGCCGGGTTGTGCTGCTGCCCCTTGGCGTTGCCGCTCATCTTTCCCTTCCCTGTCTTATCATCGTCAGACTCGGGATCCTTGGTACTATCAGAGTCGGCATACATCACCAGTGCAGCCATGAGGGTTCCAATGTCATTACAATGACGTTTGAGCCGTCCCAACTTCAACTTTAAGGGTTCAAACCGGCAATTGCCTTCCAATGTTAAAATTGCGGTGTCAGCGTTGATGCGGTCTGATGAACGCAAAATCTACGAAACCCGGCGCACCCAATGGGTTGTTGACTCTCCTTCCTCCTGGACACAGGCAACTAAGTCCACAATTGACATGGGCTGCTTGCATGTATCCTTGAAATTCTGAATAAACCGGGCTCTTAACTCGGCCCATGACCTGATAGAATTAGCCGGTAAGCTCTTTAACCAAGTGCGGGCCGTTCCTTCTAGCATCATGGTGAAGTACTTCGCACATGCTGCATCATCCACGTCCAGCATCTCCATGTCCAGGCGATAAATCAGCGGTGTAATTCAGCACCTTGCGCGGGCCCTTGAAATCCTTGGGCAGGCGCACATTGCGCAACGCTGGGACAAGACATGGCACTCCCAAGGAACTAGAGGTAACTCCTGGTTCCACTGATGTGGTTGGACGAACCGGAGTAAGCTGACGGGCCTCGTGCTACGCCGCTAACTCGGCCTCTCTGCGTGCCCGAGCCCGTTTTAACAAGGTTGTTTAATTGCTCCTCGGTTACTCGAGAGGGAGCCCAATTGCATTCATAGACTTGTTTGGCCATGACAAGGGAAATCTGAAACATGATTATAGCCGGTTTAAGATTTACAGTGGACTACTATACAGTGATATAAGGATACAAGCATATTGATAAACTGTAACGCCCACGATGCGGCTATATCTCCGACGTGTCGAGGCACGACTTAGAGGCATAACCGCATAGTGGTTTTGTCACAAGAAGGGGCATCTTCACACAATCCCATGTAATGAACAAGAATGGGATAAAGAGTTGGCTTACAATCGCCACTTCACACAATACATAATTATAAATCATACATCATCCAAAATACACACATAGACCGACTACGGTCAAGATCCAAATGAAAATAAGATAACCCCAAATGGTAGATCCCCGATCGTCCCAACTGGGCTCCACTACTGATCATCAGGAAAAGACACATAGTAACGACCACGTTCCTCATCGAACTCCCACATGAGATCGATCCCATCATCTGCACTGGCATCGTCGGCACCTGCAACTGTTTTGGTAGAATCTATGAGTCATGAGGACTCAGCAATCTCACACCCGCGAGATCAAGACTATTTAAGCTTAAAGGAAAGGATGGTGTAATGAGGTGGAGCTGCAGCGGCAATAAGCATATATGGTGGCTAACATACACAACTGAGAGCGAGAAGAGAAGCAATGGAACGGTCGTCATCTAGCAATGACCAAGAAGTGATCCTAAACTCCTACTTACGTCATTCATAACTCAAACCGTGTTCACTTCCCGGACTCCGCCGAGAAGACACCATCACGGCTACACACGCAGTTGATGTATTTTAATTGGGTCAAGTGACAAGTTCTCTACAACCGGGCATTAACAAATTCCCATCTGCCTCATAACCGCGGGCACGGCTTGCGAAAGATAATACCCTGCAGGGGTGTCCCAACTTAGCCCATCATAAGCTCTCACGGTCAACGAAGGGTAAACCTTCTCCCGGAAAGACCCGATCGGTCTCGAAATCCCGGTTTACAAGACATTTCGACAATGGTAAAACAAGACCAGCAAAGCCACCCGAATGTGCCGACAAATCCCGATAGGAGCTGCACATATCTCGGTTTCAGGGCACACCGGATTGTCCAAGCTTCCGATAGGCCAGACCAGAGTTGCCCCTGGTGGCCACCGGCGACTGACAGGTTGGACCAATACTCAGAGGAGCACTGGCCCGGGGGTTTAAATAAAGATGACCCTCGGGCTCACGAAATCCGGGGGAAAAGGCTTAGGTGGCAAATGGTAAAACCAAGGTTGGGCCTTGCTGGAGGAGTTTTATTAAAGGTGAACTGTCAAGGGGGTCCCATAAATCACCCAACCGCGTAAGGAACGCAAACTCAAGGAACATAATACCGGTATGGCAGAAATTAGGGCGGCAAGAGTGGAACAAAACACCAGGCATAAGGCCGAGCCTTCCACCCTTTACCAAATATATAGATGCATTCATATAATAAGAGATATTGTGATATCCCAACTTATCCATGTTCCAACATGGAACAAACTCCAACTTCACCTGCATCTAGCTACGCTATAAGAGGGGCTGAGCAAAAGCGGTAACTTAGCCAAAAACGGTTTGCTAGGAAAGGATGGTTAGAGGCTGACATGGCAATATGGGAGGCATGATATAGCAAGTGATAGGTAGCGCAGCATGGCAATAGAGCGAACAACTAGCAAAGCAAAGATAGAAGTGATTTCGAGGGGTGGTCATCTTGCCTGCAAGGTTCTCAGAGTTGTCGAAAGCTTGATCCTCGTAAGCGTACTCAACAGGTTCCTCGTTCACGAACTCATCTCCCGGCTCTACCCAAGACAAGAACACAAGCAACGGAACCACAATCAATCACGAGAAACGCACAAGCAACATGATGCAAGACATGTATGATATGCGAGATATGATATGCGATGCATATGCGTGCTCCGGAAGGAAAATGATGAACAAGGCAGTAACTTGGCAAACCAAGCATGCCGCTGAAAAGATGAGATGATTTCGGTCGAAATCGATATAAAGATCACCGGAAACGGATACACGGTTTGCAAATGGCAAGCAAAAGAAGAATGACACGAATCTGCGATTAACAGCATGATAGCACTTGAAATGCAACAAGTAACAGTGCTACAGCACTCCAACATAGCAACAAAGCATATGAAAGTAATATACAGGAGATGCTTGACAAAAGATGAACACTGAGCTACGGCAAGATCACAACATATCAAGCTCAAACAAGCATAGCAAAAGTGCAAAAGATATCAGGTTCACAGACTTAGTGAAATACTGGACATGACAGAAACAGCATCAGGTAGCAATGTTCAGAGCACGAAATCAACAGGCTAAAGGAACTTAACATGGCAAAACAAGGCACGGAAGTATTCTACTAAATGCATATGGCAAAAGTCCCTTACTGACCATAAGCCAAAAAGGACCAGAAGATATGATGGCAAGCATGTACACATAGCAAGTTCCGTTAACAGGTTTCAGACTTAGCAGAAAACAGAGCATGGCAGAAATAATAATATGAAGGCCTATTTGTGAGCTTGATGCACTCACTACAGAGCAATGCATGACAAAACAAGCATACCTACAGAAATATGGCATGTTTATTAAGTTATCCATGGCAAGAACAAAAGCATAGCATGCATGGAACAACTACAACAAGCTTGGCAAAATTGCACATCATGTTAAGAATCTGCCAGAAATATTTTATAGCAAACGTAGAGCAAGATTGAGTCATGCTATGGCACTCCATAATTGCAAACAAGGGCAGGAATGTCTCTATTACAACTATATCTATAAAACATCCTTCATGAACATCTCCAAAATATGCATGGAACTCTCTGTAGCATCAAGTTTACATGGCAACAAAATAACAGCAGACAAGGACTTAGAGAGACATTACTAAGTCCCTGAAATCAGAAACATTATGGGGCCTAGTTTGCATGCTTGTGCTAGTCACCACAGAGATCACAAAATTACATGGCATACACTCTTGGAAAGATGGCATGGCATAAAACAAAACACATGTAGAGCTCATGCCCATAAGATGCACAGATTAAATGATACAAAAATGACAAATCTCCAAGTTCTGTTAAGAACCAGCAGATAACAGCAACTAGCACTCTTGCACCAGAGATTTCGGCATCAAGATGGCCTCTAATGAACATGGTGCAATCGAACAAAATGTAGTGCATCACGAGACGAACAATTTGACATATTACACGCGCGAAACGGAGCTATATGCAGCGAGTTATGCAACAACGAACAGGTGCACATGCTGAGGAAAATAATGACTTGGAAGATTTTCGGGATTGGGAAAGTCAACCTTCGCTCGAACAGTGGATCTGGATCGGGGAGTTCGCCTCGATGGCGCTCGCCGGCCGACGAGAGAGGAAGGAGAGGAAGCCCGGCGGTCGGAGTGACCGGCGAGGGGTTGGCCCGAGGCGGCGGTGGCCGGCGCCGGCGCGGGGAGGCGTGGCGGCGGGGAGGCGGCGCGCGGCGGCGGTGGTGCGGCGAGGCGGCGGCGGCGCGGCACACGGCGGCGGCGCACGGGAGCAGGGGGAGGCCGTCGGGCGCGCGGGCGCTCGGGCCCGGGAGGGCC
>NC_057808.1:149716475-149912213 GCF_018294505.1 Triticum aestivum | reverse complement strand
GCGTCGGCGGCGACCGGTGGCGCGCCACGTGGCGGCGGTGGTGGAGTCGGACGTGTCCGTCGGTGGCGATTTTTGTCCGGCGGCGCGGAGGGGACGAAGTTAGGGTTTCATCTGCGTTCGTTTTTCGGGAGGGTCACATATAAATAGGTAGAGGGAGCTAGGAGAGTCCAAATGAGGTGCGGTTTTCGCCCACACGATCGTGATCGAACGCCCTACAACATGGAAGAGAGTTTGGTGGGTTTTGGGCTGTTTAGAGAGGGGGTTTTTGCTGCTCACACAAGTGGACTTTGCGGATGCCCGGTTAACCGTTGGAGTACCAAACGACCTCCAAATGGAACGAAACTTGACCGGTGGTCTCCGGGTGGTATACTAAGGCCACTTGACAAGCCTCGGTCCATTCCGAGAACGTCTGACACCCGCACATGAAAGAAAACAAGAGGGGTGCACCGGAGGAGATGGGAGCGCCGGATTGGAAAACGGCAATGGGGAAAAAGCTCGGATGCATGAGACGAACACGTATGCAAATGCAATGCACATGATGACATGATATGAAATGCATGACATGAACCAAATACAAAACGAAAAACAAAACCCGACCACGGAGGGAATATCATAACACATAGCCGAAAATGGCAAGAGTTGGAGTTACAAATATGGAAAGTTACATCCGGGGTGTTACATAAACCGGATTTGGTTATTCGTAAACCGGAATCTGACGATGGAAGCAGTGTAATCCATTGGCGGTTCAACAGGGGACTAATGGCATCTACTGGGTCACCATTCTATATATGAAGTTAAACCGCCCTATCTGGTATTAACGATGTTTAAGTCAAGGGAAAAACAGGTTTCACATCTTGCTATGGTAATTTCAGATGTACCGCGCGTTGAAAAAACAAAATATATTCTGACCTAATTTCCAGCATACTAAAAGTTCAAACAGGTGCTGAAACTACTACCGCGCGATATCTATGTGGTTTAAACTACTACCGCGCGAGATCTATGTGGTTTTTTGGATCTAATCCATGGATATAAATAAGGAAAAAGAAGGGCGGCGACGAACACTGATGAACGACAGAAACCCTAAGTGCAGATCTATGGTAAGAGAAAGGGGAGACTTACGGAGGCTGTTGAGCAGTGGCGGCGCCCGGAGGAGCTCTGGTACGTTCAGATCGATGCAGCGGCCAAGGTTGGTGCAGCAGTCGAAGGTTGACGGCGGCGGCCGAGGTCGAAGGTTCGGGCGTCGCGAGGATGACGATGACGCGAAGAGGCACGAGGGGGAAATGGAAAGACCCCCTGGCCCTATTTATAAGGGAGTTAAACGACAGGCGCGAAAATCAAGGAGAATTTTTTTTGGATATGAGGCGCAGCTGTCGCCTCGATTGTCGGAGGCTCATTAATGAAGATGGGTTATACACAGTTTTAAATGACAGGTGACGTCATAGCGGTTTACCATGATCCTAGAAGATGATGTCACGGCGGTTTACAAGATTATATGAAGATGTCAAAGAAGAAATTTTCTTAAAGTATTGAGGATTGACATGGACCAGTTCAAATCAATATGGGGCCTAATGTTGGGGATATTACCACTGGGCGTAAACCGGCAAGGGGAGGCCGGGTTAACCCCATAAGTAGTTCATCTGTATCTGAAGTCCATGAAGACAGACGGTGACGCTTCATGAAGGCCCAAGGCCCAAAGCCGGTTTAAGGACTGTAGACATAAACCGGCATTGATATGTAAACTTGTGTTGTAAGGTAGAAGTAGCAGAGACCGAGCCGGACACAATTATGAGCCGGCCTCGAGATTCTGTAAACCGGCGGGCGTCAACCCATGTATATAAGGGGATGACCCGGTGGCGGTTCAGGGACGAGAGACAACAACTCGAGACTCAGGCAAAGCGTATTCGCTCCCTGGTCATCGAAACCCCATCAATTCCATCACAACTAGACGTAGGCTTTTACCTTCATCGCAAGGGGCCGAACTAGTATAAAACTCTCTTGCGTCCCTTGTCCGCTTTAACCCCTTTAAGCTAACCCGTAGCGATGGCTCCACGACTAAGTCCTTTCTCTAGGACATCTGCCGTGACAAAACCACGACAATAAGCAAGTGCAAACTTTGGAGAAAAGCCAGTGAGCATGTCAACTTAGCTTTCGCTCATGCATCCCTTCTTTTGCTCGGCAAGCATTTCGACCACGCGCTACATCTCCTTCCTCAATCGCGATCGTTCGTCGCGCCTGTATATCTTGAGGGGTAAGCATTTCCGCATCCGCCTTAAGCCCGTAAAGAAAACAATGGGAAGGTGCGCAAGGGAAAGACTTGCAAGGGCCGGATGGGATAATTGAATATTTAATAATGATAACGTATGATGGGAAAGATGTGTCGGCCTCCCTCTCCGTCTCCTTACATTGTCAACGATCGCATGGCGGCGGGCTTAAAGGCCACACTGGCGCGGAAGGCCTTGCTGGAGCATGCTTGCCGGGGCGCCAATCAATGGATTTGCACCAGCGTTCTACTCAGGATTTTCCGTTGGTGGGGATAAATTCTAGACTAAGTTTTGTGCGGGCTTATCGATGTTTATGATGATGCTCCTGCATGGCTCGATCGTTGACAAGTGAAAGTGGTGGAGGAGGAGGCCATATACCATGTTTCCTGCTCACCCAGTGATTCTTTCAGTCATTAGGTATGTTTGACAGGAGCTCGCACGCACGATGCCATCACCGCCCGCCTTGATTCCCTCCCTGGACGGGGGTAGCATGGTGGCGACGGCACCCGGGCCGTCAAGGGTTGTCGCGTTGCCACCTCCTCCCGTTCCGCCGCCGCTACGGATGCGACGGAGATGGGGGACGGAACCTAGGTAGGACAAGGCAAGGGAGCGACGTCGCCTTTCCTCTCTGAAGCCTTCGACAAAGAGAGCGTCGACATAGATGATGATGCAGCTTGATGTGCTATCTTGGACTTCAGGTTTGTACCAGTGACTTCCCCTACCTGGCGCGCCAAAGATGTCATGGAGAGACACAATCACCTATGGGGCCATCAACACCTTAAAAGATGTCCTAGAGAGACACGATCACCTATGGGGCCATCAGCCGCTTTGTGGTTCGGCAAGCGGGAGATCATGTAGCACAAAGAGTAGAAGCCATGAAGCGGCACGACAGTGGTGACGCTAGTGGTTTGTACCTAGGTTCGGGCCGCTGGGAAACGTAAAACCCTACACTTGCTTTGGTGGATTTGGGGGGAAGACCACAACCAGCACGCAATGCTCAAGCCTGGCAAGGGTGCCTCGGGGAGAGCAGCTATGCGCTTATAGTGCGCTGGGGTCCAAATCCTTTTCTAGGTTGCCATAGTCCTCCTTTTATAGGCGAAGGGGTTACCGAAGTGGCAAAACAGCCATTGTCCACTTATTAGATAGCTAACAGTGCTATCATACCTAACTCTGGCAGTTAGGACAAAGTGCATTAAAAGCACTGCTAGGTGTCACACTGAGGATGCAGCCCAGCAAGCGTGTGCACCGCTTAATCATCTTCTACCTATCTGCATGACACACCTTTGGACGGGTGTCACATAGGGGTAATCTCCCTTCCAAATGGCTGCCACGTGCCAAATGACAGCCACTTGATCACTTGGGGGCTCGACACCACACTGGTAAGTGACTTGCATCGCTATGCGGTGGAGTCTTGGAAGAGAGGTTTGCCCTTGGCGGCCCTGGCAAGCCTGCTGGGGAAACATTAGATTCATCCTTGGGGCGGCCTCGACCTGACTAGGCTCGTCCGCCCGGCATGGGAGGCTTTCCCTTAGTGACATCTTATTCCCTTGGCTTATCTTGATCTTCTTGATCTGCCCTTTCATCCCTCAAAGAGCTGGTTATCTGGCTTGGTCTCAACTTGGATGCTTGGTGAAGTTGTATCCTCGTCATCACACGTGTGTAAAGTCTGGGCAACATTTTGAGGGTTTGTTACACCGACAGGAGCCCCTGACCCGAATGAGCCGTCGAGCATCGTTCGTGTAGGCCCCATGAGGTACACAGGTAGGGCGCTTGCGCTAGCTCTCTTATTTTCCTTGATATTTTCTTTGCTTCTTCATTAACATGTGTTTGAGTCAGTTTCCGGTTTTCCCACGCGTCGTGCAAGACGACGTGGGGAGATTTATGCCACGATCTGTGGGCCACCCACGTCCCACGTTCACGGGCTCCGACTCAGGCTGAATACCAGCCGCACCGTCACTGTCAGCGGGAGGCCGGCGACACCACCATCTTCACCTGCATCTTCTCCTCGGCAAGGCGATTTGCTGGGGTGTTGGGTGTGGATGGTGTCTCCGTCCCCTCCAGAAGTCTTCCATCTAGGCCCTGGCAGGCTTCCTCGTAGGCTCCGGCTTCCTCTTCCCTACCGGCGCTTGTGCTGCCATGCCCTGCTGGCCCTGGTGACGGTGGCCAGGGCATCGCCTAGCTGCTCTCTCCATCCCTCGCCTTCGTCCGCACACTCCTGATCATGTCAAGCTACATCCCGCAGGCCCTGACAGGGTCAGGCTGAGCTTCTACCAAGGCGCTCTGTTTGCCCTCTTCACCTCCCACTATAGTTCCTAGGAGGATAGGGACAAGAAAGGGATTACGGGGTACTTATCTATTTTCAATTTAAAATTTGTAGGCATTTGCAAAATTTTAGTGTTAAATATGTAATCTCTTTTATCCATATTTGTACTCTCCAAGGTTTATACTTGTTTATCCGCATATTAATGAAAAAATACATGCTTTGATGGGTACTTGTGCATGTATTTTATCCATGCAGAGGAGGAACGCCTCTATAGTCTTAAGTAAACAAGTTTTCCTGGCAAGCTATCTTGCCGGTGCCTTCCGTTGTTGCCGCGGGGCTTGGCCTGCCGGGCTTAAAACTATAGAAGGGAATCGGCCCCTTGTCGGTCCTTCTCTCTCATATGCCACTAGAACCATTTTGACCAAAATAATTTTCGAATCAAAGGAAGGGAGCACAAATGTTTTGAAGGTGACAAGGTTTCTCTATGCATAAGTTCTTCCTTTACAGAGACACGTTATGGATAAAAAGAAACTTATCTGTTTGGCTTGTCGGGGATCGATATGTAAGCTTGTTTTCGTCTCCCTCTTCCGGCATTGAGTCCTCGACAAGAGCACTGTAGTAAGTGCTGAGGAAAACATGGTAGCATGCGACCTCATCTAAATGATCATGGAAAATTCATGCTAAACTAATCATGCATGCAGCTTTTTAGTGCGCCAACGCTTCGTTTTATTATCTGTGCTCAGGGTCTGCGCCTGGCTTTGTACAAAGAGTTACATGCGCATCGGCAAGGCTTGTACAAAAGGGTGGCTGCCGGGGATGGGCCCGGCAGCCGCACCGTACGGGTAGAACCTGTGAAGATGCGCAATATTCCATGAGTTTTGCATTTTGATGCCATCTTCGGTCTCTAGACGGACTGCGTCAGGTCTGGTGACTTGTACTACCCGGTAAGGGCCTTCCCACTTTGGCGTCAACTTGTTGGTACCCTTGGAGGACTGAACATGCCTAAGGACAAGGTCGCCTTCCTCAAGGCTAGGGACGACAATGGGGCCCCATACCCGCCAAACCCATGGGGATTTCATCCATTAGCGTGTGGCAATGAGTGAAAACCTTCCACATGGGGATATTTACCAAACTTTTTTATTCCCCTTAATGTACAACGGGGATGGGGATGGTATCTTATTCCCCATACCGGATACCCAACGGGGACCCGCACTTTAGAAATGACATGTAGCACCATGTGTCGGGGAAAACAGATAGGGTATATGTTTTCCACTGACTCGTGCATGGACAAGCCAAGACCGAGCCAAGATGTTGTCGGCGTTCTTGGAACGGGGGGTCCCCAAACTTGCCTACCTGTGGCCCACGGCATGGCTCCTCCAGCGGCCTGGTACGACCCATCTTCACCAGCAAACACTCAAGACCCTCGCGAGGCGGACGACACAAGACCGCCTCAGGGGCGGCCTCACTAGGCTGGCTCACGAGGAGCGGAGAGATCAAGGCGAGGGGCACCTCGTGAGGTTCCCATGACGTTAGCCATGACGACCAAGGCTAGGCGGGTGCCAGGCGGGCGCCAGCGGGCGTAGAGTACCCATTGCCTCTTTGGTGCTAAAGGGGCAAGCGCAGGCGAGGAGTCCCGAGACATCAGGCAAAGGTTTCCATATCGGTGCAACGAGACCAAGACCAGCAGGACGGAGGTCATCGCAAAGCCCACGACGGCGTCACCACCAGAGCCTTTTGCAGGCGAAGACCACCTTTTGTCAGGATAGCTTGTACTTGCTGTCCCCCTTCAAATTGGCTGCTGTGGGATCCCTTCCCTCCTAACATTTTGGGGAGAGGACCCGGGCCTCTATAAATAGGACTAGCCACCACCTTAGCAAGAGGACGGATCATTCAGATCACCCTCGACCACATATGCTCACTGAGCTCAAGAACACCTCTCCTCAGGAGGTTGTTCTTCCCTTGTACTTTTTCATCCTCAGCCTACAAGGCAATCAACCACACCACACTGCAGTAGGGTATTACACCACATCGGTGGCCCGAACCAGTATAAACTCTTGTGTCCCATGTTCTCCGAGTTTGACACGCTGAGCTTTGAGATCGTGGCCAGTGGGCGAGCTAGGGGAAGGGAGAGATCTTCATGTGCACCCCAGAGTTTGAACCTTACGGGTTTTGCCGGAACCCGCAATCCAACATTTGGCGCGCCAGGTAGGGGTGCGCTGAAGCTTTCCTTCTGTTGATCCATGCTCCACCGCTCCTCCACGTCCATGGCAGACGCACGCCGAGCTCGCGTCGAGCGCCGGGCCGCCCGCGTCGTTCAGACGGCCCCCGTCGGTGGGCCTCCCCGTTGTTCTCCATCACCCGCCGCCAACACCGCCACCAGCCCGGTGGGAAACGAGTAGCAAGCATCTTCGCTGCACCCCTCACCGCGGCTGGATGGCCGCACCGCTACCCTATCGCTGACTGCGGCCGGCTCACCGTCCCACGCACGTCGTGCACCCACGGACGCGCAGGCCGCGCTGCTCATGGAACGTGACCTCCTGTGCTACCGCCTGGTCGACGACCTCTATGAGAACTGGCTGGACCACATCGCCAAGCTTGTCAGCGCCGCCGATGGCTCACCTGTCCCTCCTCCAGCCACTGGTGACGTAGCCCATGGACTGCCTCCGCCACCTCCGCACCAAGACGGCGCCCTGGTGCCAAGACGCGCGGCCCCTCGGCGCAACCCACCGTGCCAGGCGCCCGCGCGTGAAGAAGGAATGTGCCAAGAAGTTCGTCGGCCGCAAGAAAACGCTCCTGCGCTCCCGGCGCCCCCACGACAAAACCGCGTGCCGCTTGCGGTGGCGGTGCGCGGGCATCAAGAGCAGGCTCCGCCTCTACAAAGGGCCCCGATGGCCATAGTAGGCTGCAGCGCCATCACTCCGGAGCTGCGTAGCGTCGTATGGCCAGGCAAGTTCATGCCAGACCTGCCTCCTTGCTACGACGACACCTGTCAGGACCCCGATCCTAAGTCACACCGATCTAGCATGTAACACATAATATCACTTTGCGGCCTCACGCACGGTATTCCCACGGGTGCAACCTTACCTGCCTCGGGACCGTTTGCGCCTTTTGGCTCACATATATGATAGTGTCGCTAGCATCCATATGACAGAGAACCCAGGCCGACATGACTAGTCGTAAACCCAAAGTTGCACTAACTTACAGGGTCAGGCATACATGACGCAGCAACGAACGTGTCGGTCATCAGCGTCTGAATCCGGGCTGTAGCAGCTGGGCTAACAGGACTCCAGAGAATCCGGGCTGTAGCAGGCTAACAGGACTACGGTAGACACCGCGTGACATTTCCCGAGAAGGACACGTGCCGGCCAGCCTAAGTGTTTCGGAGCAGTAGCAAGCTACCATGGCTCAGTGGAAGCACTAGGAGACATTTGCCGGTAAGAGAGGCTACCAAGGATAAACAACTAGGTTGTCGGATCCCACACATACCAAGCATTTCAAATAATACACACAATATGCTCGATATGTGCAAATACAGCATGGCATCAAAACAAAACTCTACAACTCAAAGTATTTTTATTCATTAGGCTTCGAAGAGCCAGATATTACAAACATGGGTCTGATGACCCAGCATTCAAGTCATACAAGCAACAAGCTCAAGCGGAAGCTTAACTTGTTTGAGTACAGACAACTGCAAATGAAAAGGCTGAAAAGCCTGACTATCTACAAGACCCTGCCGAGGGCACAAGATCGTAGCTAAGGTAACAAGCTAAACGTCGAAGTCCACGCGGAACTACTAGTGAGACTGAAGTCTCTCTACAAAAACATAAATTAAACAAACGTGATTACAAATGTACCCAGCAAGACATACATCAGAACTAACTACATATGCATCGGTATCAACAAAGGGGTGGTGGAGTTAAACTGCAGCAAGCCAGCTTTGACTCTGTGGCTATCCTAAACTACGACTGCAAGTAACTCTTTTGAGGTGGCACACACGAGTCCACATATCCACCATATCAATACTCCACTATGGATCCGCTCCCGTCTCCCCACGAGAAGGCCATCCATAGCACTCACGATTATCTTGCGTATTTTAGAGTATGCACTTTCACTTGTCTATGAACTATAGAAGCAACCCAGAAGTTCTTTACCGCGGACGCGGCTATTCGAATAGATCATTTATAACCCTGCAGGGGTGTACTTCTTCACACATGCTCTCGCCACTTACCACCATGTACACATCATGTATCTTGGCAACCTTCAAGCGGAAGCCTGGCGAGGGTGTCAGCCACGACCTGACTAACCACACAAGTCCCAAGTCCAGGTTTATCGCCTATTCAGGTTCCATCCACAGGGAGTCTGAAAGTGCGTTACATCAACTAGAGGGGGGTGAATAGGCGATTTTTAGAAATTCTTCACTAAGGAATTTGTGGGTGAGGAAATTCCTTAGCGAAGAACTACTTGCAGCGGAATAGGTACTCAAAAGTATGCATCGCAGAACACAAGCATAGTCATCATGATGAAATGAAAAACTAGCATAGAGTACAGAAAGCGTAAACACAGGATAATGCAGGATGAAGACAAACAGACTGAAGAAATTGAACGGAGGAAATTGAGAAAGTCTTCAGTCAAAGTCATCAAACACAGATATGAACAAGCATACAACACAGTAATGAGGAAATGAACCAGTAAGCTTGGTGAAGACAATGATTTGGTAGACTAGTTCCAACTGCTGTCTTAGTTGTACGTCTGGTTGGAGCGGCTAGGTATTTAAACCTGAGGACACCCAGTCCCGAAGACACTGTCCGCACCGTATTCTCCTTGAACTAAGGTCACACAGACCTCATCCAATCACTCGTGGTAAGTCTTCAGGTGACTTCCAAACCTTCACAAACTCGGTCACTTGGCAATCCACAATTTCCTCTTGCATGCTCTAGACAATGACGCCTAACCGTCTGGAAGAAGCACAGTCTTCAAAGGTAACAAGCATCGGATCCACGCAGGATCAATCTCTTCAGTGATGCTCAATCACTTCGGGTTTGTAGGTGTTTGGGTTTGGGGTTTTCCTCACTTGATGATTTTCACTCAAAGTCCTCGGAGGATGGGATGCTCTCAAATGAAAAGTGTCAGTTTCTCTCGGAGCAGCCAACCAGCTAGTGGTTGTAGGGGGTGGCTATTTATAGCCTAGGGAGCAGCCCGACATGATAAGACATAAATGCCCTTCAATGATATGACCGTTAGGTGGGTAGATATTTTGGGACAGCTGGCGCATAGCACAGCAACGGTCGGAAATTTGAGTATAAAATTCCTCAGTGCTATCATGTTCCTCCCTGTGTAGGCAATCCGCACTGGCGAATTCCTAACTCCTCAGTCAGAACAAATTCCTCAGAGACCAAAAGAACTTCGTCTCTGTTACTGAAGAATATGACTGAACTGTATGAGATTTCCAATGGCTTCACTCGAAAGGATTGGTAGGTGTAGGATTTTGAGTTGAGCATCACATGGAAATTTTTCCTTAGTATTTCCTCGACCCTCTTTAACAGTAAGGTGTTTCCTATGACTCAAGAAAGAGAAAATGAAAACTACGAAAACGAAAGTCTTCACGCTTCATATTCCTCAAATGAATACTAAGTCTTCAAGGTCACACCAATTTCTTCACTTTCAAAGTATTCAGAAAGTCTTCAGAAATCCAATGTCTTCAGTCGAAGAACTTCATTTTTAGGGGTCGACTTTCACTGTAAATATCAAACTCCTCATAGACTTATAGACCTATGTACACTCAGAAACGCATTAGTCCCTTAACCTATAAGTCTTCAATACACCAAAATCACTAAGGGGCACTAGATGCACTTACAATCTCCCCCTTTTTGGTGATTGATGACAATATAGGTTAAGTTTTCAACGGGGATAAACATATGAAGTGTAAATACTGATATTGAGGAATTTGATTGCAAGATATAGAAGAACTCCCCCTGAAGATGTGCATAGTGAGGAATTTGCTTTTGAAGCAATGCACACTTGAAGAGTTGAATGATGGAGATCTCCCCCTATATCTTGTAATTCATACACGCATTTGACATAATATATGAAGAATTTGAAATGCATGATGAAATATGGTGACTGATGTAATTCAGCATGCGTGCAATAATATTAACGAGGAATAAGCATGCAGAAGAACACAACAAAAGTATCAGGTCACCATAGAGTTTAAGTTTACAACTCGATCCAGCAAAGTCTACAAAAGAACGAGAGTTGCAACTTAGAAAAAAACGCCCATATAAGATAGACCCGCTTGAAGACTAACTCAAATTTCTCCCCCTTTGTCATCGAATGACCAAAAGGGTCGAAAATGAGGACTAACGCCCCTGAAGAATATCAAGGTGATGAAGGAGCGCCAGCGTCGTTGGGGTCGTTTGTTGATGTAGGGCCTGCCGCAGTGTCGTCGAAGTCTTCATGTTCATCAGTGTCACGTGATGAAGAATAGGAGCTGGCCACCAAGGAAGGAACCTTGACCTTCTTGTACGTCTTTGGACGGGGTGCAGCCCAGTCAAGATCGTCCTTGAGACCCATTGTCTTCAGATCTTCTTCACTGTAGACTTGAGACAGAACAACCCAGGTGCAGTTGAGGATTTCATGAAGGTAGTAGTGGTTTTTCTTCACTGCATTATGGGTAGCAGTCATGTTGTGAAGAATTGAACCTAACTGATGCTTGACCCATTTATGATGCGATCAACCTTCTGATGAAGACCGAGGAGAAGCTCACGGTCAGTCATCACCCTGGGTGCTGTGCCTTGAGTATTTTGCTTGTGAGCGTTGGCAGCAGAGTCATGGGTGGCAGAGTCATCATTGGTGGAGTAGGATGCAGCCTTGCGAAATTGACCATCCAATAGACGAGTGCCTTCATCAATTACAGCAGTAGCCTTGCCCTTCTCATCAGCTGAGGAAAATGTCCGTTTGAGGACTTCAATTGGGGGCAAGTAGCTGCAATGGTTCAGTGTATCAGCTTTATAGTTGAGTGAAGACCTTGTCCTGATGAATCTCGTAATCCAAGGTGCATAAGGCTTCAGCTGAAACGGTGACATGGCGACGTTGGCCAGAGTCCTCATGAAGAAATCATGGAAGTTGATGGGAATGCCATGAATGATATTGAAAAGCAGATTCTTCATGATGCCAACGACTTCTTCTTCATTTGAGTCGTGGCCCTTGATTGGACTCAATGTCTTCGTCAGAATGCGATAGACAATCCGAGGCACATACAACAATTCCTTCACAAAGAATCTTGTTCTTGGGGTCTGACCTGGCTTCAAAGGCTTCATCAGCACTTGCATGTAGTGATCAGTAAGCTCAGGTTCATTGTAGACGCAACAAGCACCTTCAAGGGGCGGACTGAGAGGTAAGGCACGAAGCAATTCAGAAGCTGGTGCCTTGTAATGAGTGTTTTCAGACATCCAGTCCAGCACCCATGAATTCACATCTTCAGAATTTCCAGTGATGTGCAGTGTTGCATAGAATTGAAGAATTAGTTCTTCATTCCAATCACAGATGTCAGTGCAGAAGTTTAGCAATCCAGCGTCGTGAAGAACACTGCGGACTGGCTCGAAGCACGACAGGGATTCCATGTCCACGTGAGGAATGTGCTGATGATCGAAGACTTTGTCTTTGTTGAATAGCACCAAGGAATAGAAATTTGCCTGGCTGGCAGTCCAGAAACGCCTCTTCCTTATGCGAGCAGAGTCATATGGGTTGTAATCAGTGAAGAATACATGCTCACCAAAGAAGGCATCAGTTTTGAATTTCTGCTTCCTGGAGAATGGATCCTTTGGCTTGGGCAGAGGGGTGTCAGTGAGTTGCATCACAACCTCAGGAATCGCAATCTCAGGTACTTTAGGCTGAGGAATTTATGGTTCCTCTTCAATGGCAGCCTAGTTCTTGAATTCTTCATTTTCATTTTCTTCAGCACTAGCGGCTGGAATGTCTTCACGAGCTTCATCAGATCCCATCTGAACAGTAGTGACTGGGGACTGAGGAATTTGCTGCAGTGGAGTGAAGAGTGGAGAATTGGGGTGCTGACTTTCCCAAAAGTCGTCATTCATTACAGGTGTGGTACAGCCAATGTCCACATCTTCATCTTCAATTTCTTCAACGCCGGCCTCTTCAGTAGTAAACTGAGGCACAGGCGAGGAAACCACGGGGGTTGAAGGGATTTAATCCACTTCAATTTCTTCATCCATCTTCTCTGACGTAGCAGCAGAAGGAGTTTCTTCATCCGATCCGCTTGGGATCACATATTCTTCATCAAAAGGAACAAGGTCCTTTGATGGCATGGTTGATACTGGAACAACATCAATCGGGTTTGCAAGAGAGCTGGTCATAGGCTTCATTTTCTTCGGTGCTGAAGAATCTGAAGGAGTTGATGCTTTCCTTTTCTTCACATCTGCTCGTTCTGCAGCCTTGGTCTTCTTCGCATCTGATGCAGATGGAAGGATTGGAGTTGGAGTAGGCGCAAGAGGAGCAGAGGAATTTGGTGCAGTTTCTTCAGGCACAACTGATGCAGTTGCCCTGACCTCTTCATTTTCTTCAGGCGCAGCACTAGTGGGTGCCCTGGGAATTTCTTCAGTGGCTGGAATGCAGTCATCGGCCTTGGAACTCACATTTTCATCAGCAGTCTGATTTTCATGAGCGGTGCTGGCATGTTCTTCAGTGGGCTGAGCAGATGCTTCAGCCTGAGTGACTTCAATGTGCATACGGGCAGCGGCACTTGAAGTGAGTGTCTTTGTCAGATTGACAAACCTGACCTTGGCTCCTTTCCAATAAGCATAATAAGCATTGAAATCATCGTTGAGGACATTGATTTCAGACTTGAGCTTTACAAGTTCATCAGTTGTCATAGAGACAACATTGTTCTTCAGGAACTTCTCCTTCCTATATTGTGCTTTCTTGAGTTGCCTGGCCTTCTCATATTTCCATTTTTCTTCACTAATGAAATGGGTCAGCATGTGACTTTGGCCAGGTGTCAACTTGAAATCAGGCATAGGAGTGTTTGGGTCCTTGTGCCAGAGATAAATATAGTCGAGGATCAACTTTGGATCCAAAATCAGTGGCACTTCTATGCCCTTGGCTCCAGCGGCCCTGACTTGTCTCTCTCTGATGATATTAGCAAGTTCTTCATCATCAGCTTCGTCTTCTTCAAACGGTACTTGGAAAGCGACCTGCTTCTTCTGAGGACTTGGGCGAGAGCCTCGTCCAGCAGTGGTCTTAGTCTTCAGCAGAGAGGGTCCTGTTGAAGAATGTGGTGCGGGTGAGGAACTAGCTGAAGCTCGTGAGGCAATGGAGATGCCTGTGGTCCTTTGGCACTTGGCAAGATGCACAGGTGCTGAGGATTTTGTCGGAGCAGCTGAGGACTTTGGAGGAGCAGCAGCGGCTTGAGGAATTGGCCGTGAGGGCTTGGCTGAGGAAATTGGCCATGAGGGCATTGAAGACGAGGCACTTGGTTTGTGCGCAGGCTTCTTTGCCATGGATTTCTTCGGCCTTAGAGAGGCCTCAATAGCAGCGGCAGTGGAATCTGCATTGAATTTCTTCACTGCATCTTTAGCCTGTTTGGCCAACTTGGCCTGGCGCTTGGCCCATTCTTCAGGAAATTCCTCACCGCGCTTGATGCTAGTGGGATCTGCTTCTTGGCCAGGTGCCAATGGAGGTCTTGAGCATGGAGGAGTAACAACGAATTTCTTCATGTATTTTGGAGTCACATATCTATACTCCTTCCACTCCTTTGCCCATCTCCGTTCTATCCTCTGAATGCACACCTTGCGCTGCTTTTTATCTTCCTCAGGGGGTGTGCAGTACCCAACATAAATGTCCTCAAGTATTTCAAAAGCAGTATTGATCTTAGGCCTCTTTCCTCCTTTCTGTGGCCTCTTTTCACTAGCCATTTTCTTCGGTTGAGGAATTTGAACAATTGAACTCTTTGAAGAAGTATGCAAATTTTCTTCAAGGAACGCTGCAAATGAGTTAAGTTGATGAGAACCTAGTGATTCAACAGCGGACATGAGTACCTGTGAACAGAGTATAGTTGCGAGGAATTTGGAGAGGTCATATGCGTTCTCAGAAGGTTTTTAATAAGAACAAGTTTGAGGAATTTGACCAGATGAGTCTTGAAGAATTTCACTAAGCGTTCTTTGTCTTAGGTTCCAGAGTTGTATAGATCAAAGATCCACACAATTGAGGAATCTTTAAGAAAAATGATGCTTAGAGAAACGAATCAAGAACAGATTACATGTGAGGTGTTTAGTGTGTGAAAAATTTGAGGAATAAACACCTTTGAAGATTTTGTAGAAGTCATTTGGATCAAAGAGGGCAGTAAAAGTAACTTTTAATTACCCCGATCGAAGAACATGACGAACTGAGGTGTGGAGAAGTGAAGCTCGTCAGTGCAAATCTTCCACGCCCTAACTTGGTGGAGGAAGATGGCTACGGCGGCGGCGGAGTGAAGATTTCCGCGACCGGCATGAGTACGGCGGCGGCGAGGTCGAGGCAGTGAAGCTCTTCCTCACCGGCACCGATGATGTAGCGGCGGCGCTAGGGTTTCAGAAGCTTGAGTGGGAGAGAGGTCGAGCGGAGTAAAAGAAGTGAGGAAGGGGAGAGGGGGTATTTATAGCCACGGTGAAAAACGGTTCGCCCGAAGAAATTGGACGAACGTGCCCCTTACCCTTCTCATCTGCATGACATGTGTCACCCACGTACTGAGAAGTGGAGATCGTGTTAGATTGTGGGTGAATAGATAAGTATATCGTGGGAAGCGGAACGGTTTGAGCAGCAAAGCCGAAAATTTTGGATATAGATAAGTTAAAAGTTTCGTTCGCAAATTCTTCAGCTGACAAGAACACAGTGAAGATTTTGAACGAGTTTCAAATAGAACGCACATGAAGAATTTGTGAATAGATTGGGTTGAGTATAGCATAGAGGGGGAAGGGTCCGATCACATTCACTTAGCAGAAAAACCAACTTGAATAATTAGCCAAAAGTGAATGCTGTAGAGGACATAAACTCATATATATATATATATATATATATATATATATATATATATAGCCAATGAAGAAAAACGATGGAAACAGTGAAGATTTTGCAAAGTTGAAGAATATGAACAACTGAGGAATTTCAAAACTGAGGAAAAACTCAAATTGAAGATTTTCAACTTTTGTGGTGGCGTGACCCACCGTATAAGAATGATGATTTTAGACACAGTGTACAATCGTCGTAGGGTTCTGAGAATCAAATTCTTCATTAATTTCTTCACACTTAGAGTGTTATTCTTCATTCATGGAAGAAAAAAGTTTCTTCATGTGTTGCTCATCTAAGTCATCAATTTTGCATAAGTGTTAGGATGAGTGTCCTTTTCAAAGAACATTCGAAGATTCTAAGATATTTAGCTCACACCGCAACTTGCTAAATCTCTTCTCATCCAAGGGCTTTGTGAAGATATCAACTAGCTGTTCTTCAGTCTTCACATGCTCCATAGAAATGTCGCCCTTCAACACATGATCGCGAAGAAAATGATGACGAATCTGAATGTGCTTTGTCTTCGAGTGCTGAACTGGGTTGTGAGCAATCTTAATGGCACTCTCATTGTCACAGAAGAGAGGCACATTCTTCACGTTGACGCCGTAGTCCTTGAGAGTTTGCTTCATCCAAAGCAGTTGAGCACAGCAAGAACCAGCAGCAATGTACTCAGCTTCAGCAGTAAACAATGATACACAGTTTTGCTTCTTCGAGGACCAACAGACCAAAGATCATCCGAGGAAATGACATGTACCAGATGTTGACTTGCGATCCACACGGTCACCAGCATAGTCAGAGTCAGAATATCCGACGAGATCAAAAGCCGAGCCCTTGGGGTACCATAATCCTAGTGTTGGTGTGTGAGCTAGATATTGAAGAATATGCTTCACAGCCTTATGGTGTGATTCCTTCGGTGTAGCTTGAAATCAGGCACACATGCAAACACTAAGCATAATATCTGGCCTAGATGCACATAAGTATAATAAAGAACCAATCATGGAGCGGTATGCCTTTTGATCGAAGTCAATACCATTTTCATCAGTGCACAGATGGCCATTTGTGGGCATAGGAATTTTGACGCCTTTGCAATCTTGCATGCCGAATTTCCTCAGTACATCCTTGAGGTATTTCTCCTGAGATATGAATATTCCATTTCTCTGTTGACGAATTTGAAGACCTAAGAAGAATTTCAACTCTCCCACCATAGACATTTGATATTCTTCACTCATCATATAGGCAAATTCATCACTATAACGTTGGTCAGTACAGCCAAAGATGGTATCATCAACATATATTTGGCATACAAACAATTCATCATCATATGATTTAGTGAAAATAGTAGGGTCGAGTGAACCGGGTTTGAAGCCTTTCTTCATGAGGAATTCCTTCAAAGTATCATACCACGCCCGAGGGGCCTGCTTGAGGCTGAAGACTTTGTCAGGATGCTTAGGATCTTCAAAACCTAGGGGTTGAGCAACATATACTTCTTCCTCAAGCTTACCATTGAGGAATGCACTTTTCACATTCATTTGATATAAAGTGATATCATGATGATTACCATAAGCAAGTAATATGCGAATAGCTTCAAGTCTAGCAACAAGTGCAAAAGTTTCATCGAAATCAATTCCTTCAACCTGTGTGTAGCCTTGAGCTACTAGCCGTGCCTTATTCCTCACCACAAGGCCATTTTCATCTTGCTTGTTGCGGTAGATCCACTTTGTGCCAATGATATTGTGTTTGCGAGGATCTGGACGATTGAGCAGTTCCCAGACGTTGTTGAGCTCGAACTGATGTAATTCTTCTTGCATGGCCTGAATCCACTCAGGCTCCAGAAATGCTTCATCTACCTTAGTGGGCTTTGCACTTCTTTTGCAACGCGAGGATGAGTTGGTTGTTATCGAGGAATTTGATCAGCATTTTCTTCAGCACCATTTTCTTCAGCAATTTGTTCGGGTGCATTGGCTCGACGTTCTTCATGTTCTGGAATGAATTCTTCAGCAGATTCTTCGGTAGGAATGACATCCTCAGTAGCCTTGAACTTGATAGTTTCCTCAGGTGCTGGTTCATCTATCACAGATGGTAGGTGCTCTCTTTGCGAGCCATTAGTTTCATCGAACCGCACATCTACAGTTTCAACAACCTTGTGAAGAACGGTGTTGAAGACTCTGTAGGTGTGCGAGTCCTTTCCGTAACCAAGCATAAAACCTTCATGTGCTTTTGGTGCAAATTTAGCATTGCGATGAGGATCTCTAATCCAACATTTAGCACCGAAGACTTTGAAATAACTCACATTGGGTTTCTTGTCAGTGAGGAGTTCATAGGCAGTCTTCTTGAAGAATTAGTGAAGATATACCCTGTTGATGATGTGGCACGCAGTATAAATTGCCTCAATCCAGAAGTGACGAGGCGTCTTGTACTCATCAAGCATAGTGCGAGTCATCTCAACAAGAGTTCTGTTCTTGCACTCCACGACGCCATTTTGCTGAAGAGTGTAAGGAGGAGATAACTCATGAGTAATACCAAGTTCATCAAGATAGTCATCAAGACCAGAATTCTTGAACTCAGTTCCATTGTCACTTCTGATGTGCTTGATCTTCACACCAAAGTTTGTTGAAGCCCTCGAGGAAAATCGTTTGAAGACTTCCTGCACTTCATGTTTGTAAGTAACAGTGTGTACCCATGTGTATCGAGAGTAATCATCAACAATAACAAGGCCATAGAGAGATGCGTCATTTGTGACTGCTGAGTAATGGTTAGGACCGAAGAGATCCATATGAAGCAATTCAAATGGTCGAGTAGTGGTCATGATAGTCTTCGCTGGATGCTTAGCCTTGGTCATTTTTCCAGCTTCAGAAGCTCCACACAAGTGATCCTTGAGGTATTTGACATTCTCAATGCCAATGACATGCTTCTTCTTCGCAAGCGTGTGCAAATTCTTCATGCCTGCATGACCAAGTCGTCGATGCCATAGCCATCCTTCTGAAGCTTTTGCAAGTAGGCACATGGCTGGTTGCGGTCCTGTAGAGAAATCAACAATATGCAAGTCTCCTCTCCTAAAGCCTTCGAAGACTTTGGAATTGTCAGCTTCCAAAACCACAACAAAACGATACTTGCCAAAGACAACTACCATATCAAGATCACAAAGCATTGAGACAGACATGAGATTGTATCCTAAGGACTCGACAAGCATGACTTTGTCCATGTGTCGATCCTTTGTGATCGCAACCTTACCTAGACCCAATACCTGACTTTTGCCTTTGTCAGCGAAGATGATATGCTTCAGATGCGATGGTGATAATGGAGCATCAATCAATAGATTCTTGTCACCAGTCATGTGATTTGTACATCCACTATCGAGGACCCACTCAGTGGCTTTGGGTTGATGAGCCTGCAGATGAATTAGTGCAGGTTACGAATTTCATATACTTCATCAGTGAAGAATATGACATCAATTCATCAGATCATCATCAAGCAATAGAATAGATAAAGAAGTATGAGGACAAGAGAAATGAAAGCTCATTTCTTCATGATTAGCCCGCGTCCTTTCAAGCACACTTCAGGTCTCCAGCAAATTCTTCAGACGTCTAAGTACGTCCGGAAACCTGACCCTGCAGAAGAGATTAGTTCTTTTTCTTCACCACCCACATCTGAAGGGGTGGCAAAGAGTTCATCACTCTGCGAGCTCCATATGAGAAAGGTGGCATAGTAACCAATCCATTTCGTTTCACATAAGGAAAGTTAGGGTAAGCATATGAATAAGCAGAGAAATTCTTCGAGGAATTATGAACATAATGATTAGAAGAATAATGCTCATATTCATAGCGCTTGGCTCTTCCCTGCGAAACAGAGTTGTTAGCACGATGATGTTCATATGAGGACTTTGATCCTCTTGAGGAATTTGATCCATATGAAGAATTTGGTCCGTATGAAGAATTTGATCTGGGGTTCATATTCTTCACATGTGGTGTCATGAGGACATTCACCTGAAGACTTTGAAGTCACCTTTTGGGAACCCAAATTTTCTTCATAGGGGAACCGTTCCTGCAGTTAGTGCCAACATATCTAGCAAATACTTCACCATTCTGATTTTTGAACAGTTTATAGTTGGAGTCAAATGACTCATCAGAAGAATGAGGAGATTCACATGTAAAGCCAGATAAATTAGATGGATCAACTGGAGGTCCCTTTGCAGAAACCCATGTGGTTTTGGGGTACAGCTCAGGCTTCCAATATGTACCATCAGCATTAAGTTTCCTCTCAAAGGCAATACCCTCTTTCCTAGGGTTCCTGTTGAGGATCTGCTTTTTAAGCACATCACAAAGAGTCTGATGCCCTTTGAGGCATTTGTACATGCCTGTCATGTACAATTCCTTCAGGCCTGCATCGTCAGTGAGACTAGCAATGTCCTCAGATGAGGAATTAATGATAGCAGAGACAGTTGAGGAATTTGTAGCATTACAAGCATTTGAACATTCAGGTGAAGAATTAGCAGATTCACGTTCAATGCATTTCAAACATGGAGGAACAAATTCTTCCTGAGCAGCGCTGATTTGTTGAGCAAGTAATGAATCACGCTCCTTCTAAAGATCTTCATAACTAACTCTTAGCTTTTCAAGATCTTGCTTTCTTTGAAGAAATTCCTAAGAAAGCTTCTCATGATCAGACAAGAGAGTGTTATGATGACCTTGAAGGTTGTCAAACCTAGTCTGAGCTCTCTGAAGATTTTCAGTCCAGGTTTTAGTGCAATCCATTTCTTCACCCAACATATCATCACTTTTGTCTAGCATGTTTTGAACCTTTTCAAGAGCCCTTTGTTGTTTCACAGCAATCTTTGCAAGTTTAGAATAGCTGGGCTTATGGTTTTCATCAGATTCATTTTCACTTGATTCAGATGAGTAATATTTGAGTACCTTGGCACCCTTTGCCATGAAGCAATAGGTGGGAGCGTAGTTATCATTGCCTTCATCAGCCTTGTTGGTGAGTTCATTTTCTTCATAGTTGAAGATAGACTTGCTGACAAATGCAGTAGCGAGAGCTAGGCTCGCCACACCGGATTCGGAATCCTCAGATGCCTCCTCTTCCTCATTTTCTTCAGATTCAGCTTCAGAGTCCATTTCCTTGGCAATGAATGCCCGAGCCTTCTTGGAGCTGCTCTTCTTGTGAGATGAAGACTTTGAGGATTTTGATGATGAAGATTTTGAGGATTTCTTCTTTTTCTTAGCATCATCAGAACTGTAATCCTTGTATTTCTTCTTCTTTGATTCCTTTTCCCACTGAGGACAATCTTGAATGTAGTGTCCTGCTTTCTTGCATTTGTGACAAGCCTCTTCTTGTAGTCACTGGATGAGGAATCATTGCTCCTTGAGGGTCTTCCAAAGCGACCACGTCTTGAGAACTTCTGGAATTTCTTCACAAGCAGTGCTAGATCATTGCTCAGTTCTTCAGGATCACCAAGGCTGTCGTCAGAGTCTTCATCTTCAGACTCAGAAACTGCCTTGACCTTCAGTGCACGTGATTTGCCGTAGCTCAAATCATAGAGATATCTTTTCTCAGCAAGCTGGAACTCATGAGTGTTTAGCCTCTCGAGGATATCAGCGGGATCAAGTGACTTGTAATCAGCTCGCTCTTGTATCATCAATGCCAGAGTATCAAATGAGGAGTCAAGCGATATCAGCAGTTTCTTCACCACCTCGTGGTCGGTGATGTCATTGGCACCAAGTGCTTGAAGCTCATTTGAGATGTCAGTGAGGCGATCGAAGGTTTGTTGAACATTTTCATTGTCGAGTCTTTTGAAGCGGTTGAAGAGATTGCGAAGAACATCAACTCGAGAGTCACGTTGTGTTGAGACTCCTTCATTTACTTTGGACAGCCTATCCTAGATAAGCTTAGCAGTTTCCAAAGCACTCACTCTTCCATACTGTCCTTTGCTCAGATGGCCACATATGATATTCTTCGCTTGAGAATTGAGTTGCTTGAATTTCTTCACATCGGCAGCGTTCAGTGAGGGTGAGACAGAGGGAACACCTTTTTCCACAACATACCAGAGATCGTTATCAATTGCCTCAAGATGCATTCGCTTCTTATTCTTCCAGTAGGGGTAGTCCATCCCATTGAAGGTAGGACACCCAGCAGAGACCTTGATCATACCAGCGGTCGACATAACTAAAACTCCAGGCGGTTAAACCAAAATCACATAGAACAAGGGAGTACCTTGCTCTGATACCAATTGAAAGTGCGTCATATCGACTAGAGGGGGGGTGAATAGGCGATTTTTAGAAATTCTTCACTGAGGAATTTGTGGGTGAGGAAATTCCTTAGCGAAGAACTACTTGCAGCGGAATAGGTACTCAAAAGTATGCATAGGAGAACACAAGCATAGTCATCATGATGAAATGAAAAACTAGCACAGAGTACAGAAAGAGTAAACACAGGATAATGCAGGATGAAGACAAACAGACTGAAGAAATTGAACTGAGGTAATTGAGAAAGTCTTCAAACACAGATATGAACAAGCATACAACACAGTAATGAGGAAATGAAAGAGTTGAGAAAATAGAACAAGTATGCTTGGTGAAGACAATGATTTGGTAGACCAGTTCCAACTGTTGTCTCAGTTGTACGTCTGGTTGGAGCGGCTAGGTATTTAAACCTGAGGACACCCAGTCCCGGACACACAGTTCTCACCGTATTCTCCTTGAACTAAGGTCACACAGACCTCGTCCAATCACCCGTGGTAAGTCTTCAGGTGACTTCCAAACCTTCACAAACTCGGTCACTCGGCGATCCACAATTTCCTCTTGGATGCTCTAGAGCATGACGCCTAACCGTCTGGAAGAAGCACAGTCTTCAAAGGTAACAAGCGTCGGATCCACGCAGGATCAATCTCTTCAGTGATGCTCAATCACTTTGGGTTTGTAGGTGTTTGGGTTTGGGGTTTTCCTCACTTGATGATTTTCACTCAAAAGTCCTCGGAGGATGGGATGCTCTCAAATGACAAGTGTCAGTTTCTCTCGGAGCAGCCAACCAGCTAGTGGTTGTAGGGGGCGGCTATTTATAGCCTAGGGAGCAGCCCGGCATGATAAGACATAAATGCCCTTCAATGATATGACCGTTAGGTGGGTAGATATTTTGGGACAGCTGGCGCATAGCGTTGGGAATCGTAGCATAATTAAAATTTTCCTACGCTCACCAAGATGCATCTATGGAGTCTACTAGCAACGAGGGGAAAGGAGTGCATCTACATACCCTTGTAGATCGCGAGCGGAAGCGTTCCAATGAACGTGGATGACGGAGTCGTACTCGCCGTGATCCAAATCACCGATGACCGAGTGCCGAACGGACGGCACCTCCGCGTTCAACACACGTACGGTGCAGCGACGTCTCCTTATTCTTGATCCAGCAAGGGGGAAGGAGAGGTTGATGGAGATCCAACAGCACAACGGCGTGGTGGTGGATGTAGCGGGTCTCCGGCAGGGCTTCGTCGAGCTTCTGCGAGAGAGAGAGAGAGGTGTTGCAGGGGAGGAGGGAGGCGCCCAAGGCTGTAGCTTGCTGCCCTCCCTCCCCCCCTTTATATAGGCCCCTGGGGGGTGCGCCAGCCCTGGGAGATAGGATCTCCAAGGGGGGGGCGGCGGCCAAGGGGGGAATGGGTTGGCTTGCCCCCCAAGGCAAGGGGGAAGCTCCCCCCTAGGGTTCCCAACCCTAGGCGCATGGGAGGAGGCCCAAGGGGGGCGCCCCAGCCCACTAAGGGCTGGTTCCCTTCCACTTTCAGCCCACGGGGCCCTCCGGGATAGGTGGCCCCACCCGGTGGACCCCCGGGACCCTTCCGGTGGTCCCGGTACAATACCGGTAACCCCCGAAACTTTCCCGGTGGCCGAAACTTGACTTCCTATATATAATTCTTCACCTCCGGACCATTCCGGAACCTCTCGTGACATCCGGGATCTCATTCGGGACTCCGAACAACTTTCGGGTTTCCGCATACATATATCTCTACAACCCTAGCGTCACCGGACCTTAAGTGTGTAGACCCTACGGGTTCGGGAGACATGCAGACATGACCGAGACGCCTCTCCGGTCAATAACCAACAGCGGGATCTGGATACCCATGTTGGCTCCCACATGTTCCACGATGATCTCATCGGATGAACCACGGTGTCGAGGATTCAATCAATCCGTATGCAATTCCCTTTGTCAATCGGTATGTTACTTGCCCGAGATTCGATCATCGGTATCCCAATACCTTGTTCAATCTCCTTACCGGCAAGTCTCTTTACTCGTACCGCAATGCATGATCCCGTGACTAACGCCTTAGTCACATTGAGCTCATTATGATGATGCATTACCGAGTGGGCCCAGAGATACCTCTCCGTCACACGGAGTGACAAATCCCAGTCTCGATCCGTGCCAACCCAACAGACACTTTCGGAGATACCCGTAATGCACCTTTATAGTCACCCAGTTACATTGTGACGTTTGGCACACCCAAAGCACTCCTACGGTATCCGGGAGTTGCACGATCTCATGGTCTAAGGAAAAGATACTTGACATAGGAAAAGCTCTAGCAAACGAAACTACACGATCTTTTATGCTATGCTTAGGATTGGGTCTTGTCCATCACATCATTCTCCGAATGATGTGATCCCGTTATCAATGACATCCAATGTCCATAGTCAGGAAACCATGACTATCTGTTGATCAACGAGCTAGTCAACTAGAGGCTTACTAGGGACACGTTGTGGTCTATGTATTCACACATGTATTACGATTTCCGGACAATACAATTATAGCATGAACAATAGACAATTACCATGAACAAAGAAATATAATAAAAACCATTTATTATTGCCTCTAGGGCATATTTCCAACAGTCTCCCACTTGCACTAGAGTCAATAATCTAGTTACATTGTGATGAATCGAACACCCATTGCGTCCTGGTGTTGATCATGTTTTGCCCTAGGGAGAGGTTTAGTCAACGGATCTGCTACATTCAGGTCCGTATGTACTTTACAAATATCTATGTCTCCATTTTGAACACTTTCACGAATGGAGTTGAAGCGACGCTTGATATGCCTGGTCTTCCTGTGAAACCTGGGCTCCTTCGCAAGGGCAATAGCTCCAGTGTTGTCACAGAAGAGAGTCATCGGGCCCGACGCATTGGGAATCACCCCTAGGTCAGTAATGAACTCCTTCATCCAGACTGCTTCAAGTGCTGCCTCCGAGGCTGCCATGTACTCCGCTTCACATGTAGATCCCGCCACGACGCTTTGCTTGCAACTGCACCAGCTTACTGCTCCTCCATTCAAAATATACACGTATCCGGTCTGTGACTTCGAGTCATCCAGATCTGTGTCGAAGCTAGCGTCGAAGTAACCCTTTACGACGAGCTCTTCGTCACCTTCATAAACGAGAAACATATCCTTAGTCCTCTTCAGGTACTTCAGGATATTCTTGACCGCTGTCCAGTGTTCCATGCCGGGATTACTTTGGTATCTTCCTACCAAACTTACGGCAAGGTTTATATCAGGTCTGGTACACAGCATGGCATACATAATAGACCCTATGGCCGAGGCATAGCGGATGACACTCATCTTTTCTATATCTTCTGCCGTGGTCGGGCATTGAGCCGTGCTCAATTGCACACCTTGCAATACAGGCAAGAACCCCTTCTTGGACTGATCCATACTGAACTTCTTCAATGTCTTGTCAAGGTATGTACTCTGTGAAAGACCAATGAGGCGTCTTGATCTATCTCTATAGATCTTGATGCCTAATATATAAGCAGCTTCTCCAAGGTCCTTCATTGAAAAACACTTATTCAAATAGGCCTTTATACTTTCCAAGAATTCTATATCATTTCCCATCAATAGTATGTCATCCACATATAATATGAGAAATGCTACAGAGCTCCCACTCACTTTCTTGTAAACACAGGCTTCTCCATAAGTCTGTGTAAACCCAAACGCTTTGATCATCTCATCAAAGCGAATGTTCCAACTCCGAGATGCTTGCACCAGCCCATAGATTGAGCGCTGGAGCTTGCATACTTTGTTAGCATTCTTAGGATCGACAAAACCTTCCGGCTGCATCATATACAACTCTTCCTTAAGGAAGCCGTTAAGGAATGCCGTTTTGACGTCCATCTGCCATATCTCATAATCATAGTATGCGGCAATTGCTAACATGATTCGGACGGACTTCAGCTTCGCTACGGGTGACAAAGTCTCATCGTAGTCAACCCCTTGAACTTGTCGATAACCCTTAGCGACAAGTCGAGCTTTGTAGATGGTCACATTACCATCCGCGTCCGTCTTCTTCTTAAATATCCATTTGTTTTCTATGGCTCGCCGCTCATCGGGCAAGTCAGTCAAAGTCCATACTTTGTTCTCATACATGGATTCTATCTCGGATTTCATGGCTTCTAGCCATTTGTCGGAATCCGGGCCCACCATCACTTCTTCATAGTTCGAAGGTTCACCGTTGTCTAACAACATGATTCAGGACAGGGTTGACGTACCACTCTGGTGCGGAACGTGTCCTTGTGGACCTACGAAGTTCAGTGACTTGATCTGTAGCTTCATGATCATCATCATTAACTTCCTCCCCAGTCGGTGTAGGCACCACAGGAACATCTTCCCGCGCTGCGCTACTTTCCGGTTCGGAAGGGGTGACTATCACCTCATCAAGTTCAACTTTCCTCCCACTCAATTCATTCGAGAGAAACTCCTTCTCTAGAAAGGACTCGTTCTTGGCAACGAAGATCTTGCCTTCGGATCTGAGGTAGAAGGTATACCCAATAGTTTCCTTAGGGTATCCTATGAAGACGCATTTTTTCGACTTGGGTTCGAGCTTTTCAGGTTGAAGTTTCTTGACATAAGCATCGCATCCCCAAACTTTTAGAAATGACAGCTTAGGTTTCTTCCCAAACCATAATTCATACGGTGTCGTCTCAACGGATTTCGACGGAGCCCTATTTAAAGTGAATGCGGCAGTCTCTAAAGCATAACCCCAAAATGAGAGCGGTAAATCGGTAAGAGACATCATAGATCGCACCATATCCAATAGAGTGCGATTACGACGTTCGGACACACCATTTCTCTGAGGTGTTCCAGGCGGCGTGAGTTGTAAAACTATTCCACATTTCCCTCAGTGTGCACCAAACTCGTGACTTAAATATTCTCCACCACGATCTGATCGTAGGAATTTTATTCTCCTGTCATGTTGATTCTCAACTTCACTCTGAAATTCCTTGAACTATTCAAAGGTTTCAGACTTGTGTTTCATTAGGTATACATACCCATATCTACTTAAATCATCAGTGAGAGTGAGAACATAACGATATCCTCCGCGAGCCTCAACACTCATTGGACCGCACACATCGGTATATATGATTTCCAATAAGTTGGTTGCTCGCTCCATTGTTCCGAAGAACGGAGTCTTGGTCATCTTACCCATGAGGCATGGTTCGCACGTGTCAAATGATTCGTAATCAAGAGACTCCAAAAGTCCATCTGCATGGAGCTTCTTCATGCGCTTGACACCAATGTGACCAAGGCGGCAGTGCCACAAGTATGTGGGACTATCGTTATCAACTTTATATCTTTTGGTATTCACACTATGAACATGTGTAACATCACGTTCGAGATTCATCAAAAATAATCCATTGACCAGCGGGGCATGACCATAAAACATATCTCTCAAATAAATAGAACAACCATTATTCTCGGATTTAAATGAGTAGCCATCTCGAATTAAACAAGATCCAGATACAATGTTCATGCTCAAAGCTGGAACTAAATAACAATTATTGAGGTTTAAAACTAATCCCGTAGGTAGATGCAGAGGTAGCGTGCCGACGGCGATCACATCGAACTTGGAACCATTCCCGACGCGCATCGTCACCTCATCCTTCGCCAGTCTCCGTTTATTCCGTAGTTCCTGTTTTGAGTTACAAATATGAGCAACAGCACCGGTATCAAATACCCAGGAGCTACTACGAGTACTGGTAAGGTACACATCAATTACATGTATATCACATATACCTTTGGCGTTGCCGGCCTTCTTCTTGTCCGCTAAGTATTTGGGGCAGTTCCGCTTCCAATGACCACTTCCCTTGCAATAAAAGCACTCAGTCTCAGGCTTGGGTCCATTCTTTGACTTCTTCCCGGTAACTGGTTTACCGGGCGCGGCAACTCCCTTGCCGTCCTTCTTGAAGTTCTTCTTACCCTTTCCCTTCTTGAACTTAGTGGTTTTATTCACCATCAACACTTGATGTTCTTTTCTGATCTCTACCTCAGCTGATTTCAGCATTGAATATACCTCAGGAATGGTCTTTTCCATCCCCTGCATCTTGAAGTTCATCACAAAGCTCTTGTAGCTTGGTGGAAGCGACTGGAGGATTCTGTCAATGACCGCGTCATCCGGGAGATTAACTCCCAGCTGAGACAAGCGGTTGTGCAACCCAGACATTCTGAGTATGTGCTCACTAACAGAACTATTCTCCTCCATTTTACAGCTGAAGAACTTGTCGGAGACATCATATCTCTCGACCCGGGCATGAGCTTGAAAAACCAGTGTCAGCTCCTCGAACATCTCATATGCTCCATGTTTCTCAAAACGCTTTTGGAGACCCGGCTCTAAGCTGTAAAGCATGCCGCACTGAACGAGGGAGTAATCATCAGCACGCTGCTACCAAGCGTTCATAACATCTTGGTTCTCAGGGATTGGTGCTTCACCTAGCGGTGCTTCTAAGACATAATCTTTCTTGGCTACTATGAGGATGATCCTCAGGTTCCGGACCCAGTCCGTATAGTTGCTGCCATCATCTTTCAGCTTGGTTTTCTCTAGGAACGCGTTGAAATTGAGGACAACGTTGGCCATTAGATCTACAAGACATAGTGTAAAGATTTTAGACTAAGTTCATGATAATTAAGTTCATCTAATCAAATTATTTAATGAACTCCCACTCAGATAGACATCCCTCTCGTCATCTAAGTGAAACATGATCCGAATTCAACTAGGCCGTGTCCGATCATCACGTGAGACGGACTAGTCAAGATCGGTGAACATCTCCATGTTGATCATATCTTCTATACGACTCATGCTCGACCTTTCGGTCCTCCATGTTCCGAGGCCATGTCTGTACATGCTAGGCTCGTCAAGTCAACCTAAGTGTATTGCGTGTGTTCCGAGGCCATGTCTGTACATGCTAGGCTCGTCAACACCCGTTGTATTCGAACGTTAGAATCTATCACACCCGATCATCACGTGGTGCTTCGAAACAACGAACCTTCGCAACGGTGCACAGTTAGGGTGAACACTTTCTTGAAATTATTATAAGGGATCATCTTACTTACTACCGTCATGCTAAGCAAATAAGATGCAAAAACATGATAAACATCACATGCAATCAAATAGTGACATGATATGGCCAATATCATCATGCTCCTTTGATCTCCATCTTCGGGGAACCATGATCATCTTCGTCACCGGCATGACACCATGATCTCCATCATTGTGTCTTCATGAAGTCGTCACGCCAACGATTACTTCTACTTGTACGGCTAACGCGTTTAGCAACAAAGTAAAGTAAATTACATGGCATTATTCAATGACATGCAGGTCATGCAAAATAATAAAGACAACTCCTATGGCTCCTGCCGGTTGTCATACTCATCGACATGCAAGTCGTGATTCCTATTACAAGAATATGATCAATCTCATACATCACATATATCATTCATCACATCTTCTGGCCATATCACATCACATAGCACTTGCTGCAAAAACAAGTTAGACGTCCTCTAATTGTTGTTGCAAGTTTTTTTACGTGGTTTGTAGGTTTCTAGCAAGAACGTTTTCTTACCTACGTATGACCACAACGTGATTTGCCAATTTCTATTTACCCTTCATAAGGACCCTTTTCATCGAATCCATTCCGACTAAAGTAGGAGAGACAGACACCCGCTAGCCACCTTATGCAACTAGTGCATGTCAGTCGGTGGAACCTGTCTCACATAAGCGTACGTGTAAGGTCGGTGCGGGCCGCTTCATCCTACAATGCCGCCGAAACAAGAAACGACTAGTAGCGGCAAGAAGAATTGGCAAACTCAACGCCCACAACTGCTTTGTGTTCTACTCGTGCATAGTAACTACGCATAGGCCTGGCTCATGATGCCACTGTTGGGAATCGTAGCATAATTAAAATTTTCCTACGCTCACCAAGATGCATCTATGGAGTCTACTAGCAACGAGGGGAAAGGAGTGCATCTACATACCCTTGTAGATCGCGAGCGGAAGCGTTCCAATGAACGTGGATGACGGAGTCGTACTCGCCGTGATCCAAATCACCGATGACCGAGTGCCGAACGGACGGCACCTCCGCGTTCAACACACGTACGGTGCAGCGACGTCTCCTCCTTCTTGATCCAGCAAGGGGGAAGGAGAGGTTGATGGAGATCCAACAGCACGACGGCGTGGTGGTGGATGTAGCGGGTCTCCGGCAGGGCTTCGCCGAGCTTCTGCGAGAGAGAGAGAGGTGTTGCAGGGGAGGAGGGAGGCGCCCAAGGCTGTAGCTTGCTGCCCTCCCTCCCCCCCTTTATATAGGCCCCTGGGGGTGCGCCAGCCCTGGGAGATGGGATCTCCAAGGGGGGGGGGGCGGCGGCCAAGGGGGGAAGGGGTTGCCTTGCCCCCCAAGGCAAGGGGGAAGCTCCCCCCTAGGGTTCCCAACCCTAGGCGCATGGGGGGAGGCCCAAGGGGGACGCCCCAGCCCACTAAGGGCTGGTTCCCTTCCACTTTCAGCCCACGGGGCCCTCCGGGATAGGTGGCCCCACCCGGTGGACCCCCGGGACCCTTCCGGTGGTCCCGGTACAATACCGGTAACCCCCGAAACTTTCCCGGTGGCCGAAACTTGACTTCCTATATATAATTCTTCACCTCCGGACCATTCCGGAACATCTCGTGACATCCGGGATCTCATCCGGGACTCCGAACAACTTTTGGGTTTCCGCATACATATACCTCTACAACCCTAGCGTCACCGGACCTTAAGTGTGTAGACACTACGGGTTCGGGAGACATGCAGACATGACCGAGACGCCTCTCCGGTCAATAACCAACAGCGGGATCTGGATACCCATGTTGGCTCCCACATGTTCCACGATGATCTCATCGGATGAACCACGGTGTCGAGGATTCAATCAATCCGTATGCAATTCCCTTTGTCAATCGGTATGTTACTTGCCCGAGATTCGATCGTCGGTATCCCAATACCATGTTCAATCTCGTTACTGGCAAGTCTCTTTACTCGTACCGCAATGCATGATCCCGTGACTAACGCCTTAGTCACATTGAGCTCATTATTATGATACATTACCGAGTGGGCCCAGAGATACCTCTCCGTCACACGGAGTGACAAATCCCAGTCTCGATCCGTGCCAACCCAACAGACACTTTCGGAGATACCCGTAATGCACCTTTATAGTCACCCAGTTACATTGTGACGTTTGGCACACCCAAAGCACTCCTACGGTATCCGGGAGTTGCACGATCTCATGGTCTAAGGAAAAGATACTTGACATAGGAAAAGCTCTAGCAAACGAAACTACACGATCTATTATGCTATGCTTAGGATTGGGTCTTGTCCATCACATCATTCTCCTAATGATGTGATCCCGTTATCAATGACATCCAATGTCCATAGTCAGGAAACCATGACTATCTGTTGATCAACGAGCTAGTCAACTAGAGGCTTACTAGGGACACGTTGTGGTCTATGTATTCACACATGTATTACGATTTCCGGACAATACAATTATAGCATGAACAATAGACAATTACCATGAACAAAGAAATATAATAATAACCATTTATTATTGCCTCTAGGGCATATTTCCAACACATAGCACAGCAATGGTCAGAAATTTGAGTATCAAATTCCTCAGGGCTATCATGTTGCTCACTGTGTAGGCAATCCGCACTGGCGAATTCCTAACTCCTCAGTCAGAACAAATTCCTCAGAGACCAGAAGAACTTTGTCTCTGTCACTGAAGAATATGACTGAACTGTAGGAGATTTCCAATGGCTCACTCGAAAGGATTGGTAGGTGTAGGATTTTGAGTTGAGCATCACATGGAAATTTTTCCTTAGTATTTCCTCGACCCCCTTTAACAATAAGGTGTTTCCTATGACTCAAGAAAGAGAAAATGAAAACTACGAAAACGAAAGTCTTCACGCTTCATATTCCTCAAATGAATAGTAAGTCTTCAAGGTCACACCAATTTCTTCACTTTCAAAGTCTCCAGAAAGTCTTCAGAAATCCAAAGTCTTCAGTCGAAGAACTTCATTTTTAGGGATCGACTTTCACTGTAAATATCAAACTCCTCATAGACTTATAGACCTGTGTACACTCATAAACGCATTAGTCCATTAACCTATAAGTCTTCAATACACCAAAATCACTAAGGGGCAGTAGATGCACTTACAGAGTCCGGCCGAGGTTTCCACATATGGCCGCGAACGATGTGTGCAGGGTTCCCGAGACACCAAATGGGCGCCCGGCACACCGTTCCACGTGCCTACCGCATCACAGCCCACCCCTCGGGTCAGCGCTGCGCATGGCCCCCAACATACTACAAACACCAGAAACTACTTGCAACTCCTTGACAGAGGACAAGGGTGGTTAATAAGTCGAGAGAGTCAATTAAGGATCCCATTGTGTGGTAGTAGTTGTTCATGGATCACAAACTCAGAACTCGGTTCCTGAGGAAGGTTTCCATGAGACAACCCACCATGTACTCCTACATGGCCTCTCACCGCTACCTTTACCAAATCGTGTTCACACACTGAGCTCTCAACAGTAAGACATGTTCACCACATGCCAATTCATCCTCGATGAATTAGACCTGACTCAACTCTAAGCAGTCGTAGGCATGACAATAAGCATGAATGAGTAGCCACATCAGGGCTCAAACAACTCCTACTCATGCTAGTGGGTTTCATCTATTTACTGTGGCAATAACAGGTCATGCAAAGGAAAGCGGTTCAACTACCGCATCATGTAATAGTTGAATCGTTGTTCTCCTAATGCACTAAAAGAGAGTAGAAGCGAGAGAGTTTTGGAATGAACAAGGGGGGTTCGCTTGCCTGGCACTTCTGAAGATAGTAGCTCTTCAACGGTGTCATCGAACTCATCGTCGAAACTACGTCCACTGAGAGGGGACAAATATCAGCAAACTGAGAAAGAACACAATCAATGCAATGCAACAATATGATGCATGATCATGACATGGCAATATGATGTGGTTTGAGCTAGTGCAACTTGCAACAATTTAAATGAAGTTGGTTTGAATCCAAGATTCAAATTTAACCTCCATATGTGATTATTCATATGCCATTTAATTGGTTTGGCCTGATCAGCAGGCATAAGTTGTTCAAACATGCATGAAAATTCCATACACAGATTCTTTGGATTTTTCTGATAATTTTTCATATATAAATCTTTGCATTTGGAGTTACAGATTAATTTCTATGATTTTTAGGAGTTAGCACTATTTTCTGGAATTTCCTGAATAAGAATAAATCCGTAAAAGGCCATTACTGCGTCAGCATTGCGTCAGCAGGTCAACTATGCGGTCAAGGTCAAACCTGACCAGTGGGACCCACTGGTCAGTGACACAGTTAGTTAACTAACTAATTAGGGTTAGTTTAGTGCTAAGCTAGTATTGACCAAGGGGCGGGGCCCACATGTCAGTGACCCAGGGGGTCAAATCCTTGGTCAACTGGGTCAAATCGTCGGCATTTAGCCGCCGGCGATGACCAGACGTGGCGGAGGGTGTGGGTTGCGCACTCCGGCGACCAAAAGGGCGGCGGAGGGCATCTACGCGTAGCTGGAGGCGAGCCGCATCGATTGGTGGTGGTGGTTGGTCTCGAGGTTGCCGGAAACGACGTCGGTGACGAGCTTGGCGGCTGCCGGAGTTCACGCGAGCTCGAACTCGATGCTACGGTGCACGTGGAGGCACGGGGCTAGCTCCTACGAGGCCTACGAGGTGCGCTGAGTGCGTAGGGCACGGTGGTGATGCCGTTGCGTGGCCGGAGCCACGTCGGTGGCAAGCTCAGGCGGCGGCGCGTGCGAGTGTGCTCCGTGCAGTCGCTACGGTGGACAGAAGCGAGAATGGAGAGGGGGAGGAGAGGCAGAAGCTCACAACGGTCACGGCGAGCTAGGCAGCGGCGGCGACGAGCGCGCTCGGGTGCGCTGCGGGGAGGGAGCAGAGGAGGGGAGAGGAGGAGTGGATAGGCCAGAGGGGTCAGGGTGGCACCAAGGAGAAGCAACGCGGTGTCGCGCTGGCAAGGTAGGCAGGCAGGCGAGCTGGTGGTGTGGCGCTCTGCCCGTGCGCGCGCGTCGGCCACACGCATGGCCGACTGGCGCCAGGAGGACGACGGCGGTGGTGGGCTGGGCCGTACAGTGGGCCGCCAGGTAAGCCAGGTGGGTGAGGCCAGGTGAGTTTCCTCTCTTTTCTAATTTTTTTTTCTATTTTTCTATTCTTTTCTCTGTTTTGATTTAGTAATAAAAGACCAAACCATTTGTAAAATGCTGAAAATATTTGTTGGCACTTTTGAAATTATTTCCAACAGCCCTCAACTAGTTTCACCATTATTAGAACATTTAAACTATTTATAGAACTTAAATGCCCCAATTCAAATACAATATGGATTAATTCAAAAATCCAGAATGTCCTAGAAATATGTGCACCATTTTTGGAAGAGGTTGTTAGCCAATTCGAAAATGATGAACTTTTTTGCAGGCCATTTTGGGTTCATTGAAAATATTTTTATTTGAACCTTGTTGAATTCATTTGGAGCTAGGGTTTGAACATCCCCAATTCAAATTCTTTTGTATTTAAACATGATGCATGGATGCTCACAGATGCAACTAATTACAAGCAATTCTAGGGTTGTGACAACTCACCCCCACTAAACAAGAATCTCGTCCCGAGATTCAAGCGCAGGGTAAAAAGGAAGAGGGGACTCGAACTATCACAAACTTCATGATCCAACTGCCCTTCCCGAAGATGTTGATCCATTGCATCTTGTTGGTCTTGACATCCTTGCTTTCGAGATCTTCATCCAACTATGACGACAGAAAGAAACTCTACATAAATCGATCTTCTCAAAGATCGAGCAACTCATGATCAACTCACGGAATGAGACGTTGAAACATCTCTTGAGCTGAGACACAAAACATACACCAAGAGGGATGGAAAATAACAGATGATGAAGGTTCAGATTAGTAGGCAACAATCCATGCTTAGAAGATGGTGCATGGTTTCAAAGTAGCAAGGAATAATTGCCATGACTCCATAACGGCACACCTTGGGGGAAGGCGACTCATAGAATTATCCCTTAGGTGGAAAAAAGAATTACTTTGGATACATAGATCATTGGAACTCTTCATACCAGCCTAAGGCAATTAATAATTGATCGTTTGACGGAGTTCAAAGAAATGGCATACTCAGTTCGGAAAGGGAACTACGGTTATAGAACAACTCGGCATACGGGAGGCACATTCTAATAGATACTGACGATATAACCTAGTGTCTGAGTGTGCTTTCAAGAACTTGATCATTTCCATACTCATCAAGGCCTTACCAACATCCGTGCCGAGGATCCTGGCAACACATCATACTACCATGACGAATAGTGAAGGGCGATGCAGATGCAAAGGAAGACAACACTTTATCAGATTTATCCTTAGCGATGCCAAGGATCAATACTTGAATGATCAACCGAGAGACATTTAGCACTCCGCTTCTAATGTTCTCCTTGATGTACTAGATACCACAATCATACTTAAAGTATTAATGATAACCCACAAGTATAGGGGACCGCAATAGTTTTCGACGGCAGAGTATTCAACCCAAATTTATTGATTCGACACAAGGGGAGCCAATGAATATTCTCAAGTATTAGCAGTTGAGTTGTCAATTCAACCACACCTAGATAACTTCGTATCTGTAGCAAAGTATTTAGTAGCAAAGTAGTATGGAAGTAACGGTAACGGTAGCAAAAGTAATATTTTTGGGTTTCGTAGTGATTGTAACAGTAGCAACGGAAAAGTAAATAAGCGAAAAACAATATGTGAAAATCTCGTAGGCATTGGATCGGTGATGGAGAATTATGCCGGATGCGGTTCATCATGTAATAGTCATAACATAGGGTGACACAGAACTAGCTCCAATTCATCAATGTAATGTACGCATGTATTCTGAATATAGTCATACATGCTTATGGAAAATAACTTGCATGACATCTTTTGTCCTACCATCCCGTGGCAGCGGGGTCCTAATTGAAACTAAGGGATATTTAGGCCTCCTTTAAATAGAGTACCGGACCAAAGCATTAACACATAGTGAATACATGAACTCCTCAAACTACGGTCATCACCGGGAGTGGTCCGGATTATTGTCACTTCGGGGTTGCCGGATCATAACACATAGTAGGTGACTATAGACTTGCAAGATAGGATCAAGAACTCACATATATTCATGAAAACATAATAGGTTCAGATCTGAAATCAAGGCACTCGTGCCCTAGTGACAAGCATTAAGCATAGCAAAGTCATAGCAACATCAATCTCAGAACATAGTGGATACTAGGGATCAAACCCTAACAAAACTAACTCGATTACATGATAAATCTCATCCAACCCATCACCGTGCAGCAAGCCTACGATGGAATCACTCACGCACGGCGGTGAGCATCATGAAATTGGTGATGGAGGATGGTTGATGATGACGATGGCGACGGATTCCCCTCTCCGGAGCCCCGAACGGACTCCAGATCAGCCCTCCCAACAGGTTTTAGGGCTTGGCGATGGCTCCGTATCGTAAAACGCGATGAATCCTTCTCTCTCATTTTTTCTCCCCGAACACGAATATATGGAGTTGGAGTTGAGGTCGGTGGAGCGTCAGGGGGCCCACGAGGCAGGGTGCGCTCCCAGGAGGGGCAGGCGCGCCCCCCACCCTCGTGGACACGTGGAGGCCCCCCTGAAGTGGATTCTTCTTCCAGTATTTTTATTATTTTCCAAAGGTAAGTTCTGTGGAGTTTCAGGTCATTCTGAGAGCTTTTGTTTCTGCACATAAATAACACCATGGCAATTCTGCTGAAAACAGCGTCAGTCCAGGTTAGTTCCATTCAAATCATGCAAGTTAGAGTCCAAAACAAGGGCCAAAGTGTTTGGAAAAGTAGATACGACGGAGACGTATCAACTCCCCCAAGCTTAAACCTTTGCTTGTCCTCAAGCAATTCAGTTGATAAACTGAAAGTGATAAAGAAAAACTTTTACAAACTCTCTTTGCTCTTGTTGTTGTAAATATGTAAAGCCAGCATTCAAGTTTTCAGCAAAGATTATGACTAACCACATTCACAATAACTCTTAGGTCTCATGTTTACTCATATCAATGGCATAATCAACTAGCAAGCAATAATAATAAATCTCGGATGACAACACTTTCTCAAAACAATCATGATATGATATAATAAGATGGTATCTCGCTTTTTGAGACCGCAAAACATAAATTAATAGTAATGGATTGGAATGACAGCAGTGCTCTCCAGCTAGTGCTTTTAATAAGAGGGTGATGACTCAAGATAAAAGTAAATAGATAGGCCCTTCGCAGAGGGAAGCAGGGATTTGTAGAGGTGCCAGAGCTCGATTTTAAAGCAGAGATAAATAATATTTTGAGGGCATACTTTCATTGTCAACATAAAACCCAAGAGATGGCTATATCTTCCATGCTACACACATTATAGGCGGTTCCCAAATAGAATGGTAAAGTTTATACTCCCCCTCCACCAACAAGCATCAATCCAGGGCTTCCTCAAAACAACGAGTGCCTCCAACTAACAACAGTCCCAGGGGAAGTTTTGTTTGCAATTATTTGGATTTGATTTGCATAAAGCATGGGACTGGGCATCCCGGTGATTAGCAATTTTCTCATGAGTGAGGAGCGGAGTCAACTCCTCTTGAGAATAACCTGCCTAGCATGGAAGATACGGACAGCCCTAGTTGATACATGAGCTATTCAAGCATACAAAACAGAATTTCATTTGAAGGTTTAGAGTATGGCACATACAAATTTACTTGGAACGGCAGGTAGATACCGCATATAGGAAGGTATAGTGGACTCATATGGAATAAATTTGGGGCTTAAGGGATTGGATGCACAAGCAGTATTCCCGCGTAGTACAAGTGAAGGCTAGCAAAAGACTGGGAAGCGACCTACTAGAGAGCGACAACAGTCATGAACATGCATTAAAATTAATAAACATTGAGTGCAAGCATGAGTAGGATATAATCCACCATGCACATAAATATCGTGAGGGCTATGTTGATTTGTTTCAACTACATGTATGAACATGTGCCAGGTCGAGTCACTTAAATCATCCAAAGGAGGATACCACCCCACTATACCACATCACAACCATTTTAATAGCATGTTGGCACACAAGGTAAACCATTATAACTCATAGCTAATCAAGCATGGCACGAGCAACTATAATCTCTAATCGTCATTGCAAACATGTTTATTCATAATAGGCTGAATCAGGAACGATGAACTAATCATATTTACAAAAACAAGAGAGGTCGAGTTCATACCAGCTTCTCTCATCTCAATCAGTCCATCATATATCGTCATAATTGCCTTTCACTTGCACGACCGAACGATGTGAATAATAATAAGAGTGCATGTGCATTGGACTAAGCTAGAATCTGCGAGCATTCAGTAAACAGGAGAAGACAAGGCAATATGGGCTCTTGGTTTAATCAACAATAATGCATATAAGAGCCACTTCAACAATTTAATTATGGTCTTCTCCTATCCACCCCCAAAGAGAAGAAAAGAAATAAAACTATTTACACGGGAAAGCTCCCAACAAGCAAAAGAAGAACAGGAAATCTTTTTGGGTTTTCCTTTTAATTATTACTACTACAGCAAGAAAAGTAAACTAAGTAAAAGCTACAACTAATTTTTTTGGTTTTCTTTCTTAAGGTTTATTAAACACACAAGAAGAAAGCAAGAAAAAGGAAAATAAACTAGCATGGATATTACAGAGAAAGAGTATGAGCACAGACATCTAGCAATGAGTGTGTGGACATGAATGTAATGTCGGTGAGAAATACGTACTCCCCCAAGCTTAGGCTTTTGGCCTAAGTTGGTTTATTGCCATGAATGGCCTGGCGGATATCCAAAGTTATAACCGGGGTCGTACTGAGATGAAGAAGACTCTGATTGCTGCTGGTTGGCAATCATCTTCGGATCCCACTGGTAATTAGACTGTCATGGAGGTTCAAATTGTGGTTCCAGCTCCGGCTCTGTGGCTGATGTAGGGTTCCGGTAGGCGTGAATGACCGCCAGCGGAATGACATATGGACCTGCAGATAAATCAAACAAGGAAGGAGCAGGCATGGTAATAGTCTCAGGGTGATGTTTATCGAAGAACAATTTATATTTAAGCGTCCCTTCCCTATTCTTAACAATAAAGTCATGTGCTAGCATACTCTTATAATGTAAATAAACAGTGGGCAACAATTTTTCTTCTTTCTCATAGTGCCTAATAGGTATGTTATAATATGCAGCAAGGCGTGAAGCATAGACACCTCCAAATATGGGGCCCTTTGTACGGTTCAGACTTAAGTGTTTGGCAATAATACCGCCCATACTAACAGTATTATCACAGAATAAACCATGGAACAAAATAATAATATCAGGAACACTAAGGTTTCAACAGTTTCCGCAACCAATTAAGCAACGACTAGCAAATATTGCAAAATAGCATAAACCAAGAAAATGTATGCTAGTGATTCTTGCATCGGAAACCTTCCTAGTTTCCCCTACAGTAATAGAGTCAATAAACCCATCCACATCTTTATGATGTGGTTCCTCTAAACTACCCTCGAAAGGTATTTTGCAAACCTTGCAAAATTCATCTAGTGATATCTTCTTAACCACATCATATAAATGAAACTCTACTGAAGGAGGTGATTCCTTAGGATAATAGTAGCAGTTTTGCACAAAAGTATTGGTGAGTAAGAGATATTGTTCGCGTTGGTCGCGGAGGAAATCGGTGAGGCCTGCATTCTCAGCCAATTCATAAAAATCATCATAAATCCCGGCTGCTCTCAAGAAATCATTGGAAGGCCATCACACGGCCGAACCTCCGTGGTGCGAGGCAGATTATATTTGGGCCTCTCTGCTTCTTCATTTTTCTTTTCCTTCGAGCTCTGGCTGGATGAGCCCCTCAAAAATCTCTTCATTATTTTCTGAAAAATTCTGAAATTTTTAGTAACTTCAAAAGAAAGTGAACCAAGCTCAACAAAATTGATAGCAACTACTCCTACAAGTGCCTAGAGCCCGTGTCATGCATTAGAACTACTTGGAACCATATAAATTTGACATGCAAGCTCAAGAACATTGTCACCTAGGCAACACAAATTTGCAATGAATAAAGCACTAGAACAAAAACTAATTGGACCAATGGAGGAGTCACATACCAAGGAACAATCTCCCCAAGCAGTTTTGTGAGAGGTGCTTGAGTTGGATGGTGATTTTTTTGGTAGGAAGAAGAAGTGTGTGGGTGCAGGAATAAGTGGAGGGGAGCCACCATGGGCCCACGAGGCAGGGGGCGCACCCTGTAGGGGTGGGCGCCCCCTGGACCCTCGTGGCCAGGTGCTTGCTCCCCCTGCTGTGTTCTCAGTGCCAGATATTCTCAAATATTCCAGAAAAAATCATATTCCATTTTCGGGGTATTTTTATATTGCACGGATAATTCAGAAAACAGACAGGAAAATGCTATTTTTACTTTATTTCAACTAAATAACAGAAAGTAAAAGGAGGGTGCAGAAGGTTGTGCTTTCTAGTTTCATCCATCTCATGCTCATCAAAAGGAATCCACTAACAAGGTGGATCAGGTCTTGTTAACAAACTCATTCCGAATCGCATGGAACCGGAGAAATTTTGAATAACACTATGTTACCTCAACGGGGATATGCACATCCCCAATAATAAGAATATCATATTTCTTCTTGACAGTAGGAAGGGGAAATTCAAAACCTCCAAAAATAATCGATGGAATTTTTCCAATAGAATTGATACTGTGGACTTGAGGTTGTTTCCTCGGAAAGTGTACCGTATGCTCATTACCATTAACATGAAAAGTGACATTGCCTTTGTTGCAATCTATAACAGCCCCTGCAGTATTCAAAAAAGGTCTTCCAAGAATAATAGACATACTATCGTCCTCGGGAATATCAAGAATAACAAAGTCCGTTAAAATAGTAACGTTTGCAACCACAACAGGCACATCCTCACAAATACCAACAGGTATAGCAGTTGATTTATCAGCCATTTGCAAAGATATTTCAGTAGGTGTCAACTTATTCAAATCAAGTCTACGATATAAAGAGAGAGGCATAACACTAACACCGGCTCCAAGACCACATAAAGCAATTTTAACATAGTTTCTTTTAATGGAGCATGGTATAGTGGGTACCCCTAGATCTCCTAGTTTCTTTGGTATTCCACCCTTAAAAGTATAATTAGCAAGCATGGTGGAAATTTTAGCTTCCGGTATCTTCTCTTATTAGTGACAATTTCTTTCATATACTTAGCATAAGGATTCATTTTGAGCATATCAGTCAAACGCATACGCAAAAAGATAGGTCTAATCATTTCAGCAAAGTGCTCAAAATCCGCATCATCCTTTTTCTTGGATGGTTTGGGACCAAAAGGCATTGGTTTCTGAACCCAAGGTTCTCTTTCTTTACCATGTTTCCTAGCAACAATGTCTCTCTTATCATAACGTTGATTCTTTGATTGTGGGTTATCAAGATCAACAGTAGGTTCAATTTCTACATCATTATCATTGCTAGGTTGAGCATCATCATGAACATTATCATTAACATTTTCACTTGGTTCATGTTCATTACCAGATTGTGTTTCAGCATCGGAAATAGAAATATCATTTGGATTCTCAGGTGTTTCAGCAATAGGTTCACTAGAAGCATGCAAAGTCCTATCATTTTTCTTTTTCTTCCTTTTAGAAGGACTAGGTGCATCAATATTATTTCTCTGAGAATCTTGCTCAACTCTCTTAGGGTGGCCTTCAGGATACAAAGGTTCCTGCGTCATTTTACCAGTTCTAGTAGCCACTCTAACAGCATAATCATTATTCTTACTTTTTAATTCATTGAGCAAATCATTTTGAGCTTTAAGTACTTGTTCTACTTGAGTGGTAACCATAGAAGCATGTTTACTAATGAGTTTAAGTTCACCTTTAACTCTAGACATATAATCACCCAAGTGTTCAAGCGTATAAGCATTTTGTTTTCATTGTCTGCCAAAATAAGCATTAAAATCTTCTTGCTTAACCATAAAGTTATCAAATTCATACAAACATTGGCTGGCAAACTTAGTAGGAGGGATTTCAGCTTTATCATATCTATAGAGAGAATTTACCTTTACTACCTGTGTCGGGTTATCAAGACCATGTGTTTATTAAATAGGTGATGAATTAAAACCGTGTATTTCTTCAACAGGCGGTAAATTAATACCATGTATTTCTTCAATAGGAGGTAAATTCTTAACATCTTCAGCTTTAATACCCTTTTCTTTCATAGATTTCTTTGCCTCTTGAATATCTTCAGGACTGAGAAATAGAACACCTCTCTTCTTTGGAGTTGGTTTAGGAATAGGCTCAGGAGTTGGCTCAGGAAGTGCCCAATTATTATCATTGGTCAACATATTATTCAATGGAATTTCAGCTTCATCCGGTGTTCTTTCCCTGAAAACAGAACCAGCACAACTATCCAGGTAATCTGTGGAAGCATCGGTTAGTCCATTACAAAAGATATCAAGTATTTCATTTTTCTTAAGAGGATGATCAGGCAAAGCATTAAGTAATTGGAGAAGCCTCCCCCAAGCTTGTGGGAGACTCTCTTCTTCAATTTGCACAAAATTATATATTTCCCTTAAAGCAGCTTGTTTCTTATGAGCAGGGAAATATTTAGCAGAGAAGTAATAAATCATATCCTGGGGACTACGCACACAACCAGGATCAAGAGAATTAAACCATATCTTAGCGTCACCCTTTAATGAGAACGGAAATATTTTAAGGATATAAAGGTAGCGAGTTCTCTCATCATTAGTGAACAGGGTGGCTATATCATTTAATTTAGTAAGATGTGCCACAACAGTTTCAGCTTCATAGCCATAAAAAGGATCAGATTCAACCAAAGTAATTATATCAGGATCAATAGAGAATTATAATCCTTATCAGTAACACATATAGGTGAAGTAGCAAAAGCAGGGTCAGGTTTCATTCTAGCATTAAGAGATTGCTGCTTCCATTTAGCTAATAACTTCTTAAGATCACTTCTATCATTGCAAGCTAAAATAGCTCTAGCAGATTCTTCATCCAGAACATAACCCTCAGGCACAACAGGTAATTCATATTTATTAGGGGAGAGTCTTCATCATCACTATCTTCAATATTATCAGTTTCAATAATTTCATTCTCTCTAACCCTAGCAAGTTGTTCATCAAGAAATTCACCAAGTGGCACAGTAGTATCAAGCATAGAAGTAGTTTCATCATAAGTATCATGCATAGCAGAAGTGGCATCATCAATAACATGCGACATATCAGAATTAATAGCAGAAGCAGGTTTAGGTGTCGCAAGCTTACTCAAAACAGAAGGTTAATCAAGTGCAGAGCTAGATGGCAGTTCCTTACCTCCCCTCGTAGTTGAGGGATAAATTTTTGTTTTCGCGTCTTTCAAGTTCTTCATAGTGACCAGTAGATATAAATCCCAAGTGACTCAAAGAATAGAGCTATGCTCCCCGGCAACGGCGCCAGAAAATAGTCTTGATAACCCACAAGTATAGGGGATCGCAACAGTTTTCGAGGGTAGAGTATTCAACCCAAATTTATTGATTCGGCACAAGGGGAGCCAAAGAATATTCTCAAGTATTAGCAGTTGAGTTGTCAATTCAACCACACCTGGATAACTTAGTATCTACAGCAAAGTATTTAGTAGCAAAGTAGTATGGATGTAACGGCAATGGTAGCAAAAGTAATATTTTTGGGTTTTGTAGTGATTGTAACAGTAGCAACGGAAAAGTAAATAAGCGAAGAACAATATGTGAAAAGCTCGTAGGCATTGGATCGGTGATGGAGAATTATGCCGGATGCGGTTCTTCATGTAACAGTCATAACATAGGGTGACACAGAACTAGCTCCAATTCATCAATGTAATGTACGCATGTATTCCGAATATAGTCATACGTGCTTATGGAAAAGAACTTGCATGACATCTTTTGTCCTATCCTCCCGTGGGAGCGGGGTCCTAATGGAAACTAAGGGATATTAAGGCCTCCTTTTAATACAGTACTGGACCAAAGCATTAAGACAAAGTGAATACATGAACTCCTCAAACTACGGTCATCACCGGGAGTGGTCCCGATTATTTTCACTTCTGGGTTGTCGGATCATAACACATAGTAGGTGACTATAGACTTGCAAGATACCATCAAGAACTCACATATATTCATGAAAACATAATAGGTTCAGATCTGAAATCATGGCACTCGGGCCCTAGTGCCAAGCATTAAGCATAGCAAAGTCATAGCAACATTAATCTCAGAACATAGTGGATACTAGGGATCAAACCTTAACAAAACTAACTCGATTACATGATAAATCTCATCCAACCCATCACCGTCCAGCAAGCCTATGATGGAATTACTCATGCACGGCGGTGAGCATCATGAAATTGGTGATGGAGGATGGTTGATGATGACGATGGCGACGGATTCCCCTCTCCGGAGCCCCGAACGGACTCCAGATTACCCCTCCCGAGAGGTTTTAGGGCTTGGCGGCGGCTCCATATCGTAAAATGCGATGAATCCTTCTCTCTCATTTTTTTCTCCCCGAACATGAATATATGGAGTTGGAGTTGAGGTCGATGGAGCGTCAGGGGGCCCATGAGGCAGGGGGGCGCGCCCAGGAGGGGCAGGCGCGCCCCCACCCTCGTGGACAGGTGGAGGCCCCCTGACGTGGATTCTTCTTCCAGTACTTCTATTATTTTCCAGAAATAAGTTCCGCGGAGTTTCAGGTCATTCCGAGAACTTTTGTTTCTGCACATAAATAACACCATGGCAATTCTGCTGAAAACAGCGTCAGTCCGGGTTAGTTCAAATCATGCAAGTTAGAGTCCAAAACAAGGGCAAAAGTGTTTGTAAAAGTAGATACGACAGAGACGTATCAATTAACATGGCCATCAAATGTAGGTCGGATTTCGGGAGCACAAAATTCCATAAGGAACAACTTGTGGAATAGGTCAAACCAAATCCTCATGGAGAAGATGGTCAAATTGCTTAATCAAGAAGCTACAATAATAGATCTTCCGGCTAGGTGTGTCGGCCAACATCAACCTTGTCGGAACTTACACCATAGATCTTGGAAAAGTTCCAACCATCATATCTGCCTGAGATTCATATCTGGTTGGTAACGGAATATTTCACAGAGCATGTCTGGAAAAGAAAGTTTGCAACACAAATAGAGGAGACGACGTTGCGAGATTCTCGGGAATGAACTACGATAGCAAGCTCCAAAACACGAGCTGGTTTTGGGACATACATGTTAGCATGTTGTCCAAGACAAGAATGACCACATGGTAGTCTTATAATAAAACACTATCGAGTTCAGGTTAGGATCCATCATTAAGGATTTCAAAGTCTTTACGCGCGCTAGACTTCTTTTCCTTGAACAAGTCAATCAGTGGCTTGGTGTGCTAGGGAATACATATGGAGTGGAGGTAATTAATCTACCAAAACATAGAAAACTTTCGCACATGCATAACTGACTTGGGATGGTACTAGAGGAAACAAAAACAATCTTTCTGGAACTCAAGGCGGCAACTTACACCTAATGCACATGAATTCGAGGAAGTCACTTCTTCCATCCAAACATAAGCTTCATGAACGGAACACGAAGGCATGGATTACAAAGTTTCCAATACTAGGTTGATGTTCAACATGAATCATGGAGGAGACAAAATGCTGTTGATGGGCTCAACAGCAACTCATTAGAATTTTCCATATCACTGGAATTCCACCATTATGTGAACAATGTGATAGTATTGGTCAGACCAAAAGATGTAATGGTGTATGCTCGAGGAACAACCACGAGTAAGACAACATTATGCATAACGTTGGTTCTAACCTGATTTGATGATAGCCCACACTCAAATCAAGGTTTGGACAAGACGATAGATTCAACAACCGATCACGAGGAACAATCGATGAAGATATCATCTCTCTTCAACACACACACACACACAAGGATATCCCATAGAACGAACTAAGTTAGGCAAGCGTTTATCTTCCAACTCTCCAAGTTGTTGTTTAGCATAACCAACTAGATCAGGGGTATCCAACACAGATTCTTGGAGAATTGCTGGTTTAGGGAAAAACCAACATGATCACGAACTCAACATAGCGGTCAGGGAACAACCTGGTAATACTTCCGAGAAGATATTCGGAACATCACGAACCACCGATATGTTATTAAGCTCGAGAACAATCTTGCTTTTCTGGGCAAGACGACATGATCAAAAGAGTGAGGGATTGACACAATCCTAACTCATTGATCCAAGAGTGCACCCGAAATAAGGACTAGGTAGCACGATCAATCTTAGGTTGATGATTCAATAACCAGCATGCTAAGAGTGAGAGTATTGTCCATTAATTACCAAGCAACGAGGTTGCTAGGAGTATTGATTTCACTAATCACAGTTCACTTGTCGGCACTCCAGTTACAACAACACGGGACCGAGGAATGAATAATGATGGCGAGAAGTATCACTGGGTCAAGAATTCATAAGAGGTGGTGCAATTCTCATGACATTCTTGACATAAAGATGGTAATACTCCAAGGTAGAATAGAGCAAAAGCTGGATTTGCATTTTGATCCACGGAATACAACTACTTTGACCCAATCCTCGAAGTGGACAAGGTACTAGATTTTGTTTCTCCTAGTCATTCCAGAATAGAATGGCTTGACAGGCCACAAGAATATGAGGTATCAATGAGCATGAATGCATGTGTAAGTGCATCTAGTGCCCCTTAGTGATTTTGGTGTATTGAAGACTTATAGGTTAAGGGACTAATGCGTTTGTGAGTGTGCACAAGTCTATAAGTCTATGAGGAGTTTGATATTTACAGAGAAAGTCGACCCCTAAAAATTAAGTTCTTCGACTAAAGACTTCGGATTTCTGAAGACTTTCTGAAGACTTTGAAAGTGAAGAAATTGGTGTGACCTTGAAGACTTGGTATTCATTTGAGGAACATGAAGCGTGAAGACTTTTGTTTTCATAGTTTCATTTTCTCTTTCTTGAGTCATAGGAAACACCGTACTGTTAAAGGGGGTCGAGGAAATACAAAGGAAAATTTCCATGTGATGCTCAACTCAATATCTTACACCTATCAATCCCTTCGAGTGAAGCCATTGGAAATCTCATACAGTTCAGTCATATTCTTCAGTGACAGAGACGATGTTCTTCTGGTCTCTGAGGAATTTGTTCTGACTGAGGAGTTAGGAATTCGCCAGTGCGGATTGCCTACACAGCGAGGAACAGGATAGCCCTGAGGAATTTGAACCTCAAATTTCCGACCGTTGCTGTGCTATGCGCCAGTTGTCCCAAAATATCTACCCACCTAACGGTCATATGATTGAAGGGCATTTATGTCTTATCATGCCGGGCTGCTCCCTAGGCTATAAATAGCCGCCCCCTATAACCACTAGCTGGTTGGCTGCTCCGAGAGAAACTGACACTTGTCATTTGAGAGCATCCCATCCTCCGAGGACTTTGAGCAAAAATCATCAAGTGAGGAAAACCCCAAACCCAAACACCTACAAACCCAAAGTGATTGAGCATCACTGAAGAGATTGATCCTGCGTGGATCCGACGCTTGTTACCTTTGAGGACCGTGCTTCTTCCAGACGGTTAGGCGTCATGGTCTAGAGCATCCAAGAGGAAATTGTGGATCGCCAAGTGACCGAGTTTGTGAAGGTTTGGAAGTCACCTGAAGACTTACCACGAGTGATTGGACGAGGTCTATGTGACCTTAGTTCAAGGAGAATACGGTGAGGACTGTGTGTCCGGGACTGGGTGTCCTCAGGTTTAAATACCTAGCCGCTCCAACCAAACGTATAACTGAGACACCAGTTGGAACTGGTCTACCAAATCATTGTCTTCACCAAGCCAACTGGTTCTATTTCCTCAACTCTTTCATTTCCTCATTACTGTGTTGTGCACTTGTTCATATTTGTGTTTGAAGACTTTGACTGAAGACTTACTCAATTTCCTCAGTTCAATTTCTTCGGTCTGTTTGTCTTCATCCTGTGTTATCCTGTGTTTATACTTCCTGTACTCTGTGCTTGTCTTCATTTCATCATGATGACTATGCTTGTGTTCTGCTATGCATACTTTTGAGTACTTATTCCGCTGCAAGTAGTACTTCGCTAAGGAATTTCCTCACCCACAAATTCCTCAGTGAAGAATTCATAAAAATCGCCTATTCACCCCCCTCTAGTCGATATAACGCACTTTCAATTGGTATCAGTGCGAGGTACTCCCTTTTTCTTTGTGATTTTGGTTTAACCGCCTGGAGTTTTAGTTGTGTCCTACCTTCGATGGGACGGACTACCCCAACTGGAAGAATAAGATGCGACTGCATCTTGAGGCAATTGATAACGATCTCTGGTATGTGGTGGAAAAGGTTGTTCCCTCTGTCTCACCCTCACTAAACGCTACCGATGTGAAGAGATTCAAGAAACTCGATTCTCAAGCGAAGAATATCATATGTGGCCATCTGAGCAAAGGACAGTATGGAAGAGTGAGTGCTTTGGAAACTGCTAAGCTTATGTGGGATAGGCTGTCCAAAGTAAATGAAGGAGTCTCAACACAGCGTGACTCTCAAGTTGATGTTCTTCGCAATCTCTTCAACCGCTTCAAAAGACTCGACAATGAAAATGTTCAACAAACCTTCGATCGCCTCACTGACATCTCAAATGAGCTTCAAGCACTTGGTGCCACTGACATCACCGACCACGAGGTGGTGAAGAAACTGCTGATATCGCTTGACTCCTCATTTGATACTCTGGCATTGATGATACAAGAGCGGGATGATTACAAGTCACTTGATCCCGCTGATATCCTCGAGAGGCTAAATACTCATGAGTTCCAGCTTGCTGAAAAGAGAGATCTCTATGGTTCGAGCTATGGCAGATCACGTGCACTGAAGGCCAAGGCAGTTTCTGAGTCTGAAGATGAAGACTCTGACAGCAGCCTTGGTGATCCTGAAGAACTGAGCCATGATCTAACACTGCTCGTGAAGAAATTCCAGAAGTTCTCAAGACGTGGTCGCTTTGGAAGACCCTCAAGGAGCAATGATTCCTCATCCAGTGGCTACAAGAAGAGGCTTTGTCACAAATGCAAGAAACCAGGACACTACATCCAAGATTGTCCTCAGTGGGAAGAGGAATCAAAGAAGAAGAAATACAAGGATTACAGTTCTGATGATGCGAAGAAAAAGAAGAAATCCTCAAAATCTTCATCATCAAAATCCTCCCAGTCTTCATCTCACAAGAGGAGTAGCTCCAAGAAAGCTCGGGCATTCATTGGCAAGGAAATGGACTCTGAGGCTGAATCTGAAGAAAATGAGGAAGAGGAGGCATATGAGGATTCCGAATCCGGTATGGCGAGCCTAGCCCTCGCTACTGCATTTGTCAGAAAGTCTATCTTCAACACTGAAGAAAATGACCTCACCAACAAGGCTATTGAAGGCAATGATGACTACGCTCCCACCTATTGCTTCTTGGCAAAGGGTGCCAAGGTACTCAAATATTCCTCATCTGAATCAAGCGAAAATGAATCTGATGAAAACCTTAAGCCCAGCTATTCTAAACTTGCTAAGATTGCTGTGAAACAACAAAGGGCCCTTGAAAAGGTTCAAAACATGCTAGAAAAAGTGATGATATGTTGGGTGAAGAAATGGATCGCACTAAAACCTTGACAGAAAATCTTCAGAGACTTCAGACTAGGTTTGACAACCTTCAAGGTAATCATAACACTCACTTATCTGATCATGAGAAGCTTTCTTATGAATTTCTTCAAAGAAAGCAAGATCTTGAGAAGCTAAGAGTAAGTTATGAAGATCTTCAGAAGGTGCGCGATTCATTACTTGCTCAACAACCTCCATGTTTGAAATGCATTGAACGTGAATCTGCTAATTCTTCACATGAATGTTCAAATGCTTCTAATGCTACAAAATCCTCAATTGTCTCTGCTCTCATTAATTCCTCATCTGAGGACATTGCTAGTATCACTAACGATGCAGGGCTGAAGGAATTGTACATGACAGGAATGTACAAAAGCCTCAAAGGGCATCAGACTCTTTGTGATGTGCTTAAAAAGCAGATCCTCAACAGGAACCCTAGGAAAGAGGGTATTGCCTTTGAGAGGAAACTCAATGCTGATGGTACATATTGGAAGCCTGAGCAGTACCCCAAAACCTCATGGGTTGCTGCAAAGGGACCTCCAGTTGATCCATCTAATTTATCTGGCTTTACATATGAATCTTCTCATTCTTCTAATGAGTCATTTGACTCCAACTACAAACTGTTTAAAACTCAGAATGGTGAAGTATTTTCTAGATATGTTGGCACTAACTGCAGGAATGGTTCCCCTATGAAGAAAATCTGGGTTCCCAAAAGGTGCCTTGAAAGACTTCAGGTGAATGTCCTCATGACACCACCTGTGAAGAATAGGAACCCCAGATCAAAATCTTCATATGGACCAAATTCTGCGTATGGATCCAAGTCCTCATACGGACCAAATTCCTCACATGGATCATATTCCTCAGGAGGATCAAAGTCCTCATATGAACATCATCGTGCTAACAACTCTGTTTCGCAGGGAAGAGCCAAGGGCTATGAATATGAGCATTATTCTTCTAATCATTATGTTCATATGTCCTCAAAGAATTTCTCTACTTATTCATATGCTTACCCTAACTTCTCTTATGTGAAACGAAACGGATTGGCTTCTATGCCACATTTCTCATATGGAGCTCATAGAGTGATGAACTCATTGCCACCCCTTCAGATGTGGGTGGTGAAGAAAAAGAACTAATCTCTTCTGCAGGGTTAGGTCTCCAGACGTACTTGAATGTCTGAAGAATTTGCTGGAGACCTGAAGAGTGCCTGAAAGGACGCAGGCTAATCATGAAGAAATGAACTTTCATTTATCACGTCCTCATACTGTTTTAACTATTGCATTGCTTGATGAAATTGATCTGATGAATTGATGTCATATTCTTCACTGATGAAGTATATGAAGTTCGTAAGCTGCACTAATTCGTCTGTAGGATGATCAACCCAAAGCCACTGAGTGGGTCCTCGATAGTGGATGTACAAATCACATGCCTGGTGACAAGAATCTATTGATTGATGCTCCCTTATCACCATCGCATCTAAAGCATATCATCTTCGCTGACAAAGGCAAAAGTCAGGTATTGGGTCTAGGTAAGGTTGCGATCACAAAGGATCGACACATGGACAAAGTCGTGCTTGTCGAGTCCTTGGGATACAACCTCATGTCTGTCTCAATGCTTTGTGATCTTGATATGGTAGTTGTCTTTGGCAAGTATCGTTGTGTTGTGGTTATGGAAGCTGACAATTCCAAAGTCTTCGAAGGCTTTAGGAGAGGAGACTTGTATATTGTTGATTTCTCTACAGGACCGCAACCAGCCGTGTGCCTACTTGCAAAAGCTTCAGAAGGGTGGCTATGGAATCGACGACTTGGTCATGCAGGCATGAGGAATTTGCACACGCTTGCGAAGAAGAAGCATGTCATTGGCATTGATAATGTAAAATTCCTCAAGGATCACTTGTGTGGAGCTTGTGAAGCTAGAATGATGACCAAGGCTAAGCATCCAGCGAAGACTATCATGACCAGTACTCGACCATTCGAATTGCTGCACATGGACCTCTTTGGTCCTAACCATTACTCAGCCGTCACAAATGACGCATCTCTCTATGGGCTTGTTATTGTTGATGATTACTCTCGTTACACATGGGTACACATTGTTACTTACAAACATGAAGTGCAGGAAGTCTTCAAACGATTTTCCTCGAGGGCTTCAACCAACTTTGGTGTGAAGATCAAGCACATCAGAAGTGACAATGGAACTGAGTTCAAGAATTCTGGTCTTAATGACTATCTTGCTGAACTTGGTACTACTCATGAATTATCTGCTCCTTATACTCCTCAACAAAATGGCGTCGTGGAGCGCAAGAATAGAACTCATATTGAGATGGCTCGCACTATGCTTGATGAGTACAAGACGCCTCGTCACTTCTGGATTGAGGCAATTTATACTGCGTGCCACATCATCAACAGGGTATATCTTCACAAATTCTTCAAGAAGACTGCCTATGAACTCCTCACTGACAAGAAACCCAATGTGAGTTATTTCAAAGTCTTCGGTGCTAAATGTTGGATTAGAGATCCTCATCATAATGCTAAATTTGCACCGAAAGCACATGAAGGTTTTATGCTTGGTTACGGAAAGGGCTCGCACACCTACAGAGTCTTCAACACCGTTCTTCACAAGGTTGTTGAAACTGTAGATGTGCGGTTTGATAAAACTAATGGCTCGCAAAGAGAGCACCTACTCTCTGTGATAAATGAACCAGCACCTGAGGAAACTATCAAGTTCAAGGCTACCGAGGATGTCATTCCTACCGAAGAATCTGCTAAAGAATTCATTCCAGAACGTGAAGAACGTCGAGCTAATGCACCTGAAGAAATTGCTGAAGAAAATGGTGCTGAAGAAAATGTTGATCAAATTCCTCGACGACAAGCTACTCATCCTCGCGTTGCAAAAGAAGTGCAAGTTGAGAAGGTCATCGATGACATTGAAGCACCAGGTCCTCTCACACGCTCAAAAGCTTCACATTTATCTAACTTTTGTGGGCACTATGCTTTTGTCTCTATCTCAGAGCCCACTAAGGTAGATGAAGCATTTCTGGAGCCTGAGTGGATTCAGGCCATGCAAGAAGAATTACATCAGTTCGAGCTCAACAACGTCTGGGAACTGCTCAATCGTCCAGATCCTCGCAAACACAATATCATTGGCACAAAGTGGATCTACCGCAACAAGCAAGATGAAAATGGCCTTGTGGTGAGGAATAAGGCACGACTAGTAGCTCAAGGCTACACACAGGTTGAAGGAATTGATTTCGATGAAACTTTTGCACTTGTTGCTAGACTTGAAGCTATTCGCATATTACTTGCTTATGGTAATCATCATGATATCACTTTATATCAAATGAATGTGAAAAGTGCATTCCTCAATGGTAAGCTTGAGGAAGAAGTATATGTTGCTCAACCCCTAGGTTTTGACGATCCTAAGCATCCTGACAAAGTCTTCAGACTAAATAAGGCCCTTTATGGCCTCAAGCAGGCCCCTCGGGCGTGGTATGATACTTTGAAGGAATTCCTCATGAAGAAAGGCTTCAAACCCGGTTCACTCGACCCTACTCTTTTCACTAAATCATATGATGATGAATTGTTTGTATGCCAAATATATGTTGATGATATCATCTTTGGCTGTACTGACCAACGTTATAGTGATGAATTTGCCTATATGATGAGTGAAGAATATCAAATGTCTATGATGGGAGAGGTGAAATTCTTCTTAGGTCTTCAAATTCGTCAACAGCACAATGGCATATTCATATCTCAGGAGAAATACCTCAAGGATGTACTGAGGAAATTCGGCATGCAAGATTGCAAAGCCGTCAAAATTCCTATGCCCACAAATGGCCATCTGTGCACTGATGAAAATGGTATTGACTTCGATCAAAAGGTATACCGCTCCATGATTGGTTCCTTATTGTACTGATGTGCATCAAGGCCAGATATTATGCTTAGTGTTTGCATGTGTGCCCGATTTCAAGCTACACCGAAGGAATCACACCATAAGGCTGTGAAACATATTCTTCGATATCTAGCTCACACACCAACACTAGGATTATGGTACCCCAAGGGCTCGGCTTTTGATCTCGTTGGATATTCTGACTCTGACTATGCTGGTGATCGTGTGGATTGCAAGTCAACATCTGGTACATGTCATTTCCTCAGACGATCTTTGGTCTGTTGGTCCTCGAAGAAACAGAACTGCGTATCACTGTCTACTAGTGAAGCTGAGTACATTGCTGCTGGTTCTTACTGTGCTCAATTGCTGAGGATGAAGCAAACTCTCAAGGATTACGGCGTCAACGTGAAGAATGTGCCTCTCTTCTGTGACAATGAGAGTGCCATCAAGATTGCTCACAACCCAGTTCAGCACTCGAACACAAAGCACATTCAGATTCGTCATCATTTTCTTTGCGATCATGTGTTGAAGGGCGACATTTCTATTAAGCATGTGAAGACTGAAGAACAGCTAGCCGATATCTTCACAAAGCCCTTGGATGAGAGGAGATTTAGCAAGTTGCGGTGTGAGCTAAATATCTTAGAATCTTCGAATGTTCTTTGAAGAGGACACTCATCCTAACACTTATGCAAAATTGATGACTTAGATGTGCAACACATGAAGAAACGTTTTTCTTCAATCAATGAAGACTAACACTCTAAGTGTGAAGAAATTAATGAAGAATTTGATCCCTAGAACCCTACGACAATTGTACGCGGTGTCTGAAATCATCATTCTTATACGGTGGGTCACGCCACCACAAAAGTTGAAAATCTTCAATTTGAGTTTTTCCTCAGTTTTTGAAATTCCTCAGTTGTTCATATTCTTCAGCTTTGCAAAATCTTCACTGTTTTCGTCGTTCTTCTTCATTGGCTATATATATATATAAGTTTATGTCCTCTACAGCATTCACTTATGGCTAATTCTTCAAGTTGGTTTTTCTGCTAAGTGAATGTGATCGGACCCTTCCCCCTCTATGCTATACTCAACCCAATCTATTCACAAATTCTTCATGTGCGTTCTATTTGAAACTCGTTCAAAATCTTCACTGTGTCCTTGTCAGCTGAAGAATTTGCGAACGGAAATTTTAACTTATCTTGTCCAAATATTCGGCTTTGCCACTCAAACCGTTCCGCATCCCACGATAGACTTATCTATTCACCCACAATCTAACACGATCTCTACTTCTCAGTACATGGGTGACACATGTCAAGCGAATGAGAAGGGTCAGGGGCACGTTCGTCCAATTTCTTCGGGCGAACCGGTTTTCACCGTGGCTATAAATACCCCCTCTCCCCTTCCTCACTTCCTTTACTCCGCTCGACCTCTCTCCCGCTCGAGCTTCTCAAACCCTAGCGCCACCGCTACATCATCGTCGCCGGTGAGGAAGAGCTTCACTGCCTCGACCTCATCATCGCCGTACTCACGCCGTCCGCGGAAATCTTCACTCCGCCGCCGCCGTAGCCGTCTTCCTCCGCCGAGTTAGGGCGTGGAAGATCTGCACAGACGAGCTTCACTTCTCCACATCCCAGTTCTTCGTGTTCTTCGTCCAGGGTAATTAAAAGTTACTTTTACTGCCCTCTTTGATTCAAATGTTTACTACAAAATCTTCAAAGGTGTTTTTTTAAATCCTCACACACTAAACACCTCACATGTCATCTGTTCTTGATTCGTTTCTCTAAGCAATAATTTTTCTTCAAGATTCCTCAATTGTGTGGATCTTCGATCTATACAACTCTGGAAAATAAGACAAAGAACGCTTAGTGAAATTCTTCAAGACTCATCAGGTCAAATTCCTCAAACTTGTTCTTCTTGAAAAACCTTCTAAGAACGCATATGACCTCTCCAAATTCCTCGCAACTATACTCTGTTGACAGGTACTCATGTCCGCTGCTGAATCACTAGGTTCTCATCAACTTAACTCATTTGCAGCGTTCCTTGAAGAAAAGTTGCATACTTCTTCAGAGAGTTCAATTGTTCAAATTCCTCAACTGAAGAAAATGGCTAATGAAAAGAAGCCACAGAAACGAGGAAAGAGGCCTGAGGTCAATACTGCCTTTGAAATCCCTGAGGACATTTCTGCTGGGTACTGCACACCCCCTGAGGAAGATAAAAATCAGCGCAAAGTGCGCATTCAGAGGATAGAAAGGAGATGGGCAAAAGAGTGGAGGGAGTACAGGTATGTGACTCCAAAATACATGAAGAAATTCGCTATTACTCCTCCATGCCCAAGACCACCATTGGCACCTGGCCAAGAAGCAGATCCCACTAGCATCAAGTGCGGTGAGGAATTTCCTGAAGAATGGGCCAAGCTCCAGGCCAAGTTGGCCAAACAGGCTAAAGATGCAGTGAAGAATTTCAACGAAGATTCCACTGCTGCTGCTGCTGAGGCCTCTGTAAGGCCGAAGAAATCCATGGCAAAGAAGCCTACAGACAAGCCAAGTGCCTCTTCTTCAATGCCCTCACGGCCAATTTCCTCAGCTAAGCCCTCACGGCCAATTCCTCAAGCCGCTCCTGCTCCTCCCAAGTCCTCAGCTGCTCCGACAAAATCCTCAGCACTTGTGCATCTCGCCACGTGCCAAAGGACTACAGGCATCTCTACTGCCTCAGGAGCTTCAGCTAGTTCCTCAGCTGCACCAAACTCTTCAACAGGACCCTCACTACTGAAGACAAAGACCACTACTGGACGAGGCACTCGCCCAAGTCCTCAGAAGAAGCAGGTCGCCTTCCAAGTACCGTCTGAAGAAGATGAAGCCGATGATGAAGAACTTGTTGAAATCATCAGAGATAGGCAAGTCAGGGCCGCTAAAGCCAAGGGCACAAATGTGCCACTGCTTTTGGATCCAAAGTTGATCCTCGACTATATTGATCTCTGGCACAAGGACCCAAACACTCCTATGCCTGATTTCAAGTTGACACCTGGCCAAAGTCACATGCTGACCCATTTCATCAGTGAACAAAAATGGAAATATGAGAAGGCCAGGCAGCTCAAGAAAGCACAGTACAGGAAGGAGAAGTTCCTGAAGAACAACGTTGTCTCTATGACAACTGATGAACTTGTAAAGCTCTAGTCTGAAATCAAAGTCCTCAGCGATGATTTCAACGCTTACTATGCTGATTGGAAACAAGCCAAGGTCAGGTTCGTCAATCTAACAAAGACACTCACTTCAAGTGGCGCTGCCCCTGTGCATATTGAAGTCACTCCGGCTGAAGCATCTGCTCAGCAAATTGAAGAACATGCCAGCACCGCAGATGACAATCAAGCTGCTGAAGACAATGTGAGTTCCAAGGCCGATGACTGCATTCCAGCCACTGAAGAAATTCCCAGGGCACCCACTAGTGGTGCTCCTAAAGAAAATGAAGAAGTCAGGGCAACTGCATCAGTTGTGCCTGAAGAAAATCAACCTCATTCCTCTGCTCCTCCTGCGCCTACCCCAACTCCAATCCAGATGTGAAGAAGACCAAGGCTGCAGAGCGTGCAGAAGTGAAGGAAAGGAAAGCATCAGCTTCTTCAGATTCTTCTGCTCCGAAGAAAATGAAGCCTATGACCAGCTCTTTTGCAAACCATATTGATGCTCTTCTGATCTCAACCATGCCATCAAAGGACCTTGTTCCTTTTGATGAAGAATATGTGATCCCTAGAGGATCTGATGAAGAAACTCCTTTTGCTGCTAAGTCAGAGCAGATGGATGAAGAAATTGAAGTGGATGAAATCCCTTCAACCCCAGTTGTTTCCTCGCCTATGCCTCAGTTTACTGCCGAAGAGGTTGGCGTTGAAGAAATTGAAGATGAAGATGTGGACATTGGCTATAGCACACCTGTGATGAATGATGACTTTTGGGAAAGTCAGCACCCCAATTCTCCACTCTTCACTCCACTACAGCAAATTCCTCACTCCCTAGTCACTACAGTTCAAATGGGATCAGATGAAGCTCATGAAGACATTCCAGCCGCTAGTGCTGAAGAACATGAGAATGAAGAATTGAAGAACCAGGCTGCCCCTGATGAGGAACCAGAAATTCCTTAGCCTGAAGAACCTAAGATTGCGATTCCTGAGGTTGTGATGCAACTCACTGACACTCCTCTGCCCAAGCCAAAGGATCCATTCTCCAGGAAGAAAAAATTCAAGAATGATGCCTTCTTTGGCGAGCATATATTCTTCACTGATTACAACCCTTATGACTCTGCTCACATAAGGAAGAGGCATTTCTGGACTGCCAGCAAGGAAAATTTCTATTCCTCAGTGTTGTTCAACAAAGACAAAGTCTTCGATCATGAGCACATTCCTCACGTGGATATGGAATCTCTGACGTGCTTCGAGCCAGTCCTCAGTGTTCTTCACGATGCTGGATTGTTAAACTTCTGCACTGACATATGTGATTGGAACGAAGAACTAATTCTTCAATTTTATGCAACACTGCACATCACCGGAAATTCTGAAGATGTGAATTCATGGGTGCTGGACTGGATGTCTGAAAACACTCACTACAAGGCACCAGCTACTGAATTGCTTCGTGCCTTACCTCTCAGTCCGCCCCTTGACGGTGCTTGTTGCGTCTACAATGAACCTGAGCTTACCGATCACTACATGCAAGTGCTGATGAAGCCTTTGAAGCCAAGTCAGGCCCCAAGAACAAAATTCCTTGTGAAGGAATTGTTCTATGTGCCTCGGACTGTCTATCACATTTTGACGAAGACATTGAGTCCTATCAAGGGCCACGACTCAAATGATGAAGAAGTCGTTGGCACCATGAAGAATCTGCTTTTCAATATCATTCATGGCGTTCCCGTCAACCTCCATGATTTCTTCATGAGGACTCTGGCCAATGTCGCCATGTCACCATTTGAGTTGAAGCATTATGCACCATGGATTATGAGATTCATCAGAACAAGGTCTTCACTCAACTACAAGGCAGATACACTGAACCATTGCAGCTACTTGCCCCCGATCGAAGTCCTCAAACGGACATTTTCCTCAGCTGATGAAAAGGGCAAGGCTACTGATGTAATTGATGAAGGCATTCGTCCATTGGATGGACAATTTCGCAAGGTTGCATCCTACTCCACCAATGATGACTCTACCACCCATGAGTCTGCCACCAACTGTCACATCCCTAACCTTGCTATGCACTTGGACTAGCTTGGTTGGTGCATCATGTTTAAATTTTGCCTAAACTTGAAATGGGGATGTTCAAACCCTAGCACCAAATGAAATCCAACTAGGGTCACAATGAAATATTTTCAATGATCCCAAAATGCCTTCATAAAATGTTCATCATTTCTGGATTGGGCTAAAACCCTGGCAAAATGGTGCACACTTTTTCTAGGACATTCTGGATTTTTGAATTAAATCATAAGTATTTGAATGTGGACATTTAAATTCTATAAAATATTTTAACTGTCCAAATAATCTTGAAAGCATTTGAGGGCTGTTGGAAATAGTTTCAAAAGTGCCCACAATTATTTTCAGGATCTTACAAAATGAATTAGTATTTTTACTAATTCAAAACAGAGAAATAAATAGAAAACAGAAACAGAAAGCAGAGAGAGAGAGTTACCTTGGCCCGTTACTGTAGCAGCCCAGCCCACTGGAGATGCCAGTCATCCCCTACCTCACGCCAGTAGGCAGGGGCGCGTGGCCTCCGCACGCCAGCACGCGCGCGGCCACCTCCTGCTTGCCGCCGCTGCTGCTGGAGGGCGCCAAGAGCGCCACGACACCCCTGCATCTCCTCCCCCCCCTCTCTGGTTCCTCCCTCTCCCCCCCAGCGCTCGCGCCGCAGCCACCCGAGCGAGCCCGTCGCCGCCGATCGCCACCACCGCGGCCACCGCCTTCCCCTCGCCTCACCAACGCGCCCAGAAGCTCCGCCACGACGTCGTCGTCCTCTCCATCGAGTCACACGGCGCCAGAAGCTCTGCGGCATCTCCAACGGCGCCGATTTCGACCTCGGGTGCCGGTGATCCCCACCGTCGTTTCGCCGGACCCCGTGCCTCCCCTGCCCCGCCAGCAGCACCAGAAGAACCGCGGTGAGCCGTTGCACCGTTTCCCCCATGCCTCATTGCCTGATTTGCCCCTAGCCGCATCAACCACCGGAGCCGAGTGCTCCCCGCCGCCGGCCATGTCGCCGCCGCGGTTGCAACACCCGCACGTCGCACCAGAGCACGTAGGCGTGCTCAGCGCTTCCTCAGGAAGCCGCAGACCCCACCAGTTCGCCTCGAAACGCACTGTAGCGCCTAAACCATCAGTGCCCGAACTCCGGCCGCCGCATTCGTGCTCGCTGCCGGCGAACCAGGCCACCCCGCGACCTTCTGACACCTCCTCTGGATGCGGAAGAGCGTGGGCTACCTCCTGGTGGGTTTCGCGCGTCCAGCCGCCGTCTGTAGCTCAAGTCCGGCGAGTTGCTGCTGCAGTTTTGGTTGTCGCCGGCGAAACTCCGGCGAGGACCGACGTGGCGCAGTCATTAGCGCTAATCCCTGCCAGCTCAGCCGCCCTTAGCCACTGACAATGGGCCCCGCAGCAGGTCAAAGTGCTAGTCAACGCGGGTTAGCACCAGGTGTCACTGACGTGTGGACCCCACACGTCAGGTTTGACCCTGGTCAGCGCTGCTGACCTGCTGACACAGGCATGACGCAGTGCTGACGCAGTTAATCTTTTTCTGGATTTAAAATAATTCAGGAATTCCAGAAAATCCTATAAACTTCTAAAAATCATAGAAAATAATCTATAACTCAGATGGAAAACATTTATATATGAAAAATGATCAGAAAAATCCAATCTATCCATCTGTACCATTTCCATGCATGTTAGAACAACTTATGACTATTGTTTAGGACAATTCAATTAAATGGCATTTAAGAAATCACATATGGAGTTTGAATTTGAATCTTTGATTCAAGCCAACTCCATTTAACTTGCTGCTAGTTGCATTAGCCCAAACCACAGCATATTGCCATGTCATGATCATGCATCATATTGTGCATTGCATTGATTGTATTTCTTCTCTGTTGCCGGTATTTGTCCCCTCTCGGTAGACGATGTTCCGGCGTTGCGATCGTTGACACTACTGAAGACTCAATGCTATCTTCAGAAGTGCCAGGCAAGCAAAACCCCTTGTTCATTCCGATAAAATCCCACTCTCTCGCTCCTGCTCTCTTTTACTGCATTAGGACAACAACGATCTATCTGTTACTTGCTGCGGTAGCTAAACCCCTTTATCCTCTGCATGACCTGTCATTGCCACAGTAAATAGATGAAACCCACTAGCATGAGTAGGAGTTGTTTGAGCCCTGATGTGCCTACTCATTCATGCTTGTTTGTCATGCCTGCTATTGCTTAGAGTTGTGTCAGGTCTGATTCATCGGGAATGAATTGGAAGTGGTGAACATGTCCTACTGTTGAGAGCTAAGTGTGTGAACACGATTTGGTAAAGGTAGCGGTGAGAGGCCATGTAGGAGTACATGGTGGGTTGTCTCATTGAAACCGTCCTCAGGAACTGAGTTCTGTGTTTGTGATCCATGAACAGTTACAACCACACATTGGAATGCTTAAGTGCCCCTCTCGACTTATTAATCAACTTGATCTCTGTCCAGGAGTTGCAACTAGTTTCTGGTGTTTGTAGGTAGTGTTAGTAGTCTACCAAGTGGTACCCGGTACAGGTGGGCTTGGGAACCCTGTTCACATCGTTTGGGGCCGTGAGCGACACCCCGGCCGGATCTCCTTGCGGATGGAACCCGAATAGGCGATAAACCTGGACGACAGACTTGTGTGGTTAGTCAGGTCGTGGCGACCTCCCTCGCCAGGCTTCCGCTTGAAGGTTGCCGAGGTACACGAGGTGTACATGGTGGTAAGTGGCGAGAGCGTGTGTGACGAAGTACACCCCTGCAGGGTTAATATGATCTATTCGAATAGCCGTGTCCACGGTAAAGGACTTCTGGGTCGCCTGTACAGTTCATAGACAAGTGAAAGTGGATACTCTAAAATGCGCAAGATAAGCGTGAGTGCTATGGATGGCGTTCTCGTAGGGAGACGGGAGCGGATCCATAGTGGTGTATTGATATGGTGAATATGTGGACTCGTGTGCGCCACCTCAAAAGAGTTACTTGCAGTCATAGTTCAGGATAGCCACCGAGTCAAAGCTGGCTTGCTGCAGTTAAACTCCACCACCCCCTTTGTTGATACCGATGCATATATAGATAGTCCTGATGTAAGTCTTGCTGGGTACATTTGTACTCACGTTTGCTTATTTTATGTTTTGCAGAGAGACGTCAGTCTCGCTAGTAGTTCCGTGTGGACTTCGACGTTTAGCTTGTTACCTCAGCTACAATCTTGTGCCCTCGGCAGGATCTGGTAGATAGTCAAGCTTCTCAGCCTTTTTCATTTATAGATGTCTGTACTCAGACATGTTAAGCTTCCGCATGTGCTTTGACTTGTATGCTCTGAATGTTGGGTCATGAGACCCATGTTTGTAATATCTGGCTCTTCGGAGCCTAATGAATAAATACTCTGAGTCGTAGAGTCTTGTTGTGATGCCATGTTGTATTTGCACATATCGAGCATATTGTGTGTATGATTGAAATGCTTGGTATGTGTGGGATCCGACAACCTAGTTGTTTATCCTTGGTAGCCTCTCTTATGGGGAAATGTAGTCTTGTGCTTCCATGAGCCATAGTAGTCCGCTACAGCCCGGTTCACCGGAGTCCTGCTAGCCCAGCACTACTGCTCCGGAACACTTGACTGGCCGGCATGTGATTCACTTCGTTCCTGTGTCTGTCCCTTCGGGGAAATGTCACGCGGTGACATCCGGAGTCCTGCCTAGCCTGCTACAGTCCGGGTTCCCGGAGTCCTGTTAGCCCAGTGCTACAGCCCGGATTCGCACGCTGCTGACCGACATGCTCGATGTTGATTCATGTATGCCTGTCCCCGTAAGTTAGTGCCACTTTGGGTTCACGACTAGTCATGTCGGCCCGGGTTCTCTGTCATATGGATGCTAGCGACACTATCATATACGTGAGCTAAAAGACGCAAACGGTCCCGGGCCATGGTAAGGCGACACCCATGGGAATACCGTGCGTGAGGCCGCAAAGTGATATGAGGTGTTACCGGCTAGATCGATGTGACTTGGAATCGGGGTCCTGACACCAACGCACCCAAGCAAAATCCTCAAGGCATAGCACCCAGGGTGATGATTGACCGTGAGCTTCTCCTCAGTCTTCACCAGAAGGTTGATCGCAATCATAAATGGGTGAAGCGTCAGTTTGGTTCAATTCTTCACAACATGACTGCTACCCACAATGCAGTGAAGAAAAACCACTACTACCTTCATGAAACCCTCAACCGCACCTGGGCTGTTCTGTCTCAAGTCTATAGTGAAGAAGATTTGAAGAAAATGGGTCTCAAGGAAGATCTTGACTGGGCTGCACCTCCTCCGAAGAAGTACAAGAAGGTCAAGGTTCCTTCCTTGGTGGCCAGCTCCTATTCTTCATCACGTGACACTGATGAACATGAAGATTTGGATGACACTGCGGCAGGCCCTACTCCAACAGACGACCCCAACAACGTTGACGCTCCTTCATCACCTTGATATTCTTCAGGGGCGTTAGTCCTCATTTTCGACCCTTTTGGTCATTCGATGACAAAGGGGGAGAAATTTGAGTTAGTCTTCAAGCGGGTCTATCTTATATGGGCGTCTTTTTCTAAGTTGCAACTCTCGTTCTTTTGAAGAATTTGCTGGATCGAGTTGTAAACTTAAACTGTATGGTGGCCTGATACTTTTTGTTGTTTCTTCTGCATGCTTATTCCTCGTTAATATTATTGCACGCATGCTGAATTACATCAGTCACCATATTTCATCATGCATTTCAAATTCTTCATATATTATGTCAAATGCGTGTATGAATTACAAGATATAGGGGGAGATCTCCATGATTCAACTCTTCAAGTGTGCATTGCTTCAAAAGCAAATTCCTCACTATGCACATCTTTAGGGGGAGTTCTTCTATATCTTGCAATCAAATTCCTCAATATCAGTATTTACACTTCATATGTTTATCCCCGTTGAAAACTTAACCTATATTGTCATCAATCACCAAAAAGGGGGAGATTGTAAGTGCATCTAGTGCCCCTTAGTGATTTTGGTGTATTGAAGACTTATAGGTTAAGGGACTAATGCGTTTGTGAGTGTACACAGGTCTATAAGTCTATGAGGAGTTTGATATTTCCAGAGAAAGTCGACCCCTAAAAATGAAGTTCTTCGACTGAAGACTTTAGATTTCTGAAGACTTTCTGAAGACTTTGAAACTGAAGAAATTGGCGTGACCTTGAAGACTTGGTATTCATTTGAGGAACATGAAGCGTAAAGACTTTTGTTTTCGTAGTTTCATTTTCTCTTTCTTGAGTCATAGGAAACACCGTACTATTAAAGGGGGTCGAGGAAATACTAAGGAAAATTTCCATGTCATGCTCAACTCAAAATCCTACACCTACCAATCCCTTGGAGTGAAGCCATCGGAAATCGCATACACTTCAGTCATATTCTTCAGTGACAGAGACGAATTTCTTCTGGTCTCTGAGGTATTTGTTCTGACTGAGGAGTTTGGAATTCGCCAGTGCGGATTGCCTACGCAGTGAGGAACATGATAGCCCTGAGAAATTTGAACCTCAAATTTCCGACCGTAGCTGTGTTATGCGCCAGCTGTCCCAAAATATCTACCCACCTAACGGTCATATCATTGAAGGGCATTTATGTCTTATCATGCCGGGCTGCTCCCTAGGCTATAAATAGCCGCCCCCTACAACCACTAGCTGGTTGGCTGCTCCGAGAGAAACTAACACTTGTCATTTGAGAGCATCCCATCCTCCGAGGACTTTGAGCGAAAGTCATCAAGTGAGGAAAACCCCAAACCCAAACACCTACAAACCCAAAGTGATTGAGCATCACTGAAGAGATTGATCCTGCGTGGATCCGACGTTTGTTACCTTTGAAGACTGTGCTTCTTCCAGACGGTTAGGCGTCATGGTCTAGAGCATCCAAGTGGAAATTGTGGATCGCCGAGTGACCGAGTTTGTGAACGTTTGGAAGTCACCTGAAGACTTACCATGAGTGATTGGACGAGGTCTGTGTGACCTTAGTTCAAGGAGAATACGGTGAGTACTGTGTGTCCGGGACTAGGTGTCCTCAGGTTTAAATACCTAGCCGCTCCAACCAGACGTACAACTGAGACAGCAGTTGGAACTGGTCTACCAAATCATTGTCTTCACCAAGCCAACTGGTTCTATTTCCTCAACTCTTTCATTTCCTCATTACTGTTTTGTGCACTTGTTCATATCTGTGTTTGAAGACTTTGACTGAAGACTTACTAAATTTCCTCAGTTCAGTTTCTTCAGTCTGTTTGTCTTCATCCTGTGTTATCCTGTGTTTACGCTTTCTATACTCTGTGCTTGTCTTCATTTCATCATGATGACTATGCTTGTGTTCTGCTATTCATACTTTTGATTACTTATTCCGCTGCAAGTAGTTCTTCACTAAGGAATTTCCTCACCCACAAATTCCTCAGTGAAGAATTCATAAAAATCGCCTATTCACCCCCCTCTAGTCGATATAACGCACTTTCAGCATGACATGCTCTTGACTATCAAATGGTAGACGGAGATCAGCATACAACTAAAGAGAGGGACAACTCAAAGGAACATATAACTTTCTGAGTTGTGGATGCATAGATTAGTATGTCGAACCAAGTTCAGCAGGTTTCTTCCAGATAATCCATGCAGAGAGGTAGGACTGGCAGTGTCACAAACATGACAGAGAACTCATCAAGAGCACTCTGATTTTGAACTTTGATTCAAAAGAACTTCTGCCATAATTGTTCATGGTATTGTAAGAACAATATACCACGGACCTCAAAGACTATCACAAAGCTTACTAATATCCTAAAGGAACTAGCAAACACTATCAACATGAACTAAGTAGAGGGAATCTCGGGTTCAAGAACCCAGGAATAGAATGCCTACTAACTAAGTGGCATCACGGGATGCTTTCGAGAATGGTGGCCAGAGTCATCACATTGGGAACACTAATCATGGCTAGATTACTAGGTGGTTCTCTAAGATACCTAGGGTCATAATAATATCTCCAACATATATGTCGAGGTAATAGAGTACCTCAACGCACTAGTTAGTGTGGTTATTCTGGCCCAAAGGAACATCGGGAACGGAAAGAAGGAATTTGCAAATGCTTCAGACTATTTAGAAACCTGGGATGACTCGGACAGCATAACGACGGTAAATGTTCGAAGAGATTTGAGACATCCTGCAAAATGGTGGCATAACCACTCAACATCATAATATCAAGGTTCCAAGACCAACTTTCATCACAAGGAAGTAGTAGGAACTGAACTAAGGCTTAAAACCATCAATCCTATAAGACTACGGATTAGTAACACGTGATCCTGATAGAAAGAAGAGAAAGCCTAGTTTCTTAACCCCGTAGAAAAGAAGAGGGTGACTCAGATTAGAAGGACATGACGTATAAGGAGTAAAAAGGTCCTTACGTTCCCTTCCATAATCAATTCCCTTATATAACTAAAGAATTTCTAGACTTGACTTCGACCAGTTTGGCTTGATAATCCTGCAGGAAGTCAGGCTCTGATACCAAAGCTGTCAAGACCCAGATCCTAAGTCACACCGGTCTAGCATGTAACACATCATATCACTTTGCGGCCTCACGCACGGTATTCCCACGGGTGCCACCTTACCTGGCCCGGGGCCGTTTGCGCCTTTTGGCTCACGTATATGATAGTGTCACTAGCATCCATATGACAGAGAACACGGGCCGACATGACTAGTCGTAAACCCAAAGTGGCACCAACTTACAGGGACATGCATACATGACCCAGCAACGAACGTGTCGGTCATCAGCGAGTGAATCCGGGCTATAGCAGCTGGGCTAACAGGACTGCGGAGAATCCGGGCTGTAGCAGGCTAACAGGACTCCGGTAGACACCGCATGACATTTCCCCGAAGGGACAGACACAGGAACGAAGAAGGACACATGCCGGCCAGCCTAAGTGTTCCAGAGCAGTAGCTAGCTACCATGGCTCAGTGGAAGCACTAGGAGACATTTCCCGGTAAGAGAGGCTACCAAGGATAAACAACTAGGTTGTCGGATCCCACACATACCAAGCATTTCAAATCATACACACAATATGCTCGATATGTGCAAATACAACATGGCATCACAACAAAACTCTACAAATCAAAGTATTTATTCATTAGGCTCCGAAGAGCCAGATATTATAAACATGGGTCTGACGACCCAGCATTCAAGTCATACAAGCAACAAGCACAAGCGTAAGCTTAACTTGTCTGAGTACAGACAACTACAAATGAAAAGGCTGAGAAGCCTGACTATCTACAAGACCCTGCCGAGGCCACAAGATCATAGTTGAGGTAACAAGCTAAACATCGAAGTCCACGCGGAAATACTAGTGAGACTAAAGTCTCTCTGCAAAAACATAAACTAATCAAACATGAGTCCAGATGTACCTAGCAAGACTTACATCAGAACTAACTACATATGCATCGGTATAAACAAAGGGGTGGTGGAGTTAAACTGCAGCAAGCCAGCTTTGACTCGGTGGCTATCCTAAACTACGACTGCAAGTAACTCTTTTGAGGTGGCGCACACGAGTCCACATATTCACCATATCAATACTCCACTATGGATCCGCTCCCGTCTCCCCACGAGAAGGCCATCCATAACACTCACACTTATCTTGTTTATTTTAGAGTATCCACTTTCACTTGTCTATGAACTATACAGGCAACCCAGAAGTCCTTTACCGCGGACGGTCTATTCAAATAGATCATTTATAACCTTGCAGGGGTGCACTTCTTCACACACGCTCTCGCCACTTACCGCCATGTACACGTCATGTATCTTAGCAACCTTCAAGCGGAAGCCTGGCGAGGGTGCTGGCCACGACCTGACTAACCACACAAGTCCCTAGTCCAGGTTTATCGCCTATTCAGGTTCCATCCGCAGGGAGTCCAATCGAGGTTTCCACATACGGCCACGAACGATGTGTGCAGGGTTCCCGAGACACCAAACGGGCGCCCGGTACACCGTGCCACGTGCCTACCGCATCACAGCCCGCCCCTCGGGTCAGCGCTGTGCATGGCCCCCAACATACTACAAACACCAGAAACTACTTGCAACTCCTGGACAGAGGACAGGCGCGGTTATAAGTCGAGAGTGTCAATTAAGGATCCCAGTGTGTGGTAGTAGCTGTTCATGGATCACAAACACAGAACTCAGTTCCTGAGGACGGTTTCAATGAGACAACCGACCATGTACTCCTACATGGCCTCTCACCTCTACCTTTACCAAATCATGTTCACACACTTAGCACTCAATAGTAAGACATGTTCACCACATTCCAATTCATCCCCGATGAATCAGACTTGACTCAACTCTAAGCAGTAGTAGGCATGACAACAAGCATGAATGAGTAGGCTCATCAGGGCACAAACAACTCCTACTCATGCTAGTAGGTTTCATCTATTTACAGTGGCAATGACAGGTCATGCAAAGGAAAGGGGTTCAACTACCACATCATGTAACAGTTGAATCGCTATTGTCCTAATGCAGTAAAAGAGAGCAGAAGCGAGAGAGTGGGATTGTTTCGGAATGAACAAGGGGGTTTCGCCTGCCTGGCACTTCAGAAGATAGTAGCTCTTCATCGGTGTCATCGAACTCATCGTCGAAACTACGTCCACTGAGAGGGGACAAATACAGGCAAACAGAGAAAGAACACAATCAATGCGATGCAACAATATGATGCATGATCATGAAATGGCAATATGCTGTTGTTTGAGCTAATGCAACTAGCAACAATTTAAATGAAGTTGGTTTGAATCCAATATTCAAATTTAACCTCCATATTTGATTATTCATATGCCATTTAATTCGTTTGGCCTGATCAGAATGTATAAGTTGTTCAAACATGCATGAAAATTCCATAAACAGATTCTTTGGATTTTTCTGATAATTTTTCTTATATAAATCTTTGCATTTGGAGTTACAGATTAATTTCTATGATTTTTAGAAGTTAGCACTATTTTCTGGAATTTCCTGAATATGAATAAATCCATAATCGGCCATTACTGTGTCAGCATTGCGTCAGCAGGTCAACTGTGCGGTCCAGGTCAAACCTGACCAGTGGGACCCACTGGTCACTAACACAGTTAGTTAACTAACTAATTAGGGTTAGTTTAGTGCTAAGCTAGCTTTGACCAAGGGGCGGGGCCCACATGTCAGTGACCCAGGGGGGTCAAATCGCTGGTCAACTGGGTCAAATCACCGGCGTTTAGCCGCCGGCGACAACCAGACGCGGCGGAGGGTGCGGGTTTTGCACTCCGGTGACAAAAAGGGCGGCGGAGGGCATCTACGCGTAGCTGGAGGCGAGCCGCATCGAGTGATAGTGGTGGTTGGGCTCGGGGTCGCCGGAAACATCGTGGGCGACGAGCTTGGCGGCTGCTGGACTTCGGGCGAGCTCTAACTCGATGCTACGGTGCACGTGGAGGCGCGGGGCTAGCTCCTACGAGGCCTACGAGGTGCGGTGAGTGCGTTGGGCACGGTGGTGAGGCCGTTGCGTGGCCGGAGCCACGTCGGCGGCGAGCTTAGGCGGTGGCCCGTGCGGGTGTGCTCTGTGCAGTCTCTACAGTGGACGGAAGCGAAAGCGGAGAGGGGGAGGAGAGGCAGAAGCACACAACGGTCATGGCAAGCTAGGCAGCAGGGTCGGGGATGAGCTGGAGCGAGCGGGGCGGCGAAGTGGATCTCCGGCGATGGCGGTCTGGGAGGAGCTCGGTGAAGGCAGTGCAGAGCGTGCGAGCGCTCGGGGCTGGGTCTTCTCGATGAAGCAGACGACGGCGGAGCTCTGGGACATGATGGTGAGGTGAGGCGGTGACGGTGGCTGTGGCAGCAGCGAGCGGCGGCGACGAGCGCGCTCGGGTGCGCTGCGGGGAGGAAGCAGAAGAGGGGAGAGGAGGAGTGGATGGGCCAGAGGGGTCAGGGTGCCGCCGAGGAGAAGCAACGCGGCGTCGCGCTGGCAAGGGAGGCATGCAGTCTAGCTGGTGGCGTGGCGCTCTGCTCGTGCGCGCGCGTCGACCATACGCCTGGCCGACTGGCGCTAGGAGCAGGACGGCGGTGATGGGCTGGGCCGGCCAGTGAGCCGCCGGGTAAGCCAGGTGGGTGAGGAGAGGTGAGTTTCCTCTCTTTTCTAATTTTGTTTATGTTTTTCTATTCTTTTCTCTGTTTTGATTTAGTAATAAAATACCAAACCATTTGTAAAATGCTGAAAATATTTGTTGGCACTTTTGAAATTATTTCCAACAGCCCTCAACTAGTTTCACCATTATTAGAACATTTAAACTATTTACAGAATTTAAATGCCCCAATTCAAATACAATATGGATTAATTCAAAATCCAGAATGTCCTAGAAATATGTGCACCATTTTTGGAAGAGGTTTTTAGCCAATTCAAAAATGATGAACTTTTCTACAGGGCATTTTGGGTTCATTGAAAATATTTTTATTTGAACCTAGTTGAATTCATTTGGTGTTAGGGTTTCAACATCCCCAATTCAAATTCTTTTGAATTTAAACATGATGCATGGATGCTCACAGATGCAACTAATTACAAGCAATTCTAGGGTTGTGACAGCACCCCTGACCCTGCGGAGTTTTTGCAGCTCTACAACTGAGCATCGAGGCGGCCAACGGCGACGAGAAAGTCATGGCGAACTGGTTCCCCATGGCTCTCAAGGATGGTGCTCGCTCGTGGCTCCGGAACTTTCCCTCGGGGTCGATCTCTTCCTGGGGTGAGATGCGCGGCCACTTCATCGCCAACTTCCAGGGCACTCGTGACCGCCCTGCGACCGCAGGTGACCGGCGCCGCATCAAGCAGCAACCAGGAGAGACCTTGCAGAAGTACATCCAGCGCTTCAACGACGTTCGCCTCAAGATCCCCAAGGTGACGGATGAGGCCATCATTTCAACATTTTCTAATGGCATCCGCGACATCAATATGAAGGAGGAGCTCGCCATCCACGAGGAGCTATGCACGGCACTGGAGATGTTCAACATGGCGACCAAGTGCGCAAGAGCTGAGGAAGGGCGCCTTTCCCTCCTCGAGCTCCCTGCTGCCGACCTAGAGGAGAAGAAAGCAAGGCCAAGGACGTGAAGCGCAAGGGGGTAGACGTGCTCGCAGCAGAGCTAGACACGAAGCGCGGTCGGGACCACCCCGAGTCGTCCAAGAGCAACCGTCCGTTCTGCGCCTTCCACAACATACACAACCACAACACCAACGATTGTTAGGAGCTCAGGGCCATCCGAGATGGACGCTTCGGTCGGTGCCATGAGCGCAACGTCTGGGGCTATGGCCGAGGAGGAGGACGAGGTGGGGGACGTTGGGACGACCACGGCCCCCGCCAGGAGTGGCGCGACCGGCCTCGTGAGGACCGCTGGCAGGACTAGCCTCGGGAGGGCGCCTGGAGGGACCAGCCGAACGAGGACCGCCCTCAGGGCAATGCTGTTCTCCCTCCACTGCCGCCACCACCAAGAAGAAACGACGACCACCATCAGTACGAGGGGCTGGGGGCTTCCAGGAGCCGCGCGCTATCGCTTGCATCTTGGGCGGAGCTCAGGCCCTAGCATCCCAGCGCATCTTCAAGCAGTTTGCTCATGAGGTGAACGCGGTCCTCCCCAGGCTCGAGGCCACGCGCCCGCTCAGGTCGTCCAAATGCACCATCACCTTCAGCTCGTCGGACCAGCTCAAGTGCGCGGCGACTGCCGGCGCTCTCCCGATGCTTTGCTCGCCCGTCATCAGCAATGTCCAAGTCACCAAGACCCTCATCGACGGCGGCGCAGGGCTCAATGTCCTATCCGTCGAGACATTGGATAGCCTCCAAGTACCATACGATCAGCTGCAACCTACCAAACCCTTCTCAGGAGTGACCGACAGCTCTACCACCCCGATAGGGTAGGTCCGTCTCCCTGTCACCTTGGTCCAGCCCAACAACTACCGCACCGAGCTCATCGACTTCGACGTTGCCCACATCCGTGTGCTGTACAACACCATCCTTGGGTACCCAGCATTAGCCAAGTTCATGGAAGTAACCCACCACGGCTACAACGTCCTCAAGATGCCAGGAAGCGGCTTAATCATCACAGTCCCCTATGAAGAAAAAGATGCGGTCTGCTCCCTGGAGCGCGCCTTCCAAGCCGCAGCAATCGAAGACCCCAACAGTGAGGGCACCCTGTACCCTCCTGAGGCAATCCCCAAGAAGAAGAAGCAACTACTTCGCACAGGGCCTCAGGGGAGCGATGTGTCCAGCGGCGCCGCCTTAGGATCAGCGCCCGCACCTGGGGCGCCTCCCTCCCTCGCATAGGAAGGCGTGGCAGGTGCCCTCCTCGGGCGAGGCTCAGATGTTCTCTTCTGGAGGGCCTCAGACCTAGCCAGCACCGTGAGGGAGGCGCTCGGGCACCACGTGGAGGCATGCTTTGTGGCATGTTTCCCTCAAGAGGGCATTGGGCGAGGAGCGCCCGGTGCTCAGGAGTTCATCATCAAGGCCACCAAGGAGCTTCAAGAAGCAAAGACCATGCGCGGAGAACGCCGCCCACCTGGCACAACTCCCCATCCCGGCGAGGACGGAGGGCTCCGCGTCTACATCCACATTCCAGGGCTCAACACGGCCGCGTCTCAGGAGCGCTTCTAGCCTTCGCGTGTTGGGCGCAGCGAGGGTCCACCCCACAGCTACGTCTGCATGCCATTTGGATTGCTGAACATGGAGGCCGCCTTCCAATGCCACCTGCGGAGTGTCCTGTCTGCTCAGGAAGCCAGGCACCACGCAGTCCGGGCGGAGATGGCGACGCTCCTCGAGGACCCGCCCAGGCCCCCAGACCCTCTGGAGGCTCAGGGTCCTGGCAGCTCATGAGGAGCGACTCCTTCATCGCGCGCCTTCGGCTACCTCAACCCTCCTTCGACAACGGTACCAGGTGACATTTTCCAAGTTTACTCAGCTGGGAGCGCCCCTCGGGCTGCACGATTCCCATGTCGCACGGGCCTGTCCCTCCGGCATGTATCCTTTTGCATCCTTAGCTTACTCTGTCGGGGGCGCCCCTCGGGCTGCATCATCCCCAGGCCACTCGGGTCCGTCCCGGTGGCATGTATCGTTCTTGCATCTATTTGAGCTAGTTCGTTCCCTCGCATGAGTTATCTATGATTACCGCCTTCTTGCCCGGCGCTACGATGCCATGAATGTCGCACGCCCTAGCAAGCCCACCCACGACCGCCACATGATGAAGGACTGGCACGACGTCTATGCTCGGGTCCGTCCATCCAGTGTCGCCAAACCCAAGAGGCTGAGCTCTGGCTCGCGAGCCCGCTCCCGTGTACGTCACCTCCCGCGGCCCTTGGTGGCTTGTTCTCGCATGAGCTAATCATGGATGGGCGCGCTAGGGCGCACGACCCGGCGCCTCGCCACCGTGGAAGCCGCGCGTCGGTCGCCTTTCTTCAGGATTCTTTGCATGAGAAGACTAGGCACGACGTCTGTGCTCGGGTCCGTCCGTGCAGCATCGATAAACCCAACGACTGAGCTCTGTCTGGCGGGCCGGTCCCGCTCACGTTACCTCCTAGGGTTGTTGGTGTCTGGCCTTCTCATGTGATCGCCTCAGGAGATTCTCCCGGTGCAGCTTGCCTAACCATCTCGCAGGACCGCTACGGCCATCAAGAATCAAGACCAGGCGCAACCCGCCTTGAGGTAGGGCCTCGTGAGTCCCGCGTTGGCTCATGAGTGCCCAGACAAACCTCGTCTAGCCCTGCCATGCAAGCCACGTGTCAGGGCGGGGTTGTACACGCCCCGGGGGCTCCACTCAGGGGGAGCTCTCACCCACGCACCAGTGGAAGCACCATGCTCCGTGCTGGCAGTCGACACGGTCGAGGAGCGGCTATGCCCGTGCAAGTGCGGAAGCGCTATGCTCCGCGCTGGTGATAAACAACTAAGGGCGGCCCCATGGCCATACCAACCTCAGGGAGCCACCCGGCTCAGTGTCCAGCCTCACCGCAACGCTTTCCCCTCGGGAGAGCCGCGCGAGGGGGCTGGGCATGGGGGCTGCGCTCGGGTCGTGCCCAAGTGTACGCCGCCCTGCCAGGTCCCTCGGACCTGGCCGTCACGTACCCTCCCGAGCGAAGCCAAGGTATGAAGGTCGTTTGGGCGTCAAGGGGGATCCTGAGCATCGCGACTCAGGAGCCTAACTGGCCACGTAGCCCCTCACCCCTTGGTCTCGTCCTGGTGATCCGGACAATCCAACGACGGCTGAGTTATGTGCCGGGTCGGGCCCCGCCAATCTAGAACACTAGGCCTACTCCCGCATCTCCTTTCTGTAAGTTGTTTGCGCGTCAAGGGGGACTCCTGAGCATCGCGACTCAGGAGCCTAACTGACCACGTAGCCCCTCACCCCTTGGTCTCGTCCTGGCAATGTGGACGATCCAACGGCGGCTGAGGTATGCGCGGGGTCGGGCCCTGCCGAAGCAGAACACCAAGCAAATGGGAAGGAAATCGCGGAATCTCAAACAAATATTACAAGACATACTATTCTTCAAATACCAAACAAAAGTTTAATTGCCTCCACGAGGCACAGTGCATGTTATAGAAGCAAAGTAGGAAAGGAGTCGCCAGCAAGCCATCTCGTCATGCCTGGATGCCACCATCACTTGCAAGGGGTGCCCCTTCAATGGCGACGTTGCCCTCGCCTGTGCCGCCCGCCGGAGTTGCAGGTCAGTGGCACCACCGGTTGAGGGCGCATGGTCGAAGGCGCGGAACTTCTTCAACAAGGCCTCCACCTGGCTCTTCACAGCTTCGGCAGCAGCTGTGTAGTGCTCGTCGTCCACGGGCTCGAGCAGCTCGTCAAGGTCGGCGTTAGGATCGCGAAGGCTGAGGTGGCTGAAGACGCGTGTCAGTACAGCCGAGGAGAGCGTGCGGGCTTCCCCCTCCACCAAGGGGCCGATCCCAACCACGACGTCCTCAAGCGCCGCGACCAGATGAGGGAGCAGCTGGGTGGGGCCCTCGTTGTCTGTCGCCAGCAGCCCCTCCAAGCCCTTCTCGTAGAGTGCCTGCAGCGCCACGCGGGACTTCTCCTCAAGGGACTTGAAGCCCAGGCGGTCCTCAGCCAGGACCTTCGTTTTGGCTTCTAGCTCGGCCTTGTCTGCCTTCATCTCCTGCTCCAGCTTCTCTAGCCGGTTGCGCTCCGTGGCCTGCGCCTTCGCCAACTGCTCCAGCTCGGCGTCGCGACCCCTGACGGCGTCGTCTCGGGCCTTCATCTTCTCCTCCTCCGCCTGGTAGCCTCGAGCCTCGGCCGCACGATCGTTGCGCATGGTCTCCAGCTCGGCCTCGAGCGACCTACAACGATCCTGGGCAACCCCGGCGTCCTTCAGCGCCACCTCGCAGGCAGCTGTGGCTTGGGCAGCGGCCTGCTTGTCCTTCTCAGAAGCCGCCACGGCCTGGCTCAGCGCCTCCCAGATGGATGCATCAGAGTGCAACCAGCCAGACATCAGCTCCAGGAGCCCGGCCACTAGGCAAAGGTCGATGCCTTGAAGATCACCCCGCAGCCAGGCCAGCGTAGAAAGGGCGTGCTCCAGGGCGTCAGCCGAGGCGGAAGGATCGCGAACTGATGGTGAGGTGGAAGAAGGAGACAGCATCATCATCAAGACCTGCAGGTTGATGGCGGTGGAAGAAGAGGCCAGGAGCTTTGGAGCCTACGGGGCCTCGGCCGGCGGGCTAGGGACGAGCGCCTCAGGAGCTGACGAGGCCTTGGCGGTCGCACTCTCCTGGTAACTCTCCTCCGGGCCTCGCGAGGAAGCCCGGGTAGGAGAGGGGCGGGCGCCATCGCCGCCCTTCAGTGCCGGAGGAGGCGCGGCCGTGCCAGGTTGCTGGGGCCCCAAGGGTGTGGCCGCCCCTTCCTTCTTCTTCTTCGATGACGACGTCGGCCTAGAAGATTAATGAGGAAGCATCAGGAAGTTGCGACAGAAGCAGGAACAAGGGCAAGGTAAGGGGCAGGAAACTCACTGGTCCACGGCGGTGTAGTCCAGGCGTCAATCAAGGCCGCAGGCGGTTGGGGCCCGTGGTGCTCCGCACTTGCCCCTTGTCTTCGCCTCGAAGCCAAGTCCGAGCGTGCCTTGGGCCCGGGGGCTACTGTCGGCGTTCTGGGAACGGGTGTCCCTAGACTTGCCTACCTGCGGCCCACGGCGCGGGTCCTCCAGTGGCTTGGTATGACCCATCTTCACCAGCAAACACTCAGACCCTCGCGAGGGGCCGAGCCTCGCGAGTTGGACGACACAAGAGCTCCTCAGGGGCAGCCTCACTAGGCTGGCTCGCGAGGAGCAGAGAGATCAAGGCGAGGGGCACCTCGCGAGGTTCCCATGACGTGAGCCGTGACGACCAAGGCCAGGCAGGCGCCAGCGGGCGCAGAGTACCCGTTGCCTCTTTGGTGCTAAAGGGCAAGCGCAGGCGAGGAGTCCCGAGGCATCAGGCAAAGGTTTCCATATCGGTGCAACGAGACCAAGACCAGCAGGACGGCAGGATGGAGGTCATCACGGAGCCCTCAACGGCGTCACCACGAGAGCCTTTGGCAGGCGAAGACCAGCTTTTGTCAGGATAGCTTGTATTAGCTGTCCCCCTTCAAATTGGCCGTTGTGGGATCCCTTCCCGCCTAACATTAGGGAGAGGACCTGGGCCTCTATAAATAGGACTAGCCACCACCTTAGCAAGAGGACGGATCATTCAGATCACCCTCGACTACACAAGCTCACCGAGCTCAGGAACACCTCTCCTCAGGAGGCTGTTCTTCCCTTGTACTTGTTCGTCCTCAGCCTACAAGGCAATCCACCACACCACACTGGAGTAGGGTATTACACCACATCGGTGGCCCGAACCAGTATAAACTCTTGTGTCCCTTGTTCTTCGAGTTTGACGCGCTGAGCTTTGAGATCGTGGTGAGTGGGCGAGCTAGGGGAAGGAAGAGATCTTTCTGCGGACCCCAGAGTTCGAACCTTAAGGGTTTTGCCAGAACCTGCAATCCGACAAATGCATAAGTGACCAAGAGATTTGGAGAACCAACGTACATATCAGAGAGACCAAGATCAAGCCAGAGAAGCAAGACAACATCAGAGGAAAGGCCTCCTTTGCCGGGCAGGCGAGCCCCCCAAAGGGTGAGGCCACGCCCAGAAGCAGACAACCAAGGCGTCCCGCCAAGGCCTGTCGGGACTCACGGAGACAAGACCACCTCACCAACCACTCCACCACGACCCACGTCGTCGATCAGTGCGGTGTCAAGCTGCAGAGTGAGTAAGTGGCAGCCATTCGCCACATGGCAGCCTCTCCCTACACGAAAAACCCACAGATGACACCCATCCTATGACGTGTCAAGCGAGCACGCGTGGAGCTGGCATGGCCCGACAAGCCTTGCCGGGAAACCAACGATGTGACGTTGAACGGTGCATTTAATGCGCCCTATCAGCCCACAAAGTTAGGTATGATAGCACTGTTTGCTATCTTATCAGTGCGTAATGACTACTTTGCCACTGTGGTAACCGCTTGACCTATAAAAGGAGGCCCATGGCAACCCCAGTAAGGGTTAGAAGGTTGGATAACTCACACCCCCATACACATGTAGTCGCCACGGACCTGAGGCAACCCTTGCTGGGCAAGTGTACTACGCTCCACCACCACCTTTCCACCATCAATCCATCAAAGCAGGAGCAGAGTTTTACGCCTCACGGCGGCCCAGACATGGGTAAATTTGCATGCGTGATCTCCGTCGTGCTGCCCGACACCCGTCTGCTCCTTGTGCAATGCGACGTTCCCCGCCCGAACCAGCAAGTGGCCTCCTGGTCCCATAGGTGGTCGTGGTTTCCCGCAACACCATGTATATGTATATATATAGAGAACGCAGTCAACCCTAAAAAATCAATAACCCTAGCTCTCCTCAGATCATCCTCACCTTAGCTGCCGCCATGACGAAGAAGTCAACACGTCCTAGATCGGCAGCAATAGGAGAAGCACAACGCCGTAGCTCAAGGTTCATAGGTAGTGCTAACACATGAGTTTCCCCAAGCCCGTTGTCTTCATCACCCATGACCCAGGCACCAGCAGCCAGACGACCATTACTGCCGGTATCAAAACCAGCTGATCTCGGGTAGGGGGCCCAAACTGTGCGTCTGAGGATCGAAGGTAACAGGAGACAAAGGGGACACGATGTTTACCTAGGTTCGGGCCCTCTTGATGGAGGTAAAACCCTACTTCCTGCTTGATTGTCTTTGATCAGTATATGGGTTACAAGAGTTGATCTACCTCAAGATCGTAATGGCTAAACCCTAGCCGATTAGCCAATATGAATTCCGATAGCCTCTGCGGACTAAACCCTCCAGTTTATATACACATCGGAGGGGCCAAGGGTTGTACAGAGTCGGTTTGTAGAGGAAGGAAATGTCACAGCCCCAGATCAGCCTTTGTTTGACTTTGCTTGTTCCTCATGTCATCATGTTTAATTTACAAAGAAACTTGAAATGGGGATGTTGAAACACTAGCACCAAATGCATTCAACTAGGTTCAAATAAAAATATTTTCAATGAACCCAAAATGCCCTTAAAAATGTTCATTATTTATGGAAAAAGGTTAAAACCTTTACCAGAGGTGCTGCCCATTTTTCCATGACATATTTGGGCTCTGAATTAAATCATATAGTATTTGCATTTGGGCATTTAAATGCTATTAAATATTTTAAATACTCAAATAATCATAAAATAAAATGTTTACTGTTGGATATATTCTAAACAGTAGCCATGATTAGTTTCATGATTTTTGGAAATGCCCTGGCATTTTTAATAAAGCCCAGAACACAATTACAGAATTAGAAAACAGAAATAAAAGAAAAGGACAGAAACCTACCCGCACCTACCTGGCCTGCTCCTGTAGCAGCCCAACTGGGCGAAGCCGGCCCAGCCCACTGGCCTCCCCCCTGTCGTCTTCCTCGCGACAGAAGGACGCCGGGCGTGTGGCCACCGTGCGCCGGCACGCGCCCGTGCCACCTCCACCTTGCCTGCGTGCCCCCTCGGCGGCCTGGACGACCCTGGAGTCGCCACGCAGCCCCCGACCGCCCTCTCACTCTCCCCGTGCCCCTCCCCTGCTCTGTTCTCTCTCTTGCACGGTTCGAGCGCCACCGTCGCCGCCGACAAGCACCACCGCGGCCAGTGCCTCCCCCTCGCCCCCTGGACATGCCCAGGAGCTCCACCTCCATTCTCCACACCTCTCCGTCAACTCGCGCGACGCCGAACCCTCTGCATCACCCTCTGCACCGCCATCTTCGCCGCCTCTGCCCCGAGATCGCCGGTGACCTCCCGTCGTCGTCAGCCCCTCCCCGAGCTCCCCGAGGCCACCGTCGCAACCGCCGTGAGCTCCTCTCTCTTTAACCCCTAGACATGCTGTCCAAGTCGCTCTCTAACCCCGCCTGCCACCACGGCCGAGAGCTCGGCTCCGCCGGCCAAATCGCCGCCATGGCCACGTCCACCCGAGCTCCAAACGGAGCTCATCATCTCGCTCAGTGCATCACCAGCTGCCCGTAGCACTCATCCATGCCTCTTTCATGCAGCATAATGCCGACTCGAGCACACCCGCACGCCGGTAGCCGCCGCGAGCTTGATTCCAGCGAGCCCGGTCGACCGCGGCCCCTCCTGCTTGCTTAGCTGGATGCGGCTGAGCGCCAGCTACGCGTAGTTGATCGCCGCCGCTGTTTTGGTCGCCGGAGGGCGTTTCCCGAGCCCCTCCGCCGCGTGTGTCGCCGCCGGCGTCAAGCCGCCGACGCGTTTGACCTTTTGACCAGGGGTTTGACTTCCCCTAGGTCACTGACAAGTGGGCCAGGCCCTATTTAACCCTAGGTTAGTTTCTTTAATTAGTGACTAATTAAAAGTGTTAATTAGTTATGACACTGACGTGGGGGACCCACAGGCCAGGTCTGACCTGGAGGGGTCAGTTGACCTGCTGATGTCACACTAACGTCAGGCTGATGCAGTAAAGCATTTTCTGGATTTAAGTTTATTCAGAAAATTCCAGAAAATCCTATAAACTTCTAAAAATCATAGAAAATAATATATTGCTCAAAATGAAACAAATTATATATGAAAAATTATCAGAAAAATGCAATCTATCCATCTGTATCATTTTCATGCATGTCAAACTAAGTTATACCTGCTGTTTAGGTGAAAACATGATAATGACATTATAAATGCTAAATGTGGAGTTTGCATATGAACCCTTAGTTCATATGGACTTCATTTAAATTTTTGCTAGATACATTAGTGAAAATCATGACATTCTTGACATATCATGACCATGCATCATATTGTCGCATTGCATTGATTGTGTCCTTCTCTGTTTGCCGGTAACCGTCCCCTCTCAGTAGCCGATGCTCCGATGACGTGATCGATGACACCGATGAAGAACTATAATATCTTCAGAAGTGCCAGGCAAGCAAAACCCCCTTGTTCATTCCGATACAATCCCATTCTCTCGCTCCTGCTCTCTTCTACTGCATTAGGACAACATCGATTCAACTGTTACATGCTGCGGTAGTTGAACCCCTTTCCTCTGCATGACCTGTCATTGCCACAGTAAATAGATGAAACCCACTAGCATGAGTAGGAGTTGTTTGAGCCCTCATGTGCCTACTCATTCATGCTTGTTTGTCATGCCTGCCACTGCTTAGAGTTGAGTCGGGTCTGATTCGTCGGGGATGAATTGGAATGGTGATGAACATGTCCTACTGTGTGTGAGCTAAGTGTGTGAACATGATTTGGTAAAGGTAGCGGTGAGAGGCCATGTAGGAGTACATGGTGGGTTGTCTCATTGAAGCCGTCCTCAGGAACTGAGTTCTGTGTTTGTGATCCATGATACAGTTACTACCACGCATTGGGCCCGAAACCAATGGACCCTCTCGGCTTCTTAATCACCCTTGTCCTCTATCCAGGAGTTGCAAGTAGTTTCTGGTGTTTGTAGTATGCTGGAGGCCGTGGGCAGCGCTGACCGGAGGGGTGGGCTGTGATGCGGTAGGCACGTGGCACGGTGTACCGGGCGCCCGTTTGGTGTCTCGGGAACCCTGCACACATCGTTCGGGGCCGTATGTGGAAACCTCGGCCGGACTCCCTGCGTATGGAACCTGAATAGGCGATAAACCTGCACTAGAGACTTGAGTGTTTAGGTAGGCTGTGGCCGACACCCTCGCTGGGCTTCCGCTTGAAGGTTGCCGAGTACATGTCGTGTAAACGGCGGTAAGTGGTGAGAGCGTGTGTGTCGAAGTACACCCCTGCAGGGTTAACATCATCTATTCGAATAGCCGTGTCCGCGGTAAAGGACTTCTGGGTTGCCTATAACAGTTCATAGACAAGTGAAAGTGGATACTCTAAAATGCGCAAGATAAACGTGAGTGCTATGGATGGCCTTCTCGTAGGGAGACGGGAGCGGATCCATAGTGGTGTATTGATATGGTGAATATGTGGACTCGTGTGCGCCACCTCAAAAGAGTTGCTTTCAGTCGTAGTTCAGGATAGCCACTGAGTCAAAGCTGGCTTGCTGCAGTTAAACTCCACTACCCCCTTTGTTGATACTGATGCATATGTAGTTAGTTCTGATGTAAGTCTTGCTGGGTACATTCGTACTCACGTTTGCCTATTTTATGTTTTGCAGAGAGACATCAGTCTCGCTAGTAGTTCCGTGTGGACTTCGACGTTTAGCTTGATACCTCAGCTACGATCTTGTGCCCTCGGCAGGATCTGGTAGATAGTCAGGCTTCGCAGCCTTTTTCTTTTGTAGATGTCTGTACTCAGACATGTTAAGCTTCCGCATGTGTTTGACTTGTATGCTCTGAATGTTGGGTCATGAGACCCATGTTTGTAATATCTGGCTCTTCGGAGCCTAATGAATAGATACTCTGAGTCGTAGAGTCTTGTTGTGATTCCATGTTGTATTTGCACATATCGAGCATATTGTGTGTATGATTGAAATGCTTGGTATGTGTGGGATCCGACAACCTAGTTGTTTATCCTTGGTAGCCTCTCTTATGGGGAAATGTAGTCTTGTGCTTCCATGAGACATAGTAGTCCGCTACAGCCCGGTTCACCGGAGTCCTGCTAGCCCAGCACTACTGCTCCGGAACACTTGACTGGCTGGCATGTGTTTCACCTCGTTCCTGTGTCTGTCCCTTCGGGGAAATGTCACGCGGTGACATCCGGAGTCCTGCCCAGCCTGCTACAGCCCGGGTTCCCGGAGTCCTGTTAGCCCAGTGCTACAGCCCGGATTCGCACGCTGCTGACCGACATGCTCGATGTTGATTCATGTATGCCTGTCCTCATAAGTTAGTGCCACTTTGGGTTCACGACTAGTCATGCCGGCCCGGGTTCTCTGTCATATGGATGCTAGCGACATTATCATATACGTGAGCCAAAAGGCGCAAACGGTCCCGGGTCATGGTAAGGCGACACTCATGGGAATACCGTGCGTGAGGACGCAAAGTGATATGAGGTGTTACAGGCTAGATCGGTGTGACTTAGAATCGGGGTCCTGAGAAGAAATTACATATCCAACACCAATCTTGCCTTCCACGCATTAGAGAGTCCCATCCGGACATGGGGGAAGGTCTTCTGCCTTGTATTTTCATGGCCCATCAGTCCGGCCCATATCACACAGCCTGGACACCCGAGGAGCCCCTAATCCAGGACTCCCTCAGTAGCCCCTGAACTGGTCGCCGGTGTGGGCATCTTGGAGGTCGCTGTGCCGCCCGGAGGTGGCACGACGACACCCCTGGAGGGCCCCGCGCCGTCTGCGGGGGCCCAGCTCCGTCTTTGGATCTGGCGACGTGCGGCCGGTCGTCTAGCGCGCGAACGACACCGCTCACCAGGCTCTGACTACCAGGGTGATGCTGGTGCTCGCGGACCGCGGCCCGGGTCTTGTCCGCGACCCGTCCACAGCTCGTCCGCACCGGCACGGTCTATTCGGCTCCCAACGAGCCAATCGCCGTGGCCGTCTCCTTCTTGGGAGCCATGGCGACGAAGAGCTACTAGGCTAACTACTAGACCAGATTCTCACAATTGTGCCCCCTACCTGGCGCGCCAAAGATGTCGGTGTGGAGCGACACCTATGGGATCACAAGAATCCCTACTACGGTTGCCGGGGCGCAGGGTTGCAAGAAGAGTAGGATCAGTAGTCAGCACAAGGATCGTTTATCCAGGTTCGGGCCGCGAGGATGCGTAAAACCCTAGTCCTGCTTTGGTGGATGTATTTCTGAGAGTTCTTGCGTTCTCGCACTAGCTGTGGTGAGCGTGCGGTTCGAAAGAGCCGAATCCTTCTCCAGTATGCCATGGGCCACCTTTTATAGGCGAAAGGGGCTGCCACAGTGGAATACAGGAGGTGGAAAGGCATATAGTATTGCGAGCTTATCACTCGTATTATAGGACAAGACGCATTTATTGCACCGTTGAGGTGTCCCCTAGCTTTATCGGGGACAGGGGCGAGGCCCGTCCCGTCCGTCGCCGCTCCTCCTCGCTTCGACACGCGCCCTGGCCAGCGATGCGTGAGGCACCATGTAGGCAGGCAGCTGAGGTGGCACGGTGGTCGGGTCTTCACAAAAGATCTGCATGCCGCCACGCGGGCACCTGCTGAGTTGGCCTGGAAGCTGCATGTTGCCACGCAGGTGCCTGCCCAGCTGGTTTGGGCTGGCAGCTGCATGCGAACGGCGGTGGAGACTTGGCTGCTGCGGGCCTGGCAGTGGCCATGTTGGCATCTTCGACGAGAGCCTTGCCGGGGGGCCGACAAGGGTCTTGCCGTGGTACGCTGTCGTCCTCGGCAAGGATGTTGCCGGGTGTCTTGTGGTTCCCCCCGGCAAGGATCTTGCCGAGGATTGCTGTCTCCTAATCCTCATCTGATCTTGAATATTCCTTGTCTTCACAAAGATCTGCATGCCACCACAGAGGTGCCTCCCGAGCCCTGGCCCCATGTGGATGATTGTGTTGGGGACCGTGGGCTCAAGGGTGGCTCGCTCTGTTGGTGTGGGGCGAGCTGCCCCGGCAAGGGACTTGCCGGGGCCGCTGAGGCCGGCCCCCGGCAAGGGTCTTGCTAGGGGAAACTGCTCCGCCCCTCTTCTTCTTTGCGTCCTTGGTCTTGGCATTGTTGTGGTTGTCTTGGGCTTCGGTTTTACCTTGGTTCACCTCCCCTGTTCTGCTTGGTGTGACCGTGGGCGTGGCTCCGACTGCCCGTGCACAGGTAAAGGGGTACAAAGGTGCGCCCCTTCTTTTGTAAACTGACACAAATCTTGGTCTTGAAAGGTCAGTACCTACTTTCCTCAGAATTAACTACTGAATCTTAGTTCAAAACTGCAACACTTGTTAGGGATCGGCGGGAGTACCATTTCTGTTAGGGATCGGCCGGAGTACATGTTTAAGAAATGTATTCTTTAGAGAATGTCTCTGTTATTATATATCAGTTATAGTGTTTTACAAATGGTACTATCCTTCTTTGTAGTTGTTCCTACATGTTTAACTAAGGTATTGTTAAGATAATGTCTCTGTTAAAATGAATCAGTCGCATTGTTTTAGATAACTACATGTTCCTACATGTTCCCACCGCGCGCTACTCCTCCAGCTATTGGTCAACCAGCCCTCTCCACGGGCTCCTGTTCAACCACCCCTCCACGGGCTACTGTTTATCCAGCCCTCCACCGTCTACTGTTCATCCAGCCCTCCACGGGGTGGTCCTGTTCATCCAGCCCTCCACGGGGTCCTGTTAATCCAGCCCCAACCGGCTCGATCGATCGGGGTCCTGTTCATCCAGAGGCAACATCACGGGGTCCTGTTCATCCACCCCCACCGGGAACTGTTCATCCAAACCCCCCAGCAACGCTCACTGTTTATCCAGAGGTAGCATTGATCGGCTTCAGTTAGCAGCAGTAGCGAAGGAATCGCTCGATCGGGTTCAGTTAACAGCCATCGATCGATCACTCGGGTTCAGTAACGCGTAGCCTGCAGTGCAATCGCTCGGGTTCAGTTAGAGCCCAATGCCTCGCTTGGGTTCAGTTAGAACCCAACGCCTCGCACCCCACATGCGTGCGTGTACGAGATAAACGCTCATCGCTCGGCCCCGACCACCCAGCCTAACCGGGAACACCTCGATATTTTCCTCGCCCTCGCTTCTACCATGGTTTTTTCCGTCATGGACGGCCCAAAGAATGTCATGTAGCTGCGTCTCTGGCCCGCCCAGGACAAAAAGCCGATTTTCTGTCATGATTTTTTGTCATAGAAGTAGGAGCCCACCACATCTATGATGATACTCGGTTTTGTCACAATTATCGTCATAGAAGTGTCATAAGTATGACAGAAAAAAAATTCGTTCGGCCCAAAATGTCACGAATGTGTCTTTTTTTTGTACTGCAAGCTGCGGCATGGTGCCCGCCAAGACCGGCATGAATCTCAGCCAGGAGCTGTCACCCCTCCTCCTCGGAGATACATCTTTGAAGGACTCCGGTAGTGCTTTTCTTATAGAGTTCTCCATCGTGAACCTTATAGGCCTTCGAACGCTGGACAATGCGGCGGGCCTCATTCTGATCCTCGGGAAGTTCCTTCCTATTGAGGTAGGCCAAGAATGATTCGGTCCATGGGGCAATGACTGCCATAATGAGATGGGCCGACGGTGTCATTTCGATGGCTGAGCCGTCGATGATATCTGTGTGTTCGGAATCTGGAGTTTTCCTTGGATCCGGACTAGTGTCGACGCTGTCCCCCTGCCACACCACGGATGGCTTGGAAAGTCTTTCCAGAAAGATATTAGGTGGTACGGGGTCACGCTTGACGCCAATACGAGCGAGAACGTCCGCCGCTTGATTGCTCTCTTAGCCCACATGATGGAACTCGAGCCCCTCGAACCGAGCCGACATTTTTAGGACGACATTATGATAAGCTGCCATCTTTGGATCCTTGGCATCGAAATCTCCATTTATTTGAGATATTGCCAGGTTTGAGTCCCCGCGCACCTCCAGGCATTGTATGCCCATGGAGATAGCCATCCGGAGACCATGCAATAAGGCCTCGTATTCGGCTGCGTTGTTGGAATCTGTGTATAGTATATGGAGTACGTACTGAACGACGTCTCCAGTAGGGGACGTTAAAACAACGCCCGCTCCTTGCCCTGCCAGCATTTTGGAGCCATCGAAGTACATAACCCAATTGGAATATGTGTCGTACTCTTTAGGGAGTTCGGCCTCTGTCCATTTGGCGGCGAAGTCAGCCAGTACTTGGGATTTAATAGCTCGGCGTGGTTTGCATGTAATATCAAATTGAAGGAGCTTGATGGCCCATTTGGCAATCCGGCCCATGGCATTGCGGTTGTTTATAATGTCGTTGAGTGGTACTTAGGAAGCCACTGTGATCGAACACTCCTGGAAGTAGTGCCGGAGCTTTCGGGATGCCATGAAGACCGCATATGCTATCTTTTGATAATGGGGGTACCGGGATTTGCATGGTGTAAGGACAGTGGATACGTAGTATACTAGTTTCTGAAGCGGGAATTTGTGTCCTTACTGTTCTCTTTCAACGACGAGCACGGCGCTCACCAGCTGATGTGTTGCCGATATGTATAATAACATGGGTTCGCCGATGTTTGGTGCGGCCAGGATTGGGTTGCTTGCTAGAAGGGTATTTATTTCCTCCAGTCCGGCTGTTGCCGCGTCCGTCCACTCGAAGTGATCGGTTCGACGCAGAAGCGATAGAATGGCAGTGCCTTTTCTCCTAATCTGGAGATGAAGCGGCTTAGAACTGCCACGCAACCTGCGAGTTTTTGGACTTGTTTGAGGTCTGTTGGCGTGGCCAGTTGAGACAGAGCTTGAATTTTGGCTGGATTTGCTTCAATTCCTCTATTGGAAACGATGAAGCCCAGCAGTTTTCCAGCAGGGACGCCGAGAACACACTTTTCCGGATTGAGCTTAATGTCATACGCGCGGAGATTGTCGAATGTAAGACGTAAATCGTCTATTAGTGTTTCGACGTGCCTAGTTTTGATGACGACGTCGTCCACATAAGCTTCAACTGTCTTGCCGATCTATTTTTCCACGCATGTTTGAATCATGCCTTGGTATGTGTCGCCGGCGTTCTTGAGCCCGAAGGGCATGGTTTTGAAGCAGAATGGCCCATATGGGGTAATAAATGCCGTTGCAGCTTGATCGGGCTCCTTCATTTTGATTTGATGGTATCCGGAATATGCATCCAGGAAACACAGTGAGTCATGTCCTGCGGTAGCATCGATGATTTGATCAATGTGGGGGAGGGGGAAGGGATCCTTAGGGCAAGCCTTGTTGAGGTCTTTAAAATCGACGCACAGGCGCCAGGATTTGTCCTTCTTTGGTACCATCACTAGGTTTGCCAGCCAATCCGGATGTTTTATTTCTCCGATGAATCCGGCCTCGATTATCTTGGCCAGCTCCTCCCCCATAGCTTGGCGTTCGGGTTCGGAAAACTGTCGTGTGCTTGTTTGACTGGTTTGTATGCCTTTAATATATTGAGGCTATGTTCGGCCAGCTCGCGTGGGATTCCAGGCATGTTAGAAGCGTGCCAGGCGAATATATCCTAGTTTTCACGAAGGAAATCCCGTAGTGCGGCGTCGACCGTTTGGTCTAGTTGTGCTCCAATGGATGCTATCTTCTTGGGGTCCGTTGGGTGGACCTGGAATTTGACTATTTCTTCTGCCGGTTGAAGGAGGTGGATTTGGGTCGTTTGTCTAAGATCACGTCGTCCCTATCCACCGTAGAGCACAGTGCGGTTAATTCTTCGGTCGCGAGGGCTTTAGATAATGCCTCAAGGGCCAGGGATGCGGTTTTGTTTTCGGAGTGCTATGTCCGGGTCACTAACAAGAGTGATTATGTCGTTTGGTCCGGGCATTTTGAGCTTCATGTACCTGTAATGAGGTATAGCTTGGAATCGTGTAAAAGCATCTCGCCCCAACAGGGCGTGGTATCCGCTGCTGAAAGGAGCCACTTGGAAGGTGATTTCTTCGGACCGGTAATTCTCCGGCGTGCCGAATACCACGTCAAGTGTGATTTTTCCCGCACACCGCGCCTCCCGGCTGGGAATGATTCCTCGGAAGGTCGTGCTGCTTTGCTCAATGCGGCTTATGTTTATTTCCATCTTGTGGAGTGTATCCTCATATATGAGGTTTAGTCCGCTGCCGCTGTCCATGAGGACCTTGGTGAGTCAAAAGCCGTCCACGATGGGACTAAGGACTAATGCGGCCGGTGCTCGGACTGTCCTGGATTTTTGTTCGTCACCGGCATTAAAGGTTATAGCCGTGTCGTTCTAAGTGTTTATCGCGGCGATTTGATAGACTTCGGCGAGGTCGCGGAGTGCCCTTTTGCGCTTATTGTCTGAAGCGAATGTCTCGAAGACCGTCAATACTCTGGGGTCGTCTTCTTCTGGAGGGTGTTGCTCTGGAGTGTTTTTGGTGAGGATGTCCTCGCCGCTCTTGGCTACCTGCCGGAGTATCCAACATGTTTCTAAGGCTGTGGGTTGGTATGGTGTCCAGTGTTGTGTGTATTTTGCATGGGCCATCGATCCATCCCTCCAGAACGGTTCCGTGTCGCGTAATGGGTTTATATTTCTTGGCTATTGGACTGGGCGTGTCACGGGGATGCGCCCTTTTCACCTGGACCAGCGGTTGAGTTGGGACCGATGGCTCCCAATAAGCTGCCTGATCTTTCTAGGCGCTTTCCATTGCACTGTAATTCTATACAATAGTTGCCAAGTCAGCGAAGTGTAGTATGCGGCGGCGATTAATGGCGTTGAGGATTCCTTCGTTCGTGCAATTGTTGCAGAACGCGGATATCGCATCCTCGTCACGGCAATCTTTAACCTTGTCCTTGACAAGGAGGAATCTGGCCCAGAAGTGGTGGACCATTTCCTGAGACTGCTGTTGTATGCTCACGAGAGCGCTTATGTCTGGGTGGGTGGGTGGAATTGGATCCGGACCTTGACCCGATCGATGATCCGGAGATTGAAGGTCTTCCAGACTTAATAGTCCGAGCCCCGGAGTATCTTGTGGTTGCTTATGCCCGCCGTCCGATCCTATATTCTCAAGGCCTGTCACTTCCTTTTGCTAATGGGTATCCGGCTCTGCAGGTTCGGCTATTCGGACATAATCCGTCTTCAGTATAGGAGGTCGCCGTCTTGCTCCTTGACTACCGCTATCTGGTGGGTGACCGGTGGAGATTTGATTTCTCTTTGGTCGGGTTTAAGCCCGATCCGATCGTAATTTGTGCCGATTCCCAGGGCGGCGATGCGATCAAGGAGCTCGTTTTAAGACGAAAACTCCGTCGGATCCATCCGCTTGGAGTGTTTGGGGTCGATGCGAAGAGGATTTTCGATGGCCCGAGAGGTAATCGTCGGCTTAACGGCCGAATGGGCGGTCATAGTAAAACCGCCCAGCCGGAGGGTTTGGCTTGGTTCCAGTTCTCCTCTGGCCGTGATATTGTCTTTAAGGACGAGGCGATTCATCGACCCTGTCGTCGACGGCACAGTGGAACTCTCAATGAAAGCACCAATGTCGGTGTCAAAACTGGCGGATCTCGGGTAGGGGGTCCCGAACTATGCGTCTAAGGTCGATGGTAACAGGAGACAGGGGACACGATGTTTACCCAGGTTCGGGCCCTCTCTATGGAGGTAATACCCTACTTCCTGCTTGATTGATCTTGATGAATATGAGTATTACAAGAGTTTATCTACCATGAGATTGAGATGGCTAAACCCTAGAAGTCTAGCCTGTATGACTATGGTAATGAGTGTCCCCTTTCCGGACTAAGTCCCCCGGTTTATATAGACACCGGGAGGATCTAGGGTTACACAAGGTCAGTTACAAAGAAAGTAATCTACATATTCGCTTGCCAATCTTGCCTTCCACGCCAAGGAGAGTCCCATCCGGACACGGGTGCAGTCTTCAGTCTTCGTATCTTCACAGCCCATCAGTCCGGCCCATGGCCAACAGGCCGGATGCCCGAGGACCCCTTAGTCCAGGACTCCCTCAGCGCCCCCAGGCCATCCCTTTAATCCCGGCCGACGTCCAGATTGAGCGCCAGCAGCTCTAGGCCCCACACGCCCCTAAGATAAACACCGAGGCGCTGCTTCCCCGCCGTAATAGGCGGACTAGCGCCTGTTACGCCGGGGAATGCTTCCGTTAATTGGGAATCAACTGACCAGGAATTGAAATCCAGGGGGCGAGGGACCTCTAGTTATGGTGAAATAGTATATGAGGAGAAACCTTGTGCATCGCGAGTAACTAGGAACATCTAGTATCAAGAAGAAGCGGTCAACTAGTGTCTTCTGTGGGATGAATACCGTGCAAGCAGACACGTAAGATTTGCACGAATAAGGGAAGAGGAGTACCAGCTTCGGTTGCCGGTGTGGTCGCCTCCACATGTCGCGCCGATCTTCTTCTTTTTGCCAGGGAAACCGATGTTCTAGAGGAGGGTGCAGGCTTGGACGAACCCATGGCCAAATTGTTCACTGTGTTGTCGTGGCCGTATGTCAGCGGAGGGGAAGCATATCCGAGGCGGCGAAGGACGGCGTAGCAGGAACAGCTCCGGTGCGGTGGAGGGTGGCGAAGTTGGAGTGGTAGCGGTGAGGCGCAGGACGGCGTGGTTGAACTGGCTCGGGTACGGACGGCTTAGCCTCGGCTTCAACTACAGCCGTGGAGGGCGTTGCGGTTGAGGTTGCGGTGGACGACGACGTCGGGGTATCGGCTCCGGCGTGATGGAGGAGGGCGGCAATTGATGGGTGGAATGGGGTGGCCGACGGAGGACGGCAGGGTTCCACGGCTGGTGGAGAGATAGTTTTTGCGCCCACGGAGTACGAATGGGGAATTGGACGGGTGGGGGTGGGGGGGAGAACCATGTTTCGGTCTGGGACGCGCTTGTTTTTGGCTTTTTTGGACAGAAGATGCGACGCGCTTGTTTGAAATTTGGGGAAAGTACAAACTTTGCCCCCGTCTTAAATTTCGAACCTACTGCGGGTCGGGGGTAGGATGGTAATCGCAGGTGTCCCAAATAGTGGGCGGGAGCGATTTCGGCAGCGCGCATGTGTGCTTAGGCGGCCATGGTGTATGAATGTTTTTCGGAGGCGGTTGCGTGGCGTCTAGATGAAGCTACAAACCTACCCTGGTTTAGACCTTTGGACGTCGGGCCGGTAGATTTCACGGGTCGGAGTTATTAGAAAATTAATTTCCTTGTACTACCAAACATTGGTCTCATGCGGTTTCGGGCGAGTAGAGGCTCTTTTGGCGCTTCATTAGAAATTTTGAAACACAAGCATTCACGCTTAGAGTACTCTTGAACTTTGAGGATTGACCTAAATAGACAACGTTAAATTTGACCTTGTATGTTTGAAAACCTCATTAAATTATCCGCTTCTTTTTGAAAGTTTGACACCTGAAAATCCTATAACTACGATTATTTTCGAATGGAGGAGCTAAATTTGAATCTATTTTGTACGCGACTACATATGCTATTATGTACAAAATCAGAGAAAAGATTGGTGCCCCCATAATTTAGGTATGATTTACAAATGCCATGATATCAGATTCAAATAATTGAATGGACTACATGTTGAATTCGATTTTTTTAAACCACCTTAAGTTGAATTCAAATGTATGCTAGTTCATAGGTAGCTATTTATAATGTTCATTGTGTAACTTTCGTATGTATAATGTGCTTTACACACACAACATGAACTATACTCACGTTTATATTCGATTGCTAAAGCGATGCATTGTCTGGAGTTCAAAATACTAACTATGTGGATCAATTGTGTCGAATAATAACATAGACATGCTCAAATTCGATAGAATCTAGATGTCTGTTGGATCAATGACCGTTCCTTATGTGAATTGCAAATATCATGATCCCATCCTAATATTTGGATACAATTTATATCTTTAATCAATGTGTAGAACAGTCTTTTACGTGTAGTTTCACTCTCCATCGGTGGTCTCTCACACATGCTCACACACTCTCTCCCGCGGTGTCTTTCTCGCACACATGCTCTCGATATAAGTCTCCCTCCCTCTCGTAACCATTTATGACTGTTTTCACTAACCTTTATCACAAGCACTCTTCCTCTCGCAAGCATACACACGCACAATCCCCATCGACCCTTTCTATATACATAGACCTGCCTACGTGTCTCCAGTACGCACATTATCTTCAGGCCCGTCTCTCACGCATTGTCTCAGACCTCTCTTACTAATCGACCAGTATGATTCTAGGAGAGCATTCTGTAGGATGCCCCTTAAAGTTAGGTTGGATGAATAGTAATATCAGAGATAAAGGGGTTACCTTAGTCCGAGAACCTAGGGTTACAAATCCTAGTCGGCTTTGTCAGTGGACATAGAGTCCTTCACAATTATGCTATCTTTGTCTTGTATGACTAGTCTTCCATGGGTCTCCCTAAATGCGTCACGGGCCGACCAATGTGGCGCAGGACGGAACCGAACGAAGGGCCTCACCTCGACCCACCAGGCCTCATGCGGTGACACACACTCTACCCCCACATCTCGTTATCTTCTCACACACACACATACCAACACAGACACCACACACAAAAAATATATTCTCCTGGTGCCTCTATCCACTCCCCCCTTGCATATACACACTCAAGGAAATCTCTTGCCGTGACGTCATATTCGTCTCTCTCTCTAGACCACTCTCATTTCTCGTGCTATCTCTCCCCCCCCCCGCCGGCCCCTCTATCCATGCCTCTCTCGAATACGTAATACACACACATACCTCTCTAGGCCCTGCCAAATGCATCAACTACACATTCACACATGTTACATTACGTACCCCATTGATCTAAAAAGCCCTCTCTTCACGTTTATTTCGCATACAACATTCTTTCTGAATAAACTGTGGCCAAAAAAATATTTTAGAATTTCTACATATATACAACATTACAATGTTATATGGAGGAGTATGAACGCTTGCATTGCATGGTGCCCACAATGATATTTATTCCGCACTGTGAATTTGTATATTTTTATACTATATATAAAGTTAGTCATAATAAAGAGAAACGAAGAGCATCTCTCTCTCCATCGCATACCCCCCTCTACGCCCCTTTCACGTACGCACACAAACTATCTCCAGTTCCTTTAAAAGTAAGCCCCCAGCACATTCACGCATGTTTCATCTTTCTCTCGCGATATATACAGTGACGATCATTGTATTTGAAGCGAAAGCACGATACGTACATTGGACTTCAGAATCCACTCATTACAGTCACCATTTACGTTTTGTGGTTATTATACAGTCACAGGCTCACCGTACAACTCTGTATTTGCTCAAGACACGACTAGTTGAACAGTTAAATGCTCCACGTGGCACCTCTAGTGTTGCATCACATTATCTCACTACCATCGGGCCCACCTGTCGGCTTGTATCTACTCTACATCTACACTCTTATAAAATACTAGCAAGATGCCCATGCGTTGCACGGAACATGAAGATGCATTTGTATGATTAGTTTATCTTGTGGGAGAAAAGGATGAACAAGGAAAGGCCTTATTTGCAAGTGTGGAGAGGGGTGTGGGTATCTTTTTGCAAAATTGCCATAGTTTCCTTCCTATCCGTCAGATATAGATCGGACGGCCTATATTGCAGGATGGCAGGCACACGATCATCACCGACTATGCTTTTTATAAGAGTAGGGACAAAATACACTCTTATAAAAAACAGGGTTGGTGATGATGGTGTGCCTGCCATCTTGCAATATAGGCCGTCCGATTTATATCTGACGGATAGGAAAGAAACTATGAAAAATTTGCAAAAAGTTACCCACACACCTCTCCACATTTGCAAATAAGGCCTTTGCTCGTTCATCCTTTTCTCTCACAAGATAAACTAGTCATACAAATGCATCTTGATGTTACGTGGAACGCACGGGCATCTTGCTAGTAAGAATGAAAACAAACGACAAAAAAATATTGGACGGTTGTTCGAAGTCATGACCGCGGGCACAGCGGACAAGGTGGCCTTGTATTGGTATGCTGAGCCGTATGTTTTAACACACAGGAGCTGGTGTGGTGATTATACACACACGCACGCATGCACACGAACTACATGCACGCAACACTCACACTCACACATGCACCCACGCACGCATGCAACACTCACACGTACAAACGCCGCCACGCATGCATGCAACACTCACACGCACACACACACGCATGCATGCACACACCAGTACACCACACGACCAACAGACACTCTCACGTTCAAGTGCTCAACCTACACGTGCATGCGCACACATCAGGCCCTGACAAACACATACACAACCAGGTGATTCCCACGCACGGGATGGAGTCGTGTCGGCCTGCGTAAATTTGTGTTTATCTGACCTTTTCCCTATGCGAACTGATAGGTGGCACCCACAAGGAACATGGTCAATTTAACTAGTCAACCTGGGGCCACGCAGACTATTTGGCCGGTAAACAGAGTGCAATCCGATGCTGAACCGTGAGCAAGTGACCGTATAATCACCGCAAAACGTATATAGTGACCGTAATCAGCTTATTCTGAAGTTCGGTGAACGTATTACACTTTTCTCTCTGTAGGCCCTCGAAAACTACATCTATACACGTTCTCGCATGTTACATCTAACAACTATGCAATACAGCACTACTACTACACTCTAACACAATAAATCATATATGTTTTTAGTTTTACTAGATATCATATTGTTACTTAATTATTCAGTTTGCATACATTAAAATTGCCTTTGAAATGTATGGCCAGTATCATATACCACGCGGGGAAAATCCCGCCCTTTCCTGTTTAATCAGGTTTGTATCGATGGATCATGCGAAACAACAAAACTATAGTACTATATACAATACAAGTGACAGCTCACTGGGCCGTCTTGTCGTGTACTCCTCCGTCGTAAGAGTGGAGCGCTCGCTTTCATAAATCCTCTAGTCCCTTTCGCCGACATGTGGGATATCAAGCTACCGGGTCCACGTGCCATACCGGAATACAGTGCAGAGCAGCCGGGGTGAAGCACCCAGTGTCAGGACCCCGATCCCAAGTCACATCGATCTAGCCGGTAACATCTCATATCACTTTGAGGCCTCACGCACGGTATTCCCACGGGTGTCGCCTTACCGTGGCCCGGGACCGTTTGCGCCTTTTGGCTCACGTATATGATAGTGTCGCTAGCATCCATATGACAGAGAACCCGGGCCGACATGACTAGTCGTGAACCCAAAGTGGCACTAACTTACGGGGACAGGCATACATGAATCAACATCGAGCATGTTGGTCAGCAGCGTGCGAATCCGGGCAGTAGCACTGGGCTAACAGGACTCCGGTGAACCGGGCTGTAGCAGGCTATGCAGGACTCCGGATGTTACCGCGTGACATTTCCCCGAAGGGACAGACACAAGAATGATGTGAATCACATGCTGGCCAGTCAACTGTTCCGGAGCAGTAGTGCGGGGCTAGCAGGACTCCGGTGAACCGGGCTGTAGCGGACTACTATGGCTCATGGAAGCACAAGACTCCATTTCCCCATGAGAGAGGCTACCAAGGATAAACAACTAGGTTGTTGGATCCCACACATACCAAGCATTTCAATCATACACACAATATGCTCGATATGTGTAGATACAACATGGAATCACAACAAGACTCTACGACTCAAAGTATTTATTCATTAGGCTCCAAGGAACAAGATATTACAAACATGGGTCTCATGACCCAACATTCAGAGCATACAAGTCAAAGCACATGCGGAAGCTTAACATGTCTGAGTACAGACATCTAGAAATGAAAAAGGCCGAGAAGCCTGACTATCTACCAGATCCTGCCGAGGGCACAAGATCATAGCTGAGATATCAAGCTAAACATCGAAGTCCACACGGAACTACTAGCAAGACGGACGTCTCTCTGCAAAACATAAAATAGGCAAACGTGAGTACAAATGTACCCAGCAAGACTTACATCAGAACTAGCTACATATGCATCATTATCAACAAAGGGGGGTGGTGGAGTTTGACTGCAGCAAGCCAGCTTTGACTCAGTGGCTATCCTAAACTATGACTGCAAGTAACTCTTTTGAGGTGGCGCACACGAGTCCACATATTCACCATATCAATACACCACTATGGATCCGCTCCCGTCTCCCTACAAGAAGGCCATCCATAGCACTCACGCTTATCTTGTGAGTTTTAGAGTATCCACTTTCACTTGTCTATGAACTGTATAGGCAACCAAGTAGTCCTTTACCACGGACGCGGCTATTCGAATAGATGATGTTAACCCTGCAGGGGTGTACTTCTTCACACACGCTCTCACCACTTATCGCTGTTTACACGACATGTACTCGGCAACCTTCAAGCGGAATCCCAGCGAGGGTGTCGGCCACGGCCTACCTAAACAGTCAAGTCTCTAGTCCAGGTTTATCGCCTATTCAGGTTCCATCTGTAGGGTGTCCGGCTGAGGTTTCCACATACGGCCCCGAACGATGTGTACAGGGTTCCGAGACACCAAACGTGCGCCCGGCATGCCCGGCCACGTGCCTACCGCATCACAGCCCGCCCCTCGGGTCAGTGCTGCGCACGGCCTCTAGCATACTACAAACACCAGAAACTACTTGCAACTCCTGGACAGAGGACAAGGGTGGATAAGCAGCCGAGAGGGTCCATTGGTTTTGGGCCCAATGCATGGTAGTAGCTGAATCTTAAATCACACATACAGATCTCAGTGCTTAAGGACGGTTCCAATGAAACAACCCACCATGTACTCCTACATGGCCTCTCATCGACACCTTTACCAAATCGTGTTCACACACTTAGCTCACACCTAGTAGGACATGTTCATCACCATTCCAATTCATCCCCGATGAATCAGACCTGACTTAACTCTAAGCAGTAGCAGGCATGACAAACAAGCATGAATGAGTAGGCACATCTGGGCTCAAACAACTCCTACTCATGCTAGTGGGTTTCATCTATTTACGGTGGCAATGACAGGTCATGCAGAGGAAAAGGGGTTCAGCTACCACAACATGTAACAGTTGAATTGATGTTGTCCTAATGCAGTAAAAGAGAGCAGGAGCGAGAGAGTGGGATTGTATCGGAATGAACAAGGGGGTTTTGCTTGCCTGGCACTTCTGAAGATAGTATAGCTCTTCATCGGTGTCATCGAACTCATCGTCGGAATACGTCTATCGAGAGGGGACAACCACCGACAACAGAGAGGAAACACAATCAATGCAATGCATAATATGATGCATGATCATGACATGGCAATATGAGTGTGTTGGGCTAATGCAACTACAACCAGAACGTTTTGAGCTTATTTTAACCAAAGATTCAAATACAAACTCAAGTTATGGGTTCATATACGTGCATTAACATGTTTGACCTAAACAGCAAGGTTAAGTTGCTCTAACATGCATAAAACCAGTACAGATGGATAGATTGGATTTTTCTGATCATTTTTCATATATAACTTATTTCATTCTGAGTTAAAGATTAATTTCCATGAATTTTAGAAGTTTTAGCTATTTTCTAGAATTTCCTGAATAAGAATAAATCCAGAAAAAGGTTAACTGCACCAGCATGACGTCGGGGTGACGTCAGCAGGTCAAAGGCGTCGACCAGGTCAAACCTGACCAGTGGGACCCACTGGTCAGTGACCCAGTCAACTAGCTAAGTTAGTTAGCCCTAACTAACTGGGTAGGGCCCACTAGTCAGTGCTAACTAGAGTAATTAGTCGGGCAGGGCCTGCAAGTAAGTGAGAGAGAGGGTGAAGTCAAACCGGGCAGAGGGGTCAACCCACGCCGGTCAACGGGTCATCGGTCGCCGGCATTTAGCCGCCGGCGAGTCCAGACGCGGCGGTGCGCTGCGGGATTCTCCTATAGAGTGTCGTTTGGCGCGCGGAGCACAGCTACGGGATGCAGACGCTTGTCCGCATCCAACCGTGGTGGTGGCGCCGCCCGGGAGTGGCCGGAGTGGCGCCGGCGACGAGTTTTGCGGCGGCCGGAGCTCGGGTGCAAGCGGGGATGGGGCTGCGGTGCGCAAATGAGCGCGGCGAGGTGCTAAGAAGGCTCTACGCGATGCGGGGAGCGCGTTGGGCGCATGCTCGGGACCAAATGGTCACCGGAGCGTCACCGGCGACGAGTGCGGGCGACAGCGCGTGCGGGTGAGCGCGGTGCAGTCGCTACGGTGCACGGGGAAAGAAAAGAAGAGGAGGGGTAGGTCAGAGCTCACAGCGGTCACGTAGAGAAGCTCGGTGGGCTCAGGTAAGGGCTGGTGACGGCGTGCGGTCGCCGGTGATCTCGGCGGACCGAGGTTGAAGAAGACGGCGTCGGCAGCATTTTAGGGCTTCCGGCGTCGCGCGACTCAGTGAGGAGGAAGAGAAGGTCAGGGCGGAGCACGGGAACACATCGGAGAGGCGCGGGGAAGGCGGTGGCCACGGCTGCGGCGGTCGGCGGCGGCGAGCACGCTCGGCTGTGGTGGGGAACGGCGAGAGCGAGGTGGAGAGGAAAAAGTGCAGTGTCCAGGGGGTCGAGGGGAGGCCGGGGAGGCGGTTCAGGCATCGCGGTGGCGAGGGACACAGGCAGGCCGGGAGGTGGCGTGTAGCCACGGCGCGCACGTGTTCTGTCTCCCCTCCTCTGCCTACTTGCAGAGGTAGAGGATGACTAGCATGGGCCCTGGTGGGCTAGGCCACTAGCTAGACCAGCCAGGTGGGCTGCCAGGTAGGTCCAGGTGAGTGGCCCAGTGACCTTCTCTCTCTCTTACTTAATTGTTTCTGTTTTCTATTTTATTTCTCTGTTTTGAATTAGTAAAAATACTAATTCATTTTGTAAAATCCTGAAATTAATTGTGGGCACTTTTGAAACTATTTCCAACAGCCCTCAAATGCTTTCAAGATTATTTGGACATTTAAAATATTTTATAGAATTTAAATGTCCAAATTCAAATACTTATGATTTAATTCAACAATCCAGAATGTCCTAGAAAGTGTGCACCATTTTGCCAGGGGTTTTAGCCCAATCCAGAAATGATGAACATTTTGGGTTCATTGAAACCAATTTTAGTAAACCCTAGTTGGTTTCAGGGGGGTGCTGGGGGTTCTGGCATCCCCATTTCAACTTTCTTTCAAGATTAAACATGATGCACACATGAGGCTAGCCTAGTTCATTACCAGAAGCTAGGGATGTGACACCCAGTCATGGCACCGGCGTAGTAATGAGCAATGAGGCGTCAAATCACAAAGGTGCACCTTTCCCGCAGTTAAGTTGGAGGGACGATGTAATAATGCTGGAAAAGAAGTTGGAGGGACGAAGCAACCATCGTTTCACTCGTTGTTGAATCCGCTTCTCCCTCATCTTCTTCAAGTTAACCACGTGTTGCTTTTGTCGTTGTTCTGCCTCATGTGGGAAGTGGATCGGCTTGGTAAAGCACTGACACGTGGGACTGCATGTTAGCAAACCGACAGGACAACGCCCTCTAAAAATAAGAAACCTCCCCCGCCATCCGCACGGCAAAATCACCTCCTTTTTACTAATCTTGATTCTATTATTTTTTAGATCAATATAATTGAGATTTGTATAGATAGCACATAGGAGCAAAACCAAGTGGTACGGTTAAGGGCATCCACAATGTGTAGCAAATGTGAAAATAACTTTTGGCATCATGGGAACCATTGTGGACGGTGTTGCCAAAGCCAAAAGGATTGAACCGAAGCTCCCTGATTGATTGATTGAAGGAATAGAAAAATGCAACGTCTCTCCTCTTTCTCCCATGCTTGGACGCATGTATAGTATAGAGCACAAAGTCTACTCCCCTGTCCCTTCTGTCACAAATCACAAAGCAGTGAGGCGTCAAATCACAAAGCACAGACGAAACAACCATCATTTCACTCTTCGCTGACTCCGCTTGTTCATCGTCTTCTTCGAGAAACCATCTCACCGCACTAAGCTGGACGGACGACGCTATTGTGTACGAGTAGTACTAGTACATTTACGCGTCCTTTGGTTCAACGGACTTCCTGGATGCAAATAAGGCGGTTGTCTCGGCTTGGAGGCGGCACTTGCGAATGACTTACCATGGTCTCCCTCAATGGTGTTCTCCGTCAAACGCACTTCGCCAAACCACAACGTTCGAGATATCATCGACGTCACCGCAATGGGGAAGGAAGTCAAATATAGTTACTACCTCCATTTTTTTGTACACAAGGCCAGTATATCAAAATTACAATTTGCAAAAGGCCACTAACAGTAATCGAGGCAAAATTGATGGGGTTTGCCTCGTACTAGCAACCAAGGACATTAATATCCCCTGCATGCATGCGGACGTGAGAAGGTTGGTTTGCATGGCGCTGCATTAATCAAGCGATGAGGAGTGAGATGGTTAGCTCTTTGGGCTTTGGAGAAAAAATACGCATTAATTGACATGTGAAACGAGGATTTGTATCGATTAATCCCGCGAAGGAAAACCCCGCCTTTCTTTTTTTGACACTAGTACTCCTAGTACGTAGTACTACGTACTTATCCTATTTGGGTCTAGGCCTTGCATTGCCATACTCTGCCACACATTTTTGCCAAGCTTGCCCAAAGTTTTCAAAATGAAAAGGAGGTACACTTGCGCATGGCTGTCGCGGTCGCACCGCACCCTCACACGGTCGCTCCTGCACACCGCGGTCGCACCGCACCCTCACACAGTCGCTCCTACACGCCGCAAACCCAACCAAGGGAACGGACCCTCACTGTCACGTGCTGTCGCATGTGAACAAACCAAACTCATCCATCCTACCGCTGACACATAATTTTCATTCATAGAGTATGTTTATCCAACCGCATGTTGGCGAGTATCCGTACGACCCGTGCGGTGGTCTGTTGGGGAAGAAGAAGAGGTGAGGATGAAGGGTTAGGAGATGTAGGATATTCATCCAACCGTCTGAAATGGTAGAATGACCCAAGTCAGGCGACTTGCATAACAATATATGTTTTTACACAGGAAAAGATCCATACAAACAACTAAATAAAGCAAAATATCACTGCTCGCGGAACGAGACGCCCTTGTCGTCTTTGGCTGCCGGCGCGAACCAGCCGTAGCTGCCGATGTGTGTCTCCGCACCGTGGTTGTCCTCGGCCTCCAGTTACTTGTTCACGCGGAGCGTGCGGGTGCTCTGCAAGGACGAGAGCACCGCCCGGTTCAAGTCGAGGACGTCCGGTTCCCCCTGCAGGAGGGCCTCAATGGCAGCGGCATCCGCGTGCTCCACGTCGAGTCGAGCCTCCGCCGCCCGGTTCAACTCCAGGACGTCCGGTTCCGCCTGCAGGAGGGCCTCCAGGAGAGCGGCATCCGCGCACTCCCCGTCGAGTTGAGCCTCTACCGCCCGGTTCAAGTCCAGGACGTCCGGTTCCCTCTGTAGGAGGGCCTCAATGGCAGCGGCATCCGTGCGCTCCACCTCAAGTTGAGCCTCCGCCGCTCGGTTCACATCCACGACATCCGGTTCCGCCTGCAGGAGAGCCTCGATGGCAGCGGCATGCACGCGCTCCGCGTAAAGTTGAGCCTCTGCCTCCCGGTGCTCCTTTAATATTGCCAGGTTGAACCGCTGGTCCGCCTGCACCATGGGGTACTCGGACGCCGACACGAAGTCGACGTCCATCGTCTCATACCCATCGGGGGCCTTCTGCGCCGCGACCTCCACCATGAACATTGGATCGGCTTCCTCCTCCTCGTATCTTGGCTCCAGAGAACTCGGGCATTGGCCCGCCGCAAAGCGAGCTTGGGAACGGAGGTCTGTGGCGCCGACCGCCACCGCGATTTCTGCGCGGCGCTTCGGCGTCAACATCTTGTAGTACGTGATCTTACAGCGCACCATGGCTTTCCGACGAACTAGGGGATGCTTGATGCGGGCTAGGTGATCGAAAGGTGGGGGAAGGGGCTGGAGATTAGGTGTGGTTTTAGGGCAGTGGCTGGCGTAGGCCGAGCAGCGAAGGTTCTGGTGGGAATAATGGTTCCGGTGACGACCGGTCAATCGATTTTGATTGTACATTGCTCTTGTCGCGTTCGCGTCGCAGCCCGGCACGCTCGACCCTCCACGTCGCTCACCAAATGGAACACGCTTCGTCTTGCGTTTTCGCTCGCTTGTGGGACCGCAGTTGAGAGCAAACCGACGTCCCTACCCCTCCCCCGCCCGCGTCATTTTATGCGGAGTAAATAAAAACAGAGGGAGTATACTACGGATGAGGATCTCCTAACGTGGCCGAACCCATTGAGTAACTGACATGCGGGGCCTAGCAAGCATGGGGTACGCCAGTAAGTGACCGAAAGGGAGGGTAAGGTAGGATACCTACGTCAGAGGGTCCACTTACACTACTACTCCCTCCTTCCATTTACTATACAGGGCCTAATGCGTTTTTCAAGGCTAACTTTCACCAAATGTTAGAGTAATAATATATGACATGCAACTTACACAAAGCATACGGTCAAATTCGTATGTGAAAGGTGCTTCCAATGATATAATGTTCACATTATACATCTCATGTACTATAAATCTTGTCAATAGTCAAATGCGGTTTTGCAAAACGCATTAGAGCATGGTTAATAATATAGCCAGTCGATGGCTATAAGGAACTGCCATGTCATCTCTAGCCATCATCTATTATATGCACTCATACAGTAGTGTGGGCTATGAGGTTGGCTATTTCCCGCAAAAAAATTATAAGGTTGGCTATTGTATTATTACTTTTTTCCATCTCCTCTCCATCTCTTTCTTCATATTTATTGTATTTAACTAGGAATGCATATATAGTTAGGCTCTTGCATGAGGGCTCACTCCACTTACTTTTTCACATCTCTCTCCTCCACATAGGCCCTATATAAATGGAAGGAGGGAGTACAACTATGAGCACTGCATACTCTAGTACAGATGTTGTCAGTACTCCACTAGTACTATTGGACAGGGAGCTTAAAAAAGTTACTATTGGACTGGCTATACGTGGCGAAATCCTAGTAGGAACAACATGCACGAGAACAAGCACATTCACGAGGTTGAAAACAAATTGGAAACCATCTCGAGTACAAATCTAGGAGTATGTACGAATCTAACAATATTGATTGGGCGTTGTTGAATGTTGGTACTTATTTTTATCAAAGTAGAGATACTTTGACTACACATAAAACTTATATGTAAACTAGAAAGGATAGGAGGGAGTATATTGTACGTTCAAAAACGAAATGAACATTGAATACCCTTTATATATGATTTGCGGATGCTATGATCACACATGCCCCCACTCGTTCTCTCTCGATTTCATATCGGGGTCCGGAGATCGATTGAAAGAGGACTAGGGTTGGTACAATATGCTCATTTCGCTTATGAACGTACAATATACTCCCTCTGATCCCCACAGACCCCCCCCCCCCGCCCCCCGCGGGTCATTTCTATCATAGAAACAGACCGAACCTTTATCTCCTTGCACGACACGCAATTGATCTCTGAACATCAATCGATCTCGTCAACATGTGTTGGGGCATAAACCGAATGGGATGTCAAAACTAAGACATGAAGCGACACGTAGTGGAGGCAAAGTGAAACTTTAAACGAACCGTTTGTTTGTATGCATGTCGGACGAATTAGAACACATTGGAAATACAAGCATGGTTAGGCCCACATGCGAATGATACTCGGCGGAATGTTCAAATGAGGCATGCGGGAGGATGGACTCGACCGGAGGGCGACATGATCGATGGAGAAGAGGGTTGGAGAGGAATGAGAAATAAGCAAACGCCACATGATTATACTTGAACGGTTCAAATAAACAATAAGTTGTCTCGCTTGGCCTACATAGTGAAAGGCCTAATGCGCAACGCGGAGCACTGACGCTTGAATATGGCCGGGAAAACAGGGAAACCGACATGTGGGGCACACCTGTCGGGACGACGTAGCACAAACTAGTCCAATGGCGGAGCTGGCCCACGACCTCCTCGCCACCGGCAACCGTTCATGTGGGTCGTGGGGGCCAACAACGTGCCACAGCTCCAGCACCGCCTCTGGACACGGCGACCGCAGTGAGAGACACGCTCATCGTCGCTAGACACGGTCGGTTTCAGTGTGCCGAGGGTGGCGTTAGTGCTGTGGCACGACCAACAGTATGTTTGGTTTTTTCCCAAGGTTGCCCCATCAAAGCATTGGGTAGCCAATATTTTGGTTGATGTTTTGGTTGCCCATTATTTGGCCGACATCGGCAAGAAAAATGAACTAGAGTTGGCTAGAGTTCATTTGCATGCCAAAAAAAGGCAACCATCCAAACAAAGACCAATCTTTGGGTCATGACAAATTTTTTTGTAAGGTGCACTTTGGCCACAATCCAAACACACCCCAACACCCGGCTCGTCGAGGATGCACGGGGGCACCGGGACGCGTCTGCGGAGTGGTGTAGCGCGGCCAACTGCATCCTCAGGACCCTGAGACCATGCCGGGTCGTCTTGCTTTTTCAATGACATGCGTCGATCACGTGTGAGCAAAGGGCATCTCCAATGTTACCGCGACCGCAGCTGACTACCCTGGCACACCAAAAACCCTCGTCCCTCGCGCCGTTGTGCGGTGCGTTCCCAGCCGGCGCCAGCTGCCCGCATTCATGTCGTCCGTCCGTATGCCGTCATTAAGAGGCTCGGTGCCCGAGGAACCAACTTCGGCGACTTAATGATGCACCACGATGCTTGGCCTCACCGGAATGCGCTACTCAAAGCGGCAATGCCCAGCTAACCTCCACACCATAGCGCATCGTCCTCCTACCTGGCACCACATCCGCCATGACCGCAAGCGCGAATGATCTGCGGGAGAGCTTGTCTTCGGGGATGAAGCTCGAGGTGGCCGCCCTCGCTCAAGTCGCCGCACAAGCGGTGGCCACGCTGGCGGCTGATGACGGGAGCACCGTCAGCCACGCGTCCTACTTGCCGCCGTCCAACATCCGGCACCACCGTGGTCGGGGACTCCTCTAAGGATGAGTAGGGAATGGGAGGCGGCAGGGCATGGTGTGCCAACTGGCCGGTCCGTCTCCCGTGTTCTACTTTTCCTCGCTAGAGACCGCACCTTCACTTCACGGGTCATGAACCCCGCCCCCGTGCATGGAGATCGCAGATGGAGGACGACGGACGCTGCCGTAGAATAGGTTTAGGGTCGGGTTTCTTTTATTTTTCTATCCTATAAAAGTTCAACATGTAATGAAAATCTGCCGTGTTTGCATTAATCTCGGCCGGTGTATAAGAACTTTCACAATAATATAGTATATTGTAGGAGTACTAGCAAGATGCCCGTGCGTTGCACGGAAGATCAAGATCTTGTGGGAGAAAAGGATGAACGAGGGAAGACCTTATCTGCAAATGCACATTCACGCATTTCACATCTCTCTACATCTACAAGAACCTACGAAAGGATTAACGTAAATTTTCATGGTGGTGGGCCCCTCCCTCCCCCCAATCTACAATCAACAGCTCACACGTTTCACATTATGTAAATTACGTAACTGGGACTATGTATGTGTAGCATTACTCGTCCTAAAAAACCCAACTAAGCCAACCTCCCAGCATATCGCGCGGGAAAAGACCCGGCCGCGCCGTTTTAGTCGGGATTACGGGATTACTAGTAGTAGTATCGATGGATCACGCGAAGCAACAAGTGTTTTTGTTTTGAGGGGGCGAAGCACCTAGTTTAAAAGGAAAAAAGGCGGTACACTCACAGCACCCCTGTCGCGGTCGCATTGCACCCCACACACGTTCGGTCCTCCACACGGCTCATGCAAACGGAACGCGCTTCGGCTTGCCTCTTCACTGACGTGGGACTGCACTTGGAGACCGACCATGCGCCAACCCCCCGCGCCCACAGCGCGAAAATCCCCCCACCCAAAAATTCCCCCCAAATCCTAGATTCAACCGCCCTTCGGCCAACTAGATAATATTATTCCTCAAACCCCCCTACCCCCGTCCCCCTCCACTCCATTCGCTCCGCCAAAGCCGCCCTCCCCGCCACGCCTATACGTCGGCGTCGCGGTTCGTCGAGGGGACGCACGGCGATCCTCTCACTCCCACATCACGCTCTCGTAGACTGCCGTCCTCTAGCCGCGCCGCCACCGCTGGCAACGTTCTTGTGGAGGCGCACGACGGTCAGTGCCGCCACCGCTGGCGACGTTCGTTTGGAGACGCATGGTAGTTAGCTTCTCCCATGGTACGCGCATTCTAGACTGAGGCCCCGTGCATGTCGGTGTAGCGCTGAATGTTAGCTGATAGACGCTGTTAATCTTAGTGTTTGCCGAAGTAGTTTATAGTCAATATGCTCTGCTTAAGAAGCTTCCTTGCCCTGTTCTGCACTCAATCTGCTTAGCTGAGATGGCATGCCAAGGCCCATTAGTTGCTAAAATATCCTGCCATATATTTATTGTGACATAGATTGCATGGTCTAGTAGCCAATTTGTTAGGTGAAATAGCTCTACACCATTTTATACTCGATCTTTGTTGCTGCGATGGCCTTCGATAGTTCGATGGCTGTGTGCTCAGCCTCATTGACTGCTGAAACAGCCTGCCATAATTTAGCACTCAAATCTGTTTGATGAATTAGCTTTACATATATTTCGTTACTTAGATCTGCTTGTCCAAATATCTTGCCATAGCATTAGACATCGACCTAGGTATTTTCTTCTGGACTTCATAGAAGAACTAATTTGTATGTCTAATAGATGGACAGGACTTGGATAACTTCTGCTCGAAGATTCTCCGCTACATATGTCGAGGGGGTTGAAAACTTCATGAACTTTATCAGACCTGAGTACGGTGGTCTAAAATCAGATGTGCTCTGCCCGTGTAGCAGTTGTATGAATTCAGTTACAAGACCCCAATCAACCATGCAAAATCATCTACACTTGTATCGGATGTCGGTCACATATACTAGGTGGGTTCATCATGGTGAAGCTGTGATCGTCAATGTTACTGACTACGTGGAAGCAGCAGATCACCATCTTGATCTACCTGATGCTCAGGTGGAAGAGGGGGAGGAGGAGGTGGTGGCGGAGCAGGTGAGTTTGACCAACATTGAAACAATGCTACGAAATGTTCGTGCATTCCGTGAACTTTCACCTGCAGAAGAAAAACGGTGGGCCCGCATGTTGGAACAATGCAACGTGGCTGTCACCCCAGGAAATAAGCTATCAGTATTCTCAGCTGTGGTCACCTTTCTTCAGGTGAAGACATCTGAGCGGATGACCAACAAATCATTCGATGCGATGTTGGCTGCTTTCCGCAAAGCTTTTGCAGATGCCTCTGAGCTGCCACACACCTACAGTAAAATGAAGAATTTCCTTCGTGCAGTTCGAATAGGATATGATATGATCCATGTTTGTAAGAATAATTGTGTTCTATTCCGGAAGGATTATGCCAAATTAAGTGAATGCCCGAAATGCAAATCATCAAGATGGAAAGATGGCGATGCTGTGAAGAGAATTCCTCATAATGTTCTGAGACATTTTCCAATTACACCAATATTGCAGAGGTTGTTTCATGATGCTGAAACAAGGGAGGATGTACTGTGGCATTCTAGGAACTAGGAGTACAGAGATTAGAATGTAATGAGCCACCCTTCACATCGTAGTGAGTGGAAAAGCTTCAATCAAAAACACGAAAAGTTTGCTGCTGACCCGAGAAACAATAGACTTGGCTTAGCTTCAGATGGATTTAACCCATTTGGCCACCAGAGCACCACATATAGCATGTGGCTAGTGCTTGTTATCCCTTACAACATGCCTCCAAATGTCTGCACCAAAGAATCAAACTACATGATGGCCTTGCTCATCCCAGGTCCAAAAAGTCCTGGAAAGGATTTTGATTTGTTCATGGAGCCTCTTGTGGAGGAACTTCAACAGCTATGGAGGGGTGTTCTCACTCGAGACCTATATAGCAGCCCACTAGCTGATTTCTTTCTGCATGCTATTATAATTTGGTGCATCCATAGTTATCCGGCTTTGGGCACTATGTCAGGGCGAATGACACATGGTTACAATGCATGTGTTCGCTGTGACAGGAAACCGCTATCATACGCAATACTTAGCAAGATCTGTTAGATTGGACACCGTCGTTTCCTTGCCAAGGACAAGCCGCATCCTAAAAAATATCGAAGACATGTGTTCAGTGCAAAGCATGAAAACCGTGATGCGCCAAAGAGGCTCACCGCCGATGAGTTGCAAGTGGAATTAGAGAAGGTCAGGCATATTACACCAGGAAACCATCCTGATAATGGTAGCGGGAAAAGGAAGCGTGGCAGGGCAGAAGAGAGATTATTGTTTACCCACAGGTCCACTTTGTGGGACTTGGAGTATTGGAAAGATTTGGATCCGTGGCATAATCTTGATGTGATGCACATCAAGAAAAATATATGTGACAACATTATCGGCACACTTCTTAATATTGAAGGCAAGATGAAAGATACCTTAAAATCTAGGATTGATTTGACACACCTGGGTATTAGACAGGATTTGCAGGTGCAAGATGAAGGTAAACCACGGGATATGGCACCAGCTGTGTACGTCTTGGACAAGGTAAAAAGAAAAGAATTCTGCGAGGTTGTGTCACGTGTGAGATTCCCACATGGATTTGCTTCCAACCCAGAAAGGAGAGTCAGTGCAAATGGAAACAAGGTACAAGGGTTGAAAACTCATGACTACCACGTCCTACTTCAAAGGGGTTTACCTGTCATCCTTAGAGGATTGGGCCGCCCTGACTTATACAGAGCAGTTGCAGAGTTAGGACAATTCTTCAGGGAACTCTGCAGTAGAAATATCAGGATCGATGCTTTGGAGCATCTTAGAGACAAGATACCAACTATCCTATGCGACCTTGAGAAGATATATCCTCTAGCCTTCTTTGATGTGATGGTGCATTTGGCTGTTCATCTACCTGATGAGGCACTACTTAGAGGTCCAGTACAGTATGGCTGGATGTACCCTATTGAAAGGCGGCTAGGCACTTTCAAGGGCTATGTTAGGAACAGACCTAGATCTGAGGGTTCCATTGCAGAGGCCTACATTGCTATAGAAGCATTGACATTCTTATCAAAATACATTGAAACAGCTAATCAGCTTAGCAAAGAGGTGGATGAAGACAATCCCGGGCTCAATGTTTTTGATTATTCTGTTTGAGTTATAGGGAAGAGTAGACAAGAGGACAAACCTAAAGATTTGGACAAAATGGTTTGGTATGTGTTGAATAACTATCCTGAGATACTACCTTATATCAAGTAAGTCCTAAGTACTGCCGCTTATACATCGTAATCTACTAAACTTGTAGCACATTCTTATATATTTAGATGTTTGACGTGATCACTATGTTGTGCAGCATCTACAAAGAGGAGTTACTACCGCAAAATACAAGGAACATTGACAAACTGGTTATGGCAGGATTTGCAAAATGGTTCAAGAGCCATGTAAGCTTTTGAATTGCACTGTCAGTTTTTTTAATATATTGAGTACATAAGATGATCAGTTTGTCTATTTTCTAATCATAGGTTAAGAAGATGCGGGAGGATGGGCAGGCAGTTGATGGTGCCCCGCCGAGATGTTGAGGATGAAATTGGGAGCCAGATCGTGAAAGTCGAGCCCGTAGTAGAACATGAGCCTGCAAACAAAAGGGTGGAGGGGAAATCCCAGTCCGCGGACGAAGTGGGTAAGGAAAACCACCCTCTCATGGGGTTCCGGAGTAGGGATGATCTGCCCCGCATCTGGTAGCCGGTGCGCGATATCCGCGGCCAGATATCCGGCTCCCCGCAGCTTTGTGATGTTCTCCTCTGTAACGGAGGAGACCATCCACTTGCCTCCCACTCTGCACATGCATGGAGTGGTTTGAGAAGAAAAACGCGAACTCGGGCGCTGGAGCTCGAGTGCGCAAGAATGGATGAGCAGGGAGGAAGAAGGCGTGGGTGAAAAGGGTGAATCCTTGTCCCTTTATAAGGGCGGAATAAGCTATGCGCCTCCCCACCTACCTGGTAAACTCGCTTATTCCCCAAGTGCCGTAATTGATGGCGCGTTGGGTTACCTACAGCCGTATTGATGAGAATCCCATGATAAGGGGACATGATCTCTGCTTCGACAAGACGTGCCAAGGAAACCGCCTCGCGATATGTGCTGTGGCTGGTTGTGAAAAACGGTTCGAATAATGACCGGGCCATGGTGTGATGTCATACCGCAAAATGTGTCCGTAGATTAGATTGGCGGAAATATTATTCTCTCTACAATGGTATGTGGAATTTGTTTTGCAGAGCCGGACACTATCCTTGTGTTCAAAATCTTCTATGGAGTATTCGGATGAGGAACCTGCCTTGCAATGCCGAAGACAATCTGCGTGTCGGACTAATCGTCATTGAAGCCTGGTTCAGGGGCTACTGAGGGAGTCCTGGATTAGGGGGTCGTCGGACAGGCGGACTATATCCTTTGGCCGGATTGTTCGACTATGAAGATACAAGATTGAAGACTTCGACCTGTGTCCGGATGGGACTCTCCTTGGCGTGGAAGGCAAGCTTGGCGATATGGATATGTAGATCTCCTCCCTTGTAACCGACTCTGTGTAACCCTAGACCCCTCCGGTGTCTATATAAACCGGAGGGTTTTAGTCCGTAGGACAACAACAATCATACCATAGGCTAGCTTCTAGGGTTTAGCCTCTACGATCTCGTGGTAGATCAACTCTTGTAATACTCATATCATCAAGATCAATCAAGCATGAAGTAGGGTATTACCTCCATCGAGAGGGCCCGAACCTGGGTAAACATCGCGTCCCCCGCCTCCTGTTACCATCCGCCTTAGACGCACAGTTCGGGACCCCCTACCCGAGATCCGTTGGTTTTGACATCGACAACGTCCGCAGCTGGGTCCACGGCCACAGCCCAGTTTTTTTGTGATTTGCCAAGTAAGTCACTTTCTCAGGCCTGTTGGGCTGCAAATCTTTCAAGACGAGGAGAGCTTCATTCGGCTGGCCAAGAAAATGGCCTATCAGTAATGAGAAATGGGTTGTACATTTTTAAAACACATCAAGCTGGCAATTAGTTTCAAATTTCTTTTTTCAATTCGAGATTTTAAATTGCATTGATTTTTATGCGTGGACAATTTGTTGGATTTTATATTCATATACATTTATTTTTAAAATCAGTTTGAATGCGACTCAAAATTTCGGGATTAAAAAAAGTTCGAACCGCACCAAAATATGCAAAATTTCGTACAATTTTTTAACCATGGCCACAATATGGGCTGTAATGCTAACATAAAGAATATGGGCTCCAAAAAACCCTTAAGAATTAGCAAATGGGTTGTAAATTATTAGAAATAATAGCAGATGGGTTGTATGCTGTTTTCCACAGATTTGTGGCTTTCCTAAAAAAAGGTTGACGCACAAGCAGTGACTGTTGGATGTCCATCCAACGGCCGTCGTGCTTCTTCAATCTCTACTCTTCATGCTCCAGCCGCTCAAACAAGCGCCGACGGGACTGCCTGCTCACTCCTCCCCGCGGGCGGCTGTGCTGCCGCGCAGGCCTCACTGCCCCACCGTACTCCCATCGCTGGCCTAGCCATCTCTCTACTCACTCACACCTGTTGTTATTCTCCGGCGACGGCAGACGAACCAGTAAACCCTCGTACAGTCGCACTCCCCTCCGCGTGGGAAACAACTGCGGAGTCTTCCCTGCCTCCATGTCATTCCCTTCCTAGGCCTCGCCGTCGTCCACCGCCCTGGTGCTCTCGGCGTGGCCTGGTCAACATGGTCAACGACCGACATGCATCTGAAGTGGACTGTACGTGGAGAGGCTGACATGTGGGTCCACGGCCGCACGCAAGGAAATGCCTCCTTATTACGCGCAAAATAATGATTCCTCTACCTGACATCTGGGACCCACCGAAAGGTCCTCTGTATTTCGCGAAAAAAACGTTACCGACGCTGACAGCTCGGACCCACCAGCTATATCTTCGCACGCAAGGAAGTGCCTCCTTATTACGCACAAAACAATTAATACTCCCCCTGCTAGCTGGGACCCAGTATAGTGGTAGGCTGAGTTGTGGGCCTACTAAGTTGACGGGGACGGAGGGCTTTGTCAACTTAGTCAATATGTGCGATTGTAGCTCCAGTGACCGTACAATGTCCATCCAACGGCCGTAGTGCTTCTTCAACCTCTGGTTTTCTTGCTCTAGCCGCCCAAACTAGCGCCGGTCGTGCCTCGTGCTCCTGCCTCCCGTGGCCGGCTGCGATGCGGTGGAGGCCTCACCGCCCCCTACTACTCCCACCGCTGGCCAGGCCATCCCTCTACTCACCCACACCCCCTGTTATTCTGTGGCGACGGCAGCCTCACACCGCAGTGAACTAGTGAACCCTCATACTCCTCTACCCGTGGGCATCCACTGCCGCGTCTTCCCCGGCTCCGCGTCGTCCCTTTCCTAGGCCTCGCCATCGTCCACAGCCCTAGTGCTCTCGGCGCGGCGTGGTCAACGTGGTCAAGGAACGGCTTCCATCGGACGTGGACTGTATGTGGAGAGGCTGACAGCTGGGTCCACGCCCGCAGCAAGGAAGTGCCTCCTTATTACGCGCAAAATAATTATTCCTCCACCTGACAGCGGGGACCCACCGGACGGGCCACCGTATTTCGTGAAAAAAATGTTCCCCCCTGACTGCTGGGACCCACCAGCTACATCTTCGCTCGCAAGGAAGTGCGTCCGGGCAAACAAACAAAACGATTTGCCCACCCGACTGCTGGGACCCACCAGCTACATCTTCGCACGCAAGGAACTGCCTGACAGTCGGGACCCACCTGGTCGAAGCGTACGTAGCGTTGTCATTCTTGTCGCGAACGTGTACGTACATACTGGTCGATGTAGAGGCACGCACGTGTCGTAGTAGAGGCGCGCACGTAGAATGTACACGTATGTACAGCGGCCAGTGTGCAAGAAAGAAAATACGGCCACGTACGTACATACGGGCAGGGTCTCGAACGCCTACTCGCGCGTATGTACGGCCAGGGCTCGTGTACATGGCTACGTCGGAATGGAGAAAGTGCGTCGTCGTCATGTTCATGGGGAGCCAACCGGCTGGGTCGGAACGGAATGCGTCGTCGTGTTCATCGGGAGGGCTTGGACGGAACTGCCGACGGAAACGAGGCCTGGCATACCGCAAAATGGAGGAAACGGCCTTGTGTTTGACTGGCCACGGTCGAAACGGGACCCTGTTCATCGGGATGGGTCTGGCGTACCGCAAAAATAAGGAAACAGACCTCCTACGGTCGAAACGGGGGTCCTGCTGATCGGGAGGGGTGTGGTGTACGACAAAACAGAGGAAACAGACTTGTGTGGGAGCGCTACGGTCGCAACGGGGGTCCTGTTCATCGGGAGGGGTGTGGCGTACCGCAAAATAGGACTCCACGGGATACTGTTCATCTCCACCATCGACCCCCTCCAGCCTCCACGGGCTACTGTTCATCCACCGTCGACCTCCTCCAGCCTCCACCTGCGACTGTTCATCCACGGGCTCCTGTTCATCCAGCCTCCACCGCGCGCTACTCCACTGGCTAGTGTTCAACCAGCCCTCTCCATGGACTCCTGTTCAACCACCCCTATGAGCTACTGTTCATCCAGCACTCCACCGTCTACTATTCATCTAGCCCTGCACGGGGTGGTCCTGTTCATCCAGCCCTCCACGGGGTCCTGTTCATCCATCCCCAATCGACTTGATCGATCGGGGTCCTGTTCATCCAGAGGCAACACCACGGGGTCCTGTTCATCCACCCCCATCGGGAACTGTTCATCCAACCCCCCCCTAGCAACACTCACTGTTCATCAAGAGGTAGGATCGATCGGCTTCAGTTATCAGCAGTAGCGAAGGAATCGCTCGATCGGGTTCAGTTAACAGCCATCGATCGATCGCTCGGGTTCAGTAACGCGTAGCCTGCAGTGCAATCTCTCGGGTTCAGTTAGAGCCCAACACCTCGCTCGGGTTCAGTTAGAGCCCAACGCCTCGCACCCACGCACGTGCGTGTACGAGAGAAACGTGCATCGCTCGGCCCCGACCACCCACCGTAACCGGGAACACCCCGATATTTTCCTCGCCCTCGCTTCTACCACGGTTTTTTCTGTCATGGACGGCCCAAAGAATGTCATGCAGCTGCGCCTCCGGCCCGCCCAGGATGAAAAGCCCATTTTCTGTCATAATTTTTTGTCATAGAAGTAGGAGCCCACCACATCTATGATGATACCGGGTTTTGTCACAATTATCGTCATAGAAGTGTCATAAGTACGATAGAAAAAAAATTGTTCGGCCCAAAATATCACGGATGTGTCTTTTTTTATAGTGGGGGTACACGACTCATCCTACCCTAGGGGTTCTCGGACTCGGTAGTCGTGCTTGCTCGGAGAGAAGGGCATTCAGTCTTCAGTTTCTGGGTTCCCCTTGTGGTGCCAATGGGTATGCGACTGTCAGCGGCCTGTTGGGACACATCTTTTAATGTGCCCAAGTTCACCACACCCGTGACAAGTGACGGAAGCAAAAAGGTTGTCATTCAGTCTTGGGTTATGTCGTCGGTGGCCTAACGACGATCTTCTACGAGGTGGATATGGAAATTCATTCCTATGCCTCCTGCGTGGGGTTTGGTTGCGGGTTTTCCGAAGTTCCTCGATTTGTTGCTCCTGATTGGCAATGTGAGCTTGTAAGGCAGTGATTTGCTGTCCTCGCTCGGCCACCCTTCTTCTCGAGGCAGTGGAGGTGCAGAACTGAAGGGAGGTCTTGGCGAGCCTTAAGAAATGCTTCGGTAAGGTGACGTAGAAGGTAGTCTCCTGCGTTGATGAAGCGGATCTGGTACTCGAGGGTTGGATCCTCATCTTCTGGGTAAATCATCACTTGAGTTGGGGCTCCAAATCCGTTCTTGCTAGGTAGGTAGCGGGTGGCGTGTTCTTCTTTCATTTCTGGAAGGAGGTCTTGAAGACGGAGGAGCGCTTCATATGCCACTTGTTGAATGGCCAGGTCTCTTGTTGGCATGGGCAGTCCAATGAAGAACCACCCCTGGGGTGAGCTCTTGGCAGGCACGAAAACCTTGGCGTAGAACTCCTTCTCGAACACATCATTTTCCAGTTCATGCAGGGTCTACATGGGTAGCAAGGGATAATGGCACTGCTGGAGGCAATCTCTTAGGAGTGATGGAAATCCCATCGTAATTAGTCTCAAGGGGGCGACAGCCATCTACAAAAGTTGAATAGGGGAGGTCAATATGGGAAATTCATCTTGGGTTTGGTAAGCTTTAGAAAAGTAGAAGACTATAGAGGGTTTTTGCAAAAACGGATTTTGCCCTATCTAACGCCCATGCTAACTAAGGCTTCCTACAGTCAGGATGGCTCTGATACCAGCTATGTGGGGACCCCGACTCATAAGTCGTGATCAGCGAATGCACATGTACAGTGATCCCAGAGATCAATGCTCACTGAACACACAGAAGCTGAATAACAAGAGTCTTACATCCATACATACCGTCTTACACAAATTAAGACCATTATGGTCGAGTCTTACATAGATAAAGCCACAAGGGCTGAATACCAAATAAACTTAAGCAGCAGAAATCTTCGTCGATAAGTAGAACCCATGCCATCTTCCTTAACCCTACAGGCATTCTGACTGGGAAACGTCCTAGTTCGCATGTTCTTCTCCAAAGAACTCTTCTTAGAACTCCTGTTCTTCCAAGCCTGGCCAATTAAATAACCAGTGGCAAGCCAATGAGTACTTTTGAATGTACTCGCAAGCAACCCTCAAGATACAACAATGCATGACATATAATTTTTTTTGCAGAAAGCTAATTTTATTGTGCTATGACATGTTCAACAACCGGTAAATCATGCATCATATGAATTCAATTAACCATAGGGCCTGGTTACAGATATCAACGTAAAGGGAGTGGGCTTCAACCCAACTCAATCATGTCAAGTCCTTTGACTTGACCCAAGTAGTTCTTCCCACTTATCCAAACACCCAAACTGGTTTGTAAACAAGTGGATGTAGCCCAAGAGCGGTTACCCAACTGTCCTTGACCGTGGACACGGCTATTCGAATAGTTTTACACTCTGCAGAGGTTGCACACTTTACCCACAAGATCCGGGGAACTTCCATGTCATCCACGACCCGCAGTACCTCATGTACCCGGGGTAAGCACCCGATCACTATCTTTCCCTAGTCGACACTAACATAGAGTCCACTCGATTGGTAGTAACCCCTGTGCCCAACATTTCACATCTTAGAATTGTGGAGCCTCGCTCCCATATTCATCACATACCACAAGCACGGGGTATCAACGGTGTGTCCGGTGCCCTGTAAAAACAATCATGGCCTCCCTACCTAGCACGACCCCGTCCCGAGAGTGACCTCGTGTCACCCCCATCACTAGTAATGCGGGCACCATGCTAGTGTCGGCCTAGGTAATCAATAATGCCCTTTCCCATATAAGAGTAGAGTGGTTGCGAACGTAAGGTTGGAATAAGGCTCGCAACTTAAACCAATCCGTTTTGAAAACAACACACACACTTGCCTCGGTACACCACTTCGTCATCCAGTGGTTACCCAACTCACTATCTCCCTCGGGCATAAGTGGGACCCGACAGGGCTTTCGAGAAGTCTTTTGAAAATTCTTTGCCTCCATCACAATGCATATTCCCGTCCCTTTTTGCGTAGCAACTACTTTAGCATCCTATCTACTCCCACCAGCATAACCCTCATAAAGAGGTAGGGTCATGCACCATGCAAGTATCAACGAGGAAGTAACAGTGGAAAACCACCCCATGTGGTCACCTCATCATCATGTCTCCGATGCGAGCAATAAAAGAGCAATATGACATGCATAAAAACAGGTTTCATAGACATGGTCAAAGGACTGCTTGCCCTGGTCTTCAAAGTCTTCAAGTCCTTCTCCTTCTTCTTATTCAACTACTTTGTCAAATACAGGATCTATTCGTCGCAAAAGAAATGACGGGCAAATAAGGCAATAGCAAAACAGAAAAACCAAAGTGCTGAGAAAAATCTCAACTATTTTTAATAAATACTAGGTTGAAAACTAAGAAGGATAAAATTCCTAGTTTTGGATTTGGAGTGGTAGAATATGAGGAATGGATTTTTAGAGATGTTTAAATGTATTCAAATTTGAATTTGAATTTGAATATGAACAGTACATAAAAGTTGTTTGGACATGCGTGAAAGTTATACCATTAAATAGTTAGGATTTTACACGAATTTAGGAAATGTAATTATTGCATTTGCATTAATATTTAATCCTAAGGAATGTTTGCAAATTTATGGAAAAAGAAAAAGGAGAAACATCACTGTGCAACTGGGCCACAAGGACCACAGTGCAACAGGCCCAAAGAGGATCCAGCCCGTGTGAGGCTGCCACGTCGAAGGCATAAATACAAAATACGCCTTCACCCGACGGGCGAACCGGTACACGTGCGCGTGTGTGTTTAAACCTGATGGGTGGGGCCCACCCATCAGAATCTGAGGCTGACCGACGGGCCCCACTTCCGTCATTTTCAACCTCGGGCCAGAGAGGGAGGCGAGCTCACCGGCGTCGCTGTGGTCGACGGCGGGGTGATACAAGGGCACCGGCGTGCTAAGGGCGGAGTCGCAATTCGGGTGGAGGTGGAGGCGGTCACCGGAGTATAGGGGTTCGCCGGCGACGAGGAAGCCGGTCGAAGGCTTCGGGAGGTGCTTGCTCTGGTCGATTCCGGCTGCAATAGAGAGGGGAAACAGAGGGGAAAAGGTCAGTGAGGTGAGGCGGTTCCAGATCGGGAGAGAGCGGGGGCAAAGGAGGCCTAAACCACGAGATCGACGGCGACCCGAGGCAGCGGAGCTCGAGCTCGATCTCGAGCTCAGGCTAATCCAAGGAGGAGTGGGTGGCTCGGGCAGTCGATAGGGAGTGTTAGAGAGCGAGGGGTGGAGAGAATGGGGTTCGGGCTGGCCTTATATAGCCGGCCCGGGGCTCACCGTGGACAGAGCTCACGGGTGCCCGCGGCAACGGCTCTGGTGGCCAAGGGGAGGAGCTGGGGCTGCGCTGCGGTGCTCATGGGGGTAGTTTAGGGCCCTCGGAGGAGAAAGGAGGATCGGAGCAAGATCAAGGCGGGACCCGAGCGAGCACAGAGAGTAGCGGAGGTGGGCGGCACTCTGTCCAAGCAGAGGACGGGCAAGGGAGAGAGAGGAAGGAGGGGGCCGACCGTCTGCCGTGTTGCGGACGTCGAGGCGCATCGTCGGGCGCGCTGGGGAGGCCCGAGGTGGCCGGAGGCGGTTGGAAGGGGGCGGCTACAGTGCCTGGCCGCACTGTAGCGCGCTCCAGAGCGCCCAAATGGCTTGGCACGCCATTTTCTAAGCAGTGTGGGTGCCCCGAAGCATGTCCAGCAGGTCTAGGAGGGAGTAAAGAAAGGGGGAGGGGCCTTGGATGCCATGGATGGCCAGTAGGAGAAGAGTGGGGTTGAGAGAGAGATGGAAATGGGCTGTCCAGAGGGGTAAATGAGGTGGTGTCACCCCTCAATCATTGAGGTGAGAAGCAGCCATAGTTACTGGAGGTAGAAGAGGGTCAGGAGCAGCTGTGGTACACAGTTGAGTCCATGGAGATTAGTGGAGGAGGTCAAAATGGAATTTTGGTTAAGTGGCAGAAGGTGTTTGATGCTTGTTTGGGTAAGCAAACGAACTCCATTTGGCATCAGACTACACAGGGTGAAATGGCACATATAATTAGGGCCTTCCACCAATTTTGAGCTCATTTGGGCAAAGTCGCCAATGCAACTTTTGTAAACCCTAGAAATCAACAGAAATGCATTTACCAAGATCTAGTCATGCAAAACCATTCCCCTTGATGCACCACTTGGTGTAGTGTCATCATTTGGGATTTTGAGTATGACCACAAAGTTTGGGGGCATTTGGAATAAGTTGGCAATGTAAATTTGTTCAAACTTGAATCTGGACAGATACGATTTTGGGGCACTTTGGTGAACCAAAATAGTTTGGATTGAGCTGAAACTTTGCAAGGTCATCATATATGCATATGTGACTTGCTATAATTTTCCTGGATTTATTTGAAAATATTGCTTGTAGAAATATTTCAAATACCTGAAATGGACATAAATGGTTTTGGAGGGTTTTGCCCAATATTTTGAACATGACCATTTGTTGTAACTCTTATATATGGAAAATATATGTCCACTGAGTTTCCTTGATTTTTCTCACATACTTTTGAAGCTTTTAAATAATTCTAACCTATTAAAGACCATTTTTGGCCTAAAGAAAAAGCCTTTAAATAAAATAGGAAAATTACTTTTAAAATTATATTTTGTGGTTTTATGGGAGTCCTATATCTAATAGGTTTGAAATATACTCTTTGAAATATTTTTCATAACCCAAATCAAGTACTTGTAGTGTAAACCGCAATTCAGGGGTTTTTGGAAAACTAATTTTTTAAAATACTATTTGGCCAAATTATTTTTGTAAGGAAATACTATACTGTTCTATACACATGGCATGATCATTGGGCAGAAGTTTGGGGCAAGGAGATGAAGTATAGAAGGTGGAGTTGTGTTGACTTTAAAGAGAACTTGAAAAACACAGAGAGAAAACCAACTCCAAATAAAAGCCAAATAATGCAAAAGTTTTTGTCAAACCACACTTTATCATGATTTATTAGCTTAAGAGTTGTGGCATGAAAATCAGGGTGTGACAGGTACTCAAAAATGGCACACCAATCCCTTCAAGAACTTGATAGCTGACTGTGCAATTACCTTTCTCACAGGCTCTACTTCTGGCCACTTTGTAAACTTGTCGATTGCAACATACAAGAATTCAATGCCCCCGGTAGCACGGGGGAAGGGGCCCAGGATGTTGAGCTCCCAAACCGAAAATGGCCATGACAAAGGGATCGTATTGAGAGCTTGAGCAGGTTCATGGATGTTCTTGGAGTGGAATTGGCAGGCTTCGCATCTGGTGACCAGCTCAATTGCTTCTTGGAGGGCCGTGGGCAGTAGAAACCTTGCAGCAAAGCTTTTCCAACCAAGGCTCTTGATCCAACATGGGAGTTTCACACGCCTTTGTGTATTTCTGCCAATAGTTCCTGCCCCTCTTCCCGGCAAATGCACTTTAATTTCACAACGCTGGGTCTGCTTATGTATAATGTGTCATCGATAAACTGATACATACTGGCCCTCCGGGCTACTATTTCAACTTCTTTTTGCTCTTAGGGAAGTTCTCCAATTTGGAGGTAGCAGACGATGTGACGCGGCCAAGTTGGAGCTCGTGGCTCGACAACTTGGACCAATGACGCCTCCTTACTGGTGGGAGCGCGTACCTCGACCGCAAGGACCTGTGCTCCTGTGCAAGAATGCAGCTCACCAGGCGAAGTGGAGTTGTTCCCGACAACTTCTCTATCAGGGACCTCTGGAGGCCCTGCTACCTCCAACTTCTACCCAACGGAGATACTGATGGTTATGTCAGATGACGGACGAAGGTCTCTGGTTCCACAGGGAGCTTTTGTGCGGCACTATTTGACAAATAATCATCAATGTTATTTTCTGCACGCGGCACGTGTGATAACCCACAAGTATAGGGGATCAATTGTAGCCTTTTTCGATAAGTAAGAGTGTCGAACCCAACAAGGAGCTAAAGGTAGAACAAATATTCCCTCAAGTTTTATCAAGTACCGATACAACTCTACGCACGCTTGACGTTCGCTTTACCTAGAATAAGTATAAAACTAGAAGTACTTTGTAGGTGTAACGGGATAGGTTTGCGAGAATATAAAGAGCACGTAAATAAAAACTAGGGGCTGTTTTAGGTAAAGAAGGAATAAAGTTAGTATAGCGAGTGTAGAAAAGTGGTGGTAGGAGTTGCGAAATTGTCCCTAATCAATTGACTACTTTACTAGACCGATAACAAGTTTTATGTGGGACAGGCCACTGCTAGCATGCCATCCCTGACATGGAATTCTATGCACTTATGATTGGAACTATTAGCAAGCATCCGCAACTACTAACGTTCATTAAGGTAAAACCCAACCATAGCATTAAGATATATTGGTCCCCTTCAATCCCGTATGCATCAATTTCTATGCTAGGTTGAAGCTTCTGTCACTCTTGCCCTCCAATACATAGTCCTATCAACATACAACTAATCCTATGGTGTCATCCACGCGCGCGCTCATATGATGGGCACCAAAGGATAGCAACATAACCACAAGCAAATTAAACCAATCATAGAAATTCACCAATTACCGATAGGACAACGAAAATCTACTCAGACATCATAGGATGGCAACACATCATTGGATAATAATATGAAGCATAAAGCACCATGTTCAAGTAGAGGGCACAGTGGGTTGCGGCAGAGTGGACCACTGTAGATAGATAGGGGAAGGTGATGAAGATGTTGGTGAAGATGACGGAGGTGTTGGTGTAGATTGCGGTGACGATGATGGCCCCGGCGGCGTTCCGGTGCCACAGGGAGAGAGGGGGAGAGGGCCCCCTTCTTCTTCTTCTACCTTGACCTTCTCCCTAAATGGGAGAAGGGTTTCCCCTCTGGTCCTTGGCTTCCATGGCATGGGAGGGGCGAGAGCCCCTCCGAGATTGAATCTGTCTCTCTGTTTCTGGGTTCCCAGATTCTGCCCTTTCACCGTTTCTTATATTCCCGGATATACGTAACTCCGATTGGGCTGAAATATGGACACGATTTTTATCCTGATATTGGCTTTCTTGCGGCGAAAGAAGGGAACCAACCGCCTTACGGGGTGGCCACGAGGGTCAGGGGCGCGCCCCCTGCCTCGTGGCCCCCTCGGGCATCGTCTCGCGTTGATTCTTCTTCCCAAAAATAACATATATTCCAAAAAAATCTTCATAAGTTTTCCCTTTGATATGGATTTTTTGCAAAACAAAAAACATGCAACAAACAGGAACTAGCACTGGGCACTAGATCAATATGTTAGTCCCAAAAACAGTATAAAAAGTTGCCAAAAGTATATAAAAGTTGTAGAATATTGGCGTGGAACAATCAAAAATTACAGATACGATGGAGACGTATCAGCATCCCCAAGCTTAATTCCTGCTTGTCCTCGAGTAGGTAAATGGTAAAAAAGATAATTTTTGATGTGGAATGCTACCTCGCATAATCTTGATCATGTAATATAATCATGGCATGAATATTAAGACACGTGTGATTCAAAGCAATAGTCTATCATTTGACATTAAGACAATAATACTTCAAGCATACTAATAAAGGAATCATGTCTTTTCAAAATAAGATGGCCAAAGAAAGTTTATCCCTACAAAATCATATAGTCTGGCTATGCTCCATCTTCACGACACAAAGTATTCAAATCATGCACAACCCTGAGGACAAGCCAAGCAATTGTTTCATACTTTTGATGTTCTCAAACCTTTTCAACTTCCACGCAATACATGAGCGTGAGCCATGGATATAGTACTATAGGTGGAATAGAATATGATGATGGAGGTTGTGTGGAGAAGACAAAAAGGGAGAAAGTCTCACATCGGCGCGGCTAATCAACGGGCTATGGAGATGACCATCAATTGATGTCAATGCAAGGAGTAGGGATTGCCATGCAACGGATGCACTAAGAGCTATAAGTGTATGAAAGCTCAAACTAAAAACTAACTGGGTGTGCATCCAACTTGCTTGCTCATGAATACCTCGGGCATTCGAGGAAGCCCATCATCGGAATATACAAGCCAAGTTCTAAAATGAAAATTCTCACTAGTATATGAAATGATAACTCAAGGGACTCTCTATATGAAGAACATGGTGCTACTTTGAAGCACAAGTGTGGTAAAAGGATTGCAGCATTGCCCCTTCTCTCTTTTTCTCTATTTTTTGTTTTTTTGTTTTTTTGGTGGGCTTCTTTGGACTCTTTTTTTTGTGGGCTTCTTTGGCCTCTTTTACTTTTTTATAAAGTCCGGAGACTCATCCCAACTTTTGAAGGAATCATAGCTTCCATCATCCTTTCCTCACATGGGACAATGCTCTAATAATGATTATCATCACACTTTTATTTACTTAAAATTCAATATTACAACTCGATAGTAGAACAAAAATATGACTCTATATGAATGCCTCCGGCGGTATAAGGGGATGTGCAATGATCTAGCGTAGCAATGACATCAAAAAATGGACAAACCATGAAAACATCATGCTAGCTATCTTACGATCATGCGAAGCAATATGACAATAAATGCTCAAGTCATGTATATGATGATGGAAGTTGCATGGCAATATTTCTCGGAATGGCTATGGAAATGCCATGATAGGTAGGTATGATGGTTGTTTTGAGAAAGATATAAGAAGGTTATGTGTGATAGAGCGTATCATATCACGGTGTCCCGACCCGAGACCGACGCTCCAGATGCCTTCCATCTTTTTCTTCATCGCCGTGCGTTTTATTTTTGTTTGTTGCATTTCATTATGTCATCATGAGCATTGCATCCACATGTTTTCATAAAACTCACACCCGTTCGTAGTTGACGCGTTCCCCTTGCCTTCTTTGACCGTTCCGAGACCAACCGGGTTTTTCGAGTCCCTCTTGTCTGACCACCTAACCCCCTTGCCTCCATGGCCTTTTGTCACACCCCTTGCGTGTCCGAAACCTGCCCTGAACCTGACCCTGGCAGTCATGACCAATAGGTCCGGATCATCCTCATACATCTCCTAAATATCTTCGGTTTCTTCTATAACTCTCCAACCTATATTGTTTTCATCCGTCCGATTTAGATCAAAGGGCTTCCTTTAGTCTGCTTTTAGACACTTGATATAAATAGCAGCTCACCCTAGTCCAACCCTAGACCAACTCCCTAATTCCTAGCGCCGCCGCCACTCCTGTCCCTTCTCCCTCGGGATCCTTTCCCATCCAAATCCACCTCATTTTCTGCACCCAACCAACCAGCACCGCTCGCCGGTCTCCTCGTGCCCGAGACCTGATTCCCGCCGACGACCACGACCAGGCCGTCGCCTTCACCTGTGCCCTTTCTTCTCCTTCCCTGCCTTCTACTCCCTCCTCTGCTCTAATCCCTCTCTGTCTCTCCTTCTCCTGCTTCCGCAAGAACCAAAGGAGCTTTACCCCGACGCCATGGACAGGAGTCGCCGCTCCCAAGTTCCACCTCGTGCGGGCTTGCCAAGTCCCAAGCCGCACCGGATCTCGAGAGGATCACCGCCGCCGCGCCTTTTCCCGACCCCCATGACCTCCTCCGGCCTCGTTCCCATCGAAGGCCGCCATCGTCGCTCTGGTTCGGCATGACCAGTTCGTCTGCCTCGCGTCTCGCCCTCGTTGCAGGGAGGAGGAACGTCGGCGCCTAGTCCGTCTTCGAGCCAAGCCGCCGCGCTGGAGCTTCTTCACTGTCCAGCAGGTCCCGCTGACCATCCCCTGATCTTTTCCTCTCCATCTCCCTTTGTTTCTCCTGTACGTCTCTCACCTCGCTCTCCCGGCGACGTTTTTCCCATGGAACCAGGAGCTCAAGCCCCTCCATGGCCGCGCCCGACCTACGCGACCCCGCCGACCGGATCTGCTCGTCCACGCCGTTGCCGCGCCGCCACACCGCCCTTGCAACTCCCGTCGGCCGCCGCTGATGTCTCTGCTTCACGCACGCATCGGTCCAACCTCTCGCTCGACCCCTCCTGGTCACACGTTGACCTCCAGTGCCCCCCAAGGCCCAGCCTAGCACCAGATCTGGCCCAAGGCTGCTGGGTGAGGCCACACCCCAGCACCCCTCCTCTGTTTTTCTGTCAATGCTACACCTCTCTATTCACCGATCATGGCCGAATTCAATTGATCTAGGTACAATTTGGGGATCGAGGAAGGGGATCGAGAGTTCCTGAGCTACACACACTTGCCGTGCCCCGGCTTCTAGCCGTTCTGCTAGCCTGTCCCCACTCACACCACACATGCTCCTTTAAGTATTAGGTACAAGGCTTAAGCCCATTCAGTCCCAGCAAGCCTAGCAGGCCGCTGAGGCTTGCGATGAGGCCTGGCCATAGCTTGAACTACAGCTTCCCGCATCGCCTGCCCACCTGGAGGTTCTGGATTGCTGACAACTCCTCCTCCCTTAGAAACGGCTTGTCCCCAAGCTGGTGCGCGAGGAAACAACTGCTTGAGTGTTTCTTTGTCCTCCTAGGTGGCCAAATCTTCGGTGGAATCGCTCCACTGGATCAGGACTTGGACGATCGAGTCGTTGCCATGACGGATCTCTCGCTGTTGCAACACCTGTTCAGGGACTTGCAAATGTGCGTTAGTGAGCGGTAACTGAGAACGAACGTGGCAGTCCGGTGCCAAAACCCGCTTCAGCAAGGAGACATGAAACACTGGGTAGCAGGCAAATCCAGTGTATAGGCAACCTCTCCCACGCGAGCAAAGATCTTAAAGGGGCCATAGTACTTAAAAGCCAGTTTGTGATTGGCCCGAGGAGCATCGGACGACTGGAGGTAAGGTTGCCGCTTCAAGAAAACAAACTCGCCAACAAAAAAGGTGCATTCAGTATGGTGTTTGTCAGCTTGAGGTTTCATGCATTGCTGAGCACGCAATAGGTGGTGCCAGACTGAATCGATGACCACTGTGCGCTGTGACAGCCACTGCTGAAGATCTTCACACTGAAATGCATCATTAATGGTCAGTCCAAAATGGCGCAGAGGATGCCCATAAATGATTTTAGACGGGGTAGAGCCAGTAGCAGAATGCCAATTGGTGTTATACCAATACTCACACAACGGTATCCACTGAGCCCAACGAGCAGGATGAGCACTGACAAAACAACGAAGAAAACACTCTACCTGTTGATTTACATGCTCTGTTTGGCCGTCAGACTGAGGGTGTCAAGCAGAGCTCATTCGCAGCAAGATTCCAGACCTGCTAAAGAGCTCCTTCCAGAAGAGGCTAGTGAAAATGCGGTCGCGATCTGACACAATGGAGAGTGGCATCCCACGAAGCTTATAAACCGAATTCAGGAAAGCTTCAGCAACTGCTTGAGCAGTGAATGGATGGTGCAATGGAACAAAGTGGCCATACTTTCACAGCATGTCAATTGTCACTAGTAAACAGTTATATCTGCCCGAAGTAGGTAACCCTTCCACGAAATCCATGGTGACCATCTCCCACGGCATGTTTGGAACGGGCAGCGGCTGAAGGAGCCCTGGGTAAGGTATGCGCTCAGTCTTAGCTTGCTGACAGATCACGCAATGGCGCACAAACTGTTTGATAAACCCACGCATTCCTGCCCAATGAAAAAGCTGGCGAACTCTTTTGTACGTGACAGGAAAACCAGAATGGCCACCGATCGGGCTATCATGGAAGGCACTGACAACTTTCTAATGTAATGCAGGCGTGTGTCCAATCCAGATGCAACTATCAACACGAAGCAATCCAGCTTTTAATGAAAACTTCTTGTGAGCTTCAGGGTCAGTTGCTAAGCGTTGCAGTAATCCAGCACAGAAGGGATCGCCCGAGTATCTGTCCAATATTTCTCTGAGCCAGAGCGGGTGAACTGACGACACGGCCAAACCTTCAGGTAAAGCTTCAGAAGAATTGTGTGGTCTGTGCGATAGCGAATCAGCTGCACCATTTTCACTGCCCTTCTTGTAACAAATAGTGTAGCTGAGCCCCAGAAGTTTGGTAAGAGCCTTCCGTTGCCACATTGTATGCAGTCTTTGTTCAGACAGGCTAGACAGATTGCGTTGATCTATTCTGATGACAAATTCAGACAATTGTAAATACTGACGCCAATGGTCGACAGCTAGCAGTATAGCCAGGTATTCCTTTTCATAGACAGATAAGGTTTGATTCCTAGGGTCACTAGCCTTACTCACATAAGCCAATGGATGCCCATCTTGAATGAGTACTGCTCCAATCCCCACATCACAGGCAACTGTCTCAATTACAAATTTCTTAGAGAAGTCAGGGAGGGCATGAACAGGAGCTGAAACCAGAGCTTGTTTGAGGGCCTCAAAGGACTGTTGCTCAATGTCTGTCCAGTGGAAGAACACCCCTTTCTTGAGAAGATTTGTGAGCAGCCTGCTGATCACTCCAAAAAGTCTGATGAACTTCCTGTAATACCCAGCCAAACCAAGAAATCCTCTGACCTCCTTGACAGTAACAGGAACAGGCTAGTTCTGAATAGTTTTAATTTTAGTTGGGTCTGTAGCAACTCCCTGCCCACTAATAACATGCCCTAAATATTCAACCTGCTGCTGAGCGAAGGTGCATTTAGACAACTTAACTTGCCACTGTTGTTTTTGAAGGAGCTGCAACACCTCTTCCAAATGCTGCAAGTGCTGAGAATATGTGATACTGAAGACCAATATATCATCAAAGAAAACAAGAACAAATTTCTTTCCCTGATGGCGTCTCATGACTGGTTTCAAATCACTATTCATAGCAAACTGAAATGTGTTCGGGCCACTAGTAAGACCAAAGAACATGACGAGGAATTCATAGTGGCCCATATGTGTCCGAAATGTAGTTTTGTATTCTTCCCCAGGTGCCATTCTGATTTGGTGAAACCCAGCCCGAAGGTCCAACTTAGAGAACCAATGAGATCCAGCCAGTTGATCCAGTAACTCATCTATAACTGGTATAGGGTACTTGCTCTTAACAGTAATATTATTTAAGTGTCTATAGTCAACCATTGGTCTCCAGGTTGTGTCCTTCTTTTCTACCATGATCATAGGGGAGGAGAAGGGGCTGTTACTGTCACGTCCCTAGCCTTGCTATGCACTTGGATTAGCTTGGTTGTTGCATCATGTCTAATTTTTTTTGAAAGTTGAAATGGGGATTGCTCAAACCCTAGCACCAGATCAAATCAACTAGGTTCAAATAAAAATATTCTCAATGAACCCAAAATGCCCTTCAGAAAAGTTCATCATTTTTCGATTGGTTGAAAACCTCTGCAAAAATGGTCCACATATTTCTAGGTCCATTTTGGATTTTCGAATTAATTCATAAAGTATTTCAATTTGGGCATTTAAATGCTATAAATAATTTAAATGCTCAAATAATTCTGAAACTAAATGAGGGCTGTTGCATATATTTCAAATAGTGCCCAAAATTATTTTCAGGATTTTACAAAATGAGTTAGTACTTTTACTAATTCAAAACAGAAACAAATTAGTAGAGAGAGAAGAGAGAGAACTTACCTGGCTGATCTGCAGCCCACCTGGCCTGGCACTGCTGGCCCAGCCCACCAGGCCCTCCACCGTCTTCAACATCCTGCCAGTGGGCAGGAGGGCGTGTGCCTGCCGTGCGCGCACACACGCGCGCCACCTCCTGCTTGGTTGGCCTCCCCGACCCCTCTGGACGACACCACACGCCACCCCGGGCCCCTCTCACTCCTCCCTCTATGCTCATTCCCTCCCCTGTCCCACGCGCCACACCAGCGAGCGTTGTCGTCACCGCCGCTTGCTGCCACCGTGACCACTGCCGTCCCCTTGCCCCGTGGTCGTGCCCCCGAGCTCCGCCAGACTCCAGCTACCTCTCCGCCAACCCACGCAAGCTCAGACGACTCCAAGACGACGCCGTGACCTTCTTCTCCATCTACGGCAGCTGGATGCCGTCGTTCGATTTGCCGGCCTCAAGTCTTCCCCGAGCCCACTAACCACCTCTGCAGTTTCTCCGTGAGCCCCTGCCCCTTCCCCTCTCTCTCCGCGCTCGCCCGCGTCTTCAAAACACCATAGCCATCGGAGCCGATAGCTCCTCGCCGCCGTCCATGTCACCACTGCGCTCACTGCACCCCCACGAGTCTAACAGGCCCACCTGCGCCTCCAACCATGCCCTATAGCCTCGTCCCGACCAATCCCGTGCTCCGGCCGCCGCAGCCGAGCTCGCCGCCGCCGACTCCGTCCACCCCCGGCCGAACCACGGCCACAAACGGAGGCGTCTGGCTGCCCTCTTTCGAATGCGCCCTCCCGCGCATCGAATGGAGGCCCATAGAGCAAACCCGACGCGGGCACCGCCGCGGTCTGTGGTCGCCGGCGGTTAAACGCCGGCAGCTGACGTGGCACCATTAACTTAGGTGCTAATCTTGTTTAGTTAGTACCTTTGTCAATGACATGTGGGACCCTGAGCCTAATTAGGTTAGCCCAAATTACCATTAAGATTAGTGTTAATCTTGTGGTCCCCACGTGTCAGCTTTGACTCTGGCCAAGTCATCGTTGACCGGTCCCACTTGTCATCCACCCAAACCAGCCTGAGACACTGACGTATGGGTTCCACTGGTCAGGTTTGACCTAGACCGTCTCCGTTGACCGCTGACGTCACAGTGACGCAATGCTGATGAGTAATGTATTTTATGGGTTTATTCTTATTCAGGAAATTTCAAAAAATGCTATAAACTTCAAAAAATCATAGGAATTAATCTGTAACTCCAAATACAAAGATTTATATATGATAATTGATCAGAAAAATCCAATCTATCCATCTGTACTGGTTTCATGCATGTTAAAGCAACTTAATCCTGCTGTTTATATCAAAACATGATAAAGCACTACTTAAATGCATAAGATGAGTTTGGGGTTGAACCTTTGGTTCAAAATGGCTCAAACACATCTGGTTGTAGATGCATTAGACCAACACACTCATTTGCCAACACACCCACTTTCCTGTGCATGACCTATCATTGCCACAGTAAATAGATGAAACCCACTAGCATGAGTAGGAGTTGTTTGAGCCCTGATGTTCCTACTCATTCATGCTTGTTTGTCATGCCTGCTACTGCTTAGAGTTGAGTCAGGTCTGGTTCATCGGGGATGAATTGGAATGTGTGATCATGTCCTACTGTTAATAGCTAAATGTGTGAACACGATTTGGTAAAGGTATCGGTGAGAGGCCATGTAGGAGTACATGGTGGGTTGTCTCATTGAAGCCGTCCTCTAGAACTGAGTTATGTGTTTGTGATCCATGACCAGCTACATCCACACGTTGGGCCCTGAAATATGACCCCGCTCGACTTATTAACCCCCCTTGTCCTCTGTCCAGGAGTTGCAAGTAGTTTCTGGTGTTTGTAGTATGCTGGAGGCCGTGCGCAGCGCTGACCCGAGGGGTGTGCTGTGATGTGGTAGGCACGTGGCACGGTGTACCGAGTCGCCCGTTTGGTGCCTCGGGAACCCTGCACACATCATTCGAGGCCGTAAGTGGAAACCTCGGCCGGTCTCCCTTCGGATGGAACCTGAATAGGCGATAAACCTGGACTACAGACTTGTGTGGTTAGTCAGGTCGTGGTCTACACCCATGTCAGCTTTCGCTTGAAGTATGCCAAGCACATGTCGTGTGCACACGCTAAGTGGTGGAAACATGTGTGAAGAAGTACACCCCTGCAGGGTTATAAATGATCTATTCGAATAGCCGCGTCCGTGGTAAAGGACTTCTGGGTTGCCTGTACACTTGCCTGTACAGTTCATAGATAACTTGAAGTGGATACTCCAAAACTCGCAAGATAAGCGTGAGTGCTATGGATGGCCTTCTCGTAGGGAGACGGGAGCGGATCCATAGTGGTGTATTGATATGGTGAATATGTGGACTCGTGTGCACCACCTCATAAGAGTTACCAACATTCATAGTTCAGGATAGCCACCGAGTCAAAGCTGGCTTGCTGCAGTTAAACTCCACCACCCCCTTTTGATACCGATGCATATGTAGATAGTTCTTATGTAAGTCTTGTTGGGTACATTTGTACTCACGTTTGCTTATTTTATGTTTTGCAGAGAGACTTCAGTCTCACTAGTAGTTCTGCGTGGACTTCTACGTTTAGCTTGTTACCTCAGCTACGATCTTGTACGCATGGGAGGGTCTTGTAGATAGTCAGGCTTCTCAGCCTTTTTCATTTGTAGTTGTCTGTACTCAAACATGGTTATGCTTCCGCTTGATGCTTGTATGCTCTGTATGTTGGGTCATGAGACCCATGTTTGTAATACTTGGTTCCTCAGAGCCTAATGAATAAATACTCTGAGTCATAGAGTCTTGTTGTGATGCCAATTCGTATTTGCACATATCGAGCATATTGCACTACTAGGAAAAGGGCTATAGACAATATGCACACTAATGGCGCACCAGACAGGCGGTGCGCCACTCCTATATAGCAGTGGCGCACCGTGTGCTGGTGCGCCATTAGTGTAATAGACACTAATGGCGCACCACAACTATGGTGCGCCACTACTAACAATTTGTTTTCTTTTTTCCAAAAATACTAATGGCGCACCGTGTGCTGGTGCGCCATTAGTGTCTATCACACTAATGGCGCACCACAACCATGGTGCGCCACTACTAACATTTTTTTTCTTTTTTCCAAAAATACTAATGGCGCACCGGGGCGTAGTGCCCCATTACTAGTTTTAACTAGTAATGGCGCACCAGTCACCCCGTGCGCCACTACTATCTTTTTTGTTTTTTCTTGCAAAACTACTAATGGCGCACCGCCAGCTGGTGCGCCATTAGTACCCAGGGTTACTAATGGTGCATTTGTTGGTGGTGCGCCATTAGTAACCTGGGACCAACTAGATATTTTGGACAGCCACATACACACTCACTTTCCCGACTTCATTCTCTCCACCTCCTCCTCCTCCAAGCTTGTCTCGGGTGCCTCCTCCTCCTCACCTCATTTGCACCATAGATTCATCCAAATTAAGTGGTTAAATTACCTTTTTTGATAGGTAAGTAAGGGGAAAGCTTTCTTTATGTTGTAGATCTACTTTTTTCTACCTCCAACAATGTGCACATGCACTTTTTATGGCCTAGCTAGATCTATGTATGTTTGTGGTGTTGCATATGTTTGTGGTGTTGCATATATGTTTGTGTTTGCAGGTACCGGTATTTGAAATGTGATAGTTGCCAATATTTTGCCGGAATGTTGATTCATTTCCGTTTCGGCGAGAATTTTGGCACTATGCATTCTTTTTGGTCCTATTTTTAGGCAAAGTCATGCCAAATTTTTTCTTGGTTCTAAAACATCATTTTGCTCTACCCCGCAGGCGACCATGGTCCGCACGATGACCGAAGGCATCGTGAATAGGTTTTTGAGCTCCGCGAAGGCCGAGATGCTTCAAAATAACGAGACAGAGATAAGATGTCCGTGTCGAAGATGCAAGCTGAGGAGCCTTATGGACCCGGATTCCGTACAGGTGCGGGACCACCTGCTCTTGCGTGGTTTCATGGATGGCTATCGGTGGCAAGGTGATGAAGATGATTATGAAGTCGTCCATGGGGGCCGGCCGACAAGAAATGAGGAAGGACAGCAAGACAACCGCGGCGAGGGCGGGCGAGAAGACGAAGAATCTCCAGGACATGATCACGAAGTAGATGCAGTACACAGTCATCATGTAGAAGATGCCGGACATGATGATGAGGAAGATGCCGGAGCAGACGAAGGGCATGATCATGAAGATGAAGATGCCGGAGCAGACGACAGTGGACCATCGACGGGCTGGGTGCAGGACCCTCATATTCAAGAGCTGCTTCTCAAGCAGACGGATAACACAAGAGCTGCCACCCGAGAGAAAGCCAAGCTGGATCAACTGGAGATAGACGTGGTTACTCCATTGTATGAAGGATGCAGGCCCAAGGATACCTGCCTGAAAGTAACGCTCATGGCTCTGGAGATGAAGGTAAAACACAAAATGACCGACGCATGCTTCGACGAGAACATGTCATTCTGGCACGAACGTCTTCCCAAGGGGAACAAGTGCCTGACCAGTTTCGAGGAGGCGAAGAAAATCGTGTGTCCTCTGGATTTACCGCACGTGAAATACCATGTGTGCCTGAACAATTGCATCATTTATCGGGACGAGCACGCGGAGTCTACCATATGTCCGGTGTGCGGCGTCACTCGATACAAGAAGAGGAAGAAAGCTCCTCGAAAAGTGGTCTGGTACTTTACGATCACTCCTCGTCTGCAGCGGTATTTCGCAGACCCTAAGGTAGCAAAGCTCTTGCGTTGGCACGCGGATAGGGAGGAGAAGAAGCGAGAAGATGACGCAAATGATCCAGAGATAAATAAAAAAGACAAGATGCCGAGTCACCCTAAGGATGGGAGCCAGTGGCAAGCGTTGAACTTCAAACACCCAGAATTTTTGAACGATCCAAGGAACATCGTGCTGTGCGCGAGCACCGATGGAGTCAATCCGTTTGGCAGCCAGAGAAGCACACATAGCACCTGGCCTGTGTTTGTGTGGATGTACAACCTTCCCCCCTGGTTGTGCATGAAGAGGAAGTACATTCACATGAGTATGCTAATTGAAGGGCCGAAACAACCAGGGAACGACATCAATCTGTATCTGGGGCTGCTGAAAGAGGAGCTAGACACGCTATGGAAAACGCCAGCCAATACGTGGGACGCCGCAGAGAAAGAATATTTCCCTATGCGAGCCGCACTGCTCACGACGGTGCACGACTATCTCGGTTACGGATATCTCGCAGGGTAGGTGGTCCACGGATTTTCTGGATGCGTCAGGTGCATGGATGACACAACGTATCGCCAACTAGATAGAGATCCCGGGTCTTCGAAAACCATGTTCATGGGACATTGAAGGTGGCTTCGCGACGATGACCCATGGAGAAAACGCGAGGATCTCTTCGATGGTGAAACCGAACCCCAAAGGCGCCCGCATATGAGGAGCGGCAAGGAAATAGACGAGCTCTTGAAAAATTGGAAAGATTGCCCACTGCCGGGAAAGAAGCAAAAGGTGCCACTGCCGGGAAAGAAGCGAAAGGCGCAAGAGCCGCTGCTGAAGGTATGGAAAACGAGGTCTGTTTTCTGGGACTTGCCATACTGGAAGATCCACCGTGTGCCTCACTGCCTTGATGTCATGCATATCACGAAGAACGTGTGCGAGAGTCTGCTTGGTACCCTGCTCAACATGCCGGAGAGGACCAAAGATGGGCCGAAAGCAAGGGCAGACTTGAAATCAATGGGCATCAGGTAGGAGCTTCACGCTAATGATGATGATGATGAGGCGAAGCAGGACACGGAATGTCGTCGCAAAGGCAAAAAGGCCAAGAAGACAAACTCAGTCCCGGCGGTTACAGAGTGGCGGAACCTATATGGGACAAGGAGGACGCGGAGCGTGACGAGCAAGGCCTACCGCCCCGCTTCGAGAAATACTATGAGAAGCAGACTAGGAACTATGTCAGGGCCCGGTACAAGGAGGACCCGGTAACAAAGGAGCTTACCACGGATCCGAAGACCAAGGCGCTTGAGCGTGTTCTGGTAACGAATACACCCCCGCGTAATTAGCTCCATATGGTTGCATTCTAATTAATGAAGCCAAATTTCTAAATGGTTCACATTCCTTCCGCAGGAGACTGAAAGCAGTAGCGCGGGGTCGTCTCAGAGCTCCCCAGCTTGGGACAACACTCTAAGTAGGGCGTTGAACATAATGAAAAACAAGGATAAGCTCAATAAGCCATCGTCAGCTGGTCGTGTTGCCGGCAAAGGCTTGTCCACAAAATGGTCGTCATACTATAACGCTGGTGGGTGAAAGGAGAAAAAGACCAGCTCAGAAAGCCAATCGCGCGAGGTTCAAGAACTCAAGGCACAAGTGGCGCGGATTCCGGAGATTGTCCAAGAGCAAGTGCAACAACAACTGGGAACGACGCTCACCGCCATTGTGCCTAGCTTGATTGAGGGGCTGCAGGCGTGGATTGCGGGCAGCCAACAGGGGCTGCCCCCGGTTCCTAGCTTCACGGCCAGCAACTCGCAAAACGCGCAGGCGGCGCCATTGGTGTCTCCGGCGGAGGCGGTATTGGTGTCTCCGGCGCCGGCACGGGCATTGGAGCTTAATGCACCCGGGTGTACGCCGGCTGACACCTCGGCAGCAAGCGTCCCCTCCGTCAGTTGCACGCCCGCTGTTGGCGGTGCCTCGACATTAGCCGAGCTCGACGCCATCACGGTAACTAAGCCTCTCGGCCGATGACTTCATCTCCTTGCCTTTGACTGGGCATCCCTGACGCCCTACATGTTTTTGCAGGGCGCCGCCGACGTTCCATGCACTCTCCTGCACTTCATGGGCGGCGAGTTGATCTATGTCGCCAAGGGCAGAATCGTTCAACCGGGCAACCCCGTGTTCCACGATAATCCGATGCCACCCATCGTGTATAGGGTTGAACTAGTTCCAGGCTGCGACGAGTTGTTACCTCCGATTCGACCCGCTGGGGCCGACGAAGAAGATGTGATGACCCTCAGCGACTGCGTAAGCTGGCCCCTGCTTTGGCCGAAGAGCCAGATTCGTTTGGGGGCGGGGGACACCACCCCACAGACAACATCGCCAGTCCTGCCGGCGCCAAGCCATGGCAAGACCGCCGCAACGCTACCGGACATGTCGGACAGCCCTATGGCACAGGATCCGAACAAGCATATGGCAGAGGATCCGGACGACGACGACAACGACGACGGGGCATTTACCAACGTGTACCGTCGATAAGTACTTTGCCGAACATGGGTACGGTGACGAATTCTTCGGGCCTCGTTCTCAAGAACCCAACCCTGAAAAAGACGACCGCGATCGAGCTGGTACCGCGGAGAAACCCAATTGCAATAGGCGTCGTCTGGCGTTCAGTTCTCAGGGGACGCCTCCAGCTGCCGCCTTCACCGAGCCTCAGATAGCCGAGGTGCGGAATATTATCAGCCCCAACACACTCAAGAAGGCGGTCTCTCAGCAGAACTCGATCCCATTACAGGAGATGAGGAAGAAGGGACGGAAACGAAAGAATAACAACGGCAGTGCGAGCCAGCCGGCACTGAGTACGATCCGTGCTCAGGACGGGCCACCTTCACCTACGGATATCTCGAGGAGGGTGCATGTGGCGGGTAGGCCGATGCTACCGACTAATCTGCTCAATGTTGCAACCGGTGCTATGCGGAGTCAGCATGACAGTGTTCTTTCTTTGGAGAAGCGGCATCTCTCCGAGAATGATGTGGCATACCCGGTTTTCGTGGCCAAGGTGCCAGAGGGCAAGGGCTTTGTGGATAGCGCCATTTGGGGTACGATCGTCCTGCGGTTTGATGACATCTTCGCTATGTTTAACCTTCATCCGCTGCACAACACCTTCGTTCGGCTATTTTCGCTAAGTATGGAGATGCGGATCATTAGAGACAAGACCCCGGACATCGTGATAGTCGACCCCTTCGACATGCGTGCCAAGATCTTGGGCAGCGCTGGGGACCGGCAAGTCGCGACTTCATACCTCGAAGGCATCATTCTGGCGAACCCAGATAAGGATAACTTCCTCGTGCCTTACTTTCCCGAGTAAGTCATCCCCTCACCGCCCCGTAACATATGATTTCTTAGATTTCGATAATTCTTTTTTTCTTCTAACATTCCGTGTTTTGTGCAGTGACACACATTGCACACTCATCCTCTTAAGCCCGAAATATTCCATGGCCATGTATTTCGACCCGGACCGTCAGTCGAAGATAGACTACACAAATATCAAGAAAGTTCTTGATGATGTTCTCCCCGGCTATGCCAGATCTGGAGGCACCTTCAGCAGGCCAGTTCGTAAGTACGACAAGCACATCTTCAGCCACAATACGACGTTCTCCTGGGTCAAGCAGCCGCCTGGCGGTCAGAAGGATGCCTACTACGCCCTCCATCACATGTGGGCGATCGTACGGGACCATAATCACCTTCTGCTACCAAATAATCTCAAAGATTGGGCCGCACGCTCGTCGGCAATCCAGGATGCGGACATCAGACAAGAATTCTTTCGCATCTAGTCGGAGTTTGCGGAAATCATCCATCAAGATGTCCTTCGTACCTCGGGGCAGTTCTATCTCAGACATCAACCATCCAATAGTGAGATAGAAACAACGCTACAAATGCAGGCTGACAACACCCGCGATTTCATGACCATCACGAAAGACGGCGGCTTCATCCACGCTCCGGTCCCTAAGTCGAGTCGAAAGTAGTGATGCTATGTAGTTCTGAAATGTCGATTGGCTCATGTTGTAATATTAAACTTTAATGAACTTGTATGTCTCTTTGGTTTGGTCAGTCGTTCAACTTATATGTAATTGATGCTATTTATTAGTAGGACCATGAATCGTGCTATTAATGTGTTGCTTTTCTCTTCCAATCCTTTTGTTGCATACTTATATATTGCTTATGTATTGTCTGTGAATTGCTACTAACGTTTTGTTTGGCTAGTGCCTATATAGAGATGCCGTCGTATGTCGCGTACAAGGGTAAGGTTCCCGGAGTCTAGGACGACTGGGAGGAGTGTTGGAGACAGGTTCACCGTTTCAGCGGTAACAGTTACAAAGGGTACACCACTAGGGCGGAGGCGGAAGTTAAATACGCGCGCTATCTAGCAAGAGAGAGGAGGGAGCGGAGGAGGAACCGGATGAAGACCAGTTTCATCGCGATGATGCTAATCGTGATGACCGCAACTCTCTTCATGTGATGGTAGTTTAGATGATCGATATCGACTTGTAATGTGAAGACAAACTCGCTACTCGCGGTTTCGAGACTTGTAATGTTATAACTTTGTTCGGTATTTGAAATTCGGAGACTAATATGATGAATTGTATTCGGAGACTAATCTTCTATTGTATTCGATAAATCTGGTGTTTATATGTTGTGCTCTCTATATTATGTGCAGTAATATGTTTTGTAACCTGTGCAAATATCAGAAAAGAAAAAATCCCTAATATTCATACTAATGGCGCACCACTCAGTACACTAATGGCGCACTGCAGAAAGGACACTAATGGCGCATCACCCCCTAGTGCGCCATTAGTATGCCAAGGCACATGGGTAAATATGGCCCCTGGGAGGCATACTAATGGCGCACTGCGTGGTGCGCCATTAGTATACCAGATACTAATGGCGCACCAGGGGTGCACCATTAGTATTTAATTTTAATGGCGTGGTGCTAATGGCGCACCAGTAGTGCGCCATTAGTAGGCAAAACTGGTGCGCCACTAGCAGGCCTTTTCCTAGTAGTGTTGTGTGTATGATTGAAATGCTTGGTATTTGTGGGATCCGACAATCTAGTTGTTTATCCTTGGTAGCCTCTCTTATGGGGAAATGTAGTCTGGTGCTTCCACTAAGCCTTGGTAGTCCGCTACAGAGCCCGATTTACCGGAGTCCTGCTAGCCCAGCACTACTGCTCCGGAACACCTAGATTGGCCGGCATGTGATACACTTCGTTCCTGTGTCTGTCCCTTCGGGGAAATGTCACGCGATGACATCCGGAGTCCTGCTAGCCTGCTACAGCCCGGGTTCCCGGAGTCCTGTTAGCCCAGTTGCTACAGCCCGGATTCACACGCCGCTGACCGACATGCTCGATGTTGTTTCATGTATGCATGTCCCCGTAAGTTAGTGCCACTTTGGGTTCACGACTAGTCATGTCAGCCCGGGTTCTCTGTCATATGGATGCTAGCGACATTATCATATACGTGAGCCAAAAGGCACAAACGGTCCCGGGCCAGGTAAGGCGACACCCGTGGGAATACCGTGCATGAGGCCGCAAAGTGATATGGAGTGTTACATGCTAGATCGGTGTGACTTAGAATCGAGGTCGTGACAGCTTTTGTATCAGAGCCTGACTGCCTGTAGGATTACCAAGCCAAACATGTTGAAGTTGAGTCTAGAAATGCTTTAGTTATATAAGGGAGTTGATTGTGGAAGGGAACGCAAGGCTCTTTTTACTCCTTTACCTTAACGGGGATTAAGAACTAGGATTCTCGTCTATCTATCAGGATCACGTGTTACTAATCTGTAGTCTTATAGGATTGATGGTTTCAAGCCCCAGTTCAGTTCCTACTACTTCCGTGTGTTGTTAGTTGATCTCAGAACCTTGATATTGTGATTCTGGGTGGTTATGCCACCATTTTTGCAGGATGTCTCAAATCTTTTTGAGCATTTACAGCCGTTATGCTGTTCGAGTCATCCCAGGTTTCCAAACAATCTGATGCATTTGCAAAATCCTTTCCCTCTGTTTCCGCGTCCCTTTGGGCCAGATTAAGAACACTAACGGTTTGTTCAGGTACTCCATTGCCTTGACATATGTGTTGGAGCTAGTATTATGACCCTAGGCATCCTAGAGAACCACCAAGTAATCTAGTAATGCTTTATATTCCTAGTGTGATGGTTCTGGCCGTCATTCTCGAAAGCATCCCGTGATGCCATTTTGTTAGCAGGCATTCTATTTCTGGGTTCTTGAACCCAAGATTCACTCTACTTACTTCATGTTGGTAGTGTTGCTCGTTCCTTAAGATATTAGTAACCTTTGCAATAGTCCTCGAGGTCCGCGGTATATCATTCTTCCAATACCATGAACCAATATGGCAGAAGTTCCTTTGAACCGAAAGATCACAATAAGAGTGCTCCTGATGAGTTCTCCGTTCGGTAATTGTGTCTCCGCCAGTCCTTCCTCTTCTGCATGGGATATCCGGAAGAAATATGTTGAACCTTGCTCGACATACTAACCTATGCATCCACAACTCCAAAAGTTATATGCTCTTTGAGTTGTCCATTTTTAGTTGTATTCCGACCATCTTCTACCATTTGGTAGTCAAGAGTATGTGTGCAATCGTGCTCATCGATGCCTATTATTCTTGTGGTCTGTCAAGCCATCCTATTCAGAATGACTAGGAGAAACAAACTCCAGTACCTCATCCATATCCAAGATTGGGTCAAAGTAGTGGTATTCCACAGATCAAATGCCAAACCAGCTTTTGTTCTGTTCTACCTTGGAGTATTACCCTATTTATGTCGAGAATATCATAGGAATTGCACCATCTCTTATGAATTCTTGATGGAGTGACACTTCTCACCGTCATCATTCATTCCTCAGTCCTCGTGTTGTTGTAACCGGAATGCCGAAAAGTGAATTGTGATGTGTGAAATCAATACTCCGAGCAACTCGTTGCTTGGTAGTAAATGGACAATATTCTCATTCTTAGCGTGTTGGTTATTGAATCATCATTCTAAGATAGATTGTGCTACCTAGTCCTTATTTCTGGTGCATTCTTCGATCAATGGGTGAGGATTATTCAATCCCTTGCTTATTTGGTCATATCGTCTTGCTCTAAAAAGCAAGATTGTTCTCGAGCTTAATAACATATCGGTGGTTCGTGATTTTCTGATTATCTTCTCGGGAGTATCACTAGGTTGTCCCCTGACTGTTATGTTGAGCTCGTGATCAAGTTGGTTTCTTGTAACCAACCATTCTCCAAGTATCTATGCTGGATACCCATGAGCTAGTTGGTCAGGCTAAACAACAACTTGGAGAGTTGGAAGATAAAAGCTTGTCTAACTTAGTTCATTTCCAAAGGGATATCTTGTGTTTGTGTGTTCGTTGTAAAAAGATGATTTCCTCATCGATTGCTCCTCGTGGTCAGTTGTTGAACCTATCATCTTGCTCAAACCTTGATTTGAGTGTGGGCCATTGTAAAATCAAGTTAGAACCAATGATATTCGTAATGTTGTCTTACTCGTGGCTGATTCCTCGAACATACACCATTACATCTTTTGGTCTGACCAATACTATCACATTGTTCACATAATGGTGGAAGTCCAGTGATTTGGAAATTCTGATGAGTTGCTGTTGAGCCCATCAACGGCGTCTTGGCTCCTCCATGATTCATGTTGAACATTGAGCTAGTGTTAGAAACTTTTGTAAGCATTGCCTTCGTGTTCCGTTCATGAGGTATATGTTTGGGTGAAAGAAGTGACTTTCTCCAAGTTCACGTGCATTAGGTGTAAGTTGCTGCCATGAATTTGAGAAAGGATTGTTTTGCTTCCCCTGGAGTCATCCCAAATCATTTATGCATACGTGCGAAGTATTCTATGGTTTGGTAGATTAATTACCTCCACTCCATTTGTATTCCCTAGCACACCAAGCCACTGATTGATTTGTTCAAGGAGAAGAAGTTCCTTCTTAAGAATCATGACTTATGTTAGGACTTCGCCACCCTCGTTAATGGTTCCCCTCCGGAACTCGATAGTGTTTTATTGTAAGACAACTACGTGGTCATGTTTTTCTCGGACAACGTGGTCACACGTATGTAGCAGAACCAGCTCATGTTTTGGAGCTTACTATCGTAGTTCATTTCCCGAGAATCTTGCAACGTCATCTCGTCGATTTGTGTTGCAAACTTCCATTTTATTTATAGACACGATGAGTCTGGAATATCCGGTTACCCACCAGATCTGAATATCAGGCAAATAGGATGGTTGGAACTTCTCCAAGGTCTATGATGTAGGTCCCGACAAGGTTGATGCTCTAGCCGACACACCTAGCCGGAAGATCTATCATCATAGTATATTAATTAGGCATTTTATCCGCCTTCTCCATGAGGATCTTGTGTAACTTATTCTAGGAGTTGTTCCTTAGGGATTCCTGTGCTATTAGTATTCCTCGATTATGCTATAACCATTCAAACGGTGGAATTACTCTCGACTGTTGAGTTATTTCCCAGTTACCAGAATCATTCCCAGCATTAGCATTTTGTTCCTAGCTTGCACCGCCATTGTGCCATTCTATCATGGACTACCTTCTCGGTAATCCCTAGTCAGGATCATCTTCAATAGTGGTCCTACCATGGGTCCCATCCATTACCGATGATAAGCAAAATCATCCATTGCGTTGTCTTCAACAAGGTAGTTCACATTATCCATTCTAGTCCGGGTATGCCATCCGTTCGTATTCCACCAAACAATTGTTGTGATTTGCCTTAGGCTGGTATAAGGAGTTTCAATGATCTCTGAATCAAAAGTAATTCTTTTCGCCACTTAAGGGAATATTTCTAGGAGTCACCTTTCCTAAGGTGCCCCGCCAGAGAATCATGGCAATTATTTCCTCGCTACCCTGACACGATCCACCATCTCCTTAAGCGTGGAATTGTTAACCACCAAATCAAACGTCGTCGTTTGTTCTTCCATCCCTCTCGATGGGTGCCTTGTGTCTCAACTTGAGATGTTCAACATCTCATTCCGCGAGTTGATCTTGAATAGGTCGATCTTCGAGAAGATCAATCCCGTAGAGTTTCCTTCCGTCGTCATCGTGTTGTATGAAGATCTCGAAAACAACGACGTCAAGATCAATGTGATGCAATGTATCTGTATCTTTGAGAAGGGCAGTTGGATCGAGAAGACTGTGATAGTTTTGTGACCCCTCAGTCTTCTTACTTCATGATACGTCCATTTTGCATCATGCTTTTATATACTTATTTATTGCATTATGGGCTGTTATTACACATTATGTCACAATACTTATGCCTATTCTCTCTTATTTTACAAGGTTTACATAAGGAGGGAGAATGCCGGCAGCTGGAATTCTGGGCTGGAAAAGGAGCAAATATTACAGACCTATTCTGCACAACTCCAAAAGTCCTGAAACTCCACGAAAGTTATTTTTGGAAATAATAAAAAATACTGAGTGGAAAAAATACGTCAGGGGGGCCTCCACCTGTCCACGAGGGTGGGGGCGGGCCCTACCCCCCTGGGCGCGCCCCTGCCTCGTGGGCCCCTATTGGCCCTCTGGTGGCCATCTTCTCCTATATGAAGCCTTTCGTCCGAAGAAAAATCATAAGCAAGCTTTCGGGACGAGACTCCGCCGCCACGAGGCGGAACCTTGGCGGAACCAATCTAGGGCTCCGGCAGAGCTGTTCTGCCGGGGACACTTCCCTCCGGGAGGGGGAAATCATCGTCATCGTCATCACCAATGCTCCTCTCATCGGGAGAGGGAAATCTCCATCAACATCTTCACCAGCACCATCTCCTCTCAAACCCTAGCTCATGTCTTGTATCCAATTCTTGTCTCCAAGTCTGGGATTGGTACCTGTAGGTTGCTAGTAGTGTTGATTACTCCTTGTAGTTGATGCTAGTTGGTTTATTTGGTGGAAGATCATATGTTCAGATCCTATATGCCTATTAATACTCCTCTGATTATGAAAATGAATATGCTTTGTGAGTAGTTACGTTTGTTCCTGAGGACATGGGAGAAGTCTTGCTATTAGTAGTCATGTGAATTTGGTATTCGTTCGATATTTTGATGAGCTGTATGTTGTCTATCCTCTAGTGGTGTTATGTGAACGTGGACTACATAACACTTCACCATTATTTGGGCCTAGAGGAAGGCATTGGGAAGTAATAAGTAGATGATGGGTTGCTAGAGTGACAGAAGCTTAAACCCTAGTTTATGCGTTGCTTCGTAAGGGGCTGATTTGGATCCATATGTTTCATGCTATGGTTAGGTTTACCTTAATACTTTTGTTGTAGTTGTGGATGCTTGCAATAGAGGTTAATCATAAGTGGAATGCTTGTTCAAGTAAGGGCAGCACCCAAGCACCAGTCCACCCACATATCAAATTATCAAAGTACCGAACGTCGAATCATATGAACGTGATGAAAACTAGCTTGACATTAATTCCCGTGTGTCCTCGGGAGCGCTTTTCTCTATATAAGAGTTTGTCCAGGCTTGTCCTTTGCTACAAAAAGGATTGGGCCACCTTGCTGCACTTTATTTACTTTTGTTACTTGTTGCTCGTTACCAATTATCTTATCACAAAACTATCTGTTACCTATAATTTTAGTGCTTGCAGAGAATACCTTGCTGAAAACCGCTTATCATTTCCTTCTGCTCCTCGTTGGGTTCGACACTCTTACTTATCGAAAGGACTACAATAGATCCCCTATACTTGTGGGTGATCAAGACTCTTTTCTAGGCCGTTGCCGGGGAGTGAAGCGCCTTCGGTAGGTGGAATTTGGTAAGGAAAATTTTATATAGTGTGCTGAAATTTACTGTCACTTGTTACTGTGGAAAGTAATCCTCTGAGGGGCTTGTTCGGGGTATCTTCACCCCGACCAGTAGAGCAAAGAGTTGCTCCTCAACCTACTGAACCTACTGAAGATGAAAATGTCTACTTTGAAATTCCTTCGGGTATGTTAGAAAAACTGCTAGCTAATCCTTTTGCAGGAGACGGAACAATGCATCCTGATGAGCACCTAATATATGTGGATGAAGTTTGTGGATGATTTAAGCTTGCAGGTATACCCGATGATGTTATTAAGAAGAAGCTCTTCCCTTTATCTTTGAAGGGAGAAGCATTGACATGGTATAGGCTATGTGATGATATGGGATTATGGAACTACAAATGATTGAAATTGGAATTTCATCAGAAGTTTTATCCTATGCATCTTGTTCATCGTGATCGCAATTATATATATAATTTGTGGCCTCGCAAAGGAGAAAGCATCGCTCAAGCTTGGGGGAGGCTTAAATCAATGTTATATTCATGCCCCAATCATGAGCTCTCAAGAGAAATGATTATTCAAAAAATTTATGCTCGGCTTTCTGATCACAATCGCACCATGCTCGATACTTCTTATGCTGGCTCTTTTACGATGAAGACTATTGAATTCAAATGGAACTTATTGTCAAGTATGGCACCTAAGTTTGATTGTGTTATATCTTTTATGGATACCGATGTTTTCCGTAAATTTAGCACTAAATATGGACTTGACTCTGAGATAGTAGCTTCTTTCTGTGAATCTTTTGCTGCTCACGTTGATCTCCCTAAGGAGAAGTGGTTTAAATATCACCCTCCCATAGATGTAAAAGTAGCTGCACCTATTAAAGTTGAAGAAAAGACTATCAATTATAATGATCCTATTGTTCCTACTGCTTATGTTGAGAAACCACCTTTTCCTGTTAGAATAAAGGATGAGGCTAAAGCTTCAGCTGTGTTCGTAAAAGCAATACTAGAACCTATACACCTCCTAAGCAAGTTAAAGTTGAACCTAATATTGCTATTGTTAAAGATCTCTTGGCTGATAATATTGATGGGCATGTTATTTATTTCTGTGAAGAGACTGCTAGAATTGCTAAACCATGTGCTAAAGATAAACATAGACCTATGGTAGGATGCCTGTTATTTCTGTTAAAATAGGAGATCATTGTTATCATGGCTTATGTGATATGGGTGCTAGTGCTAGTGCAATACCTATTGACTTATATAAAGAAATTATGCATGATATTGCACCTACTGAGTTAGAAGAAATTGATGTCACAATTAAACTTGCCAATAGAGCTACTATTTCACCAATGGGAATTGTTAGAGATGTTGAAGTCTTGTGTGGGAAAACTAAATATCCTGCTGATTTTCTTGTTCTTGGTTGCCCACAAGATAGTTTTTGTCCCATTATATTTGGTAGACCCTTCTTGAACACTGTTAATGCTAGGATAGACTGCGAAAAGGATGTTGTTACTATTGGTTTGGGTGATATGTCTCATGAGTTTAATTTTTTGTAAATTTCGTAGACAACTCCGTGAAGAGGAATTGCCTAGTAAGGATGAAATTATTGGTCTTGCTTCTATTGCCGTACCTCCTAATGATCCTTTAGAACAATATTTGCTAGACCATGAAAATGATATGTTTATGAATGAAAGAAGGGAAATAGATGAAGTATTCTTTAAACAGGAACCTATCCTGAAACACAATTTGCATGTTGAAATCCTAGGGGATCCTCCTCCACCAAAGGGTGATCCCGTGTTTGAGCTTAAACCATTACCTGATACTCTTAAATATGCTTATCTTGATGAGAAAAAGGTATATCCTGTTATTATTAGTGCTAACCTTTCAGAGCATGAAGAAGAGAGATTATTGAAAACTCTGAAGAAGCACCGTGCTGCTATTTGTTATACTCTTGATGATCTTAAGGGCATTAGTCCCGCTCTATGTCAACACAAAATAAATTTGGAGAAAGATGCCAAACCAGTTCGTGATCACCTACGACGGCTGAATCCTAAGATGAAAGAAGTGGTAAGAAAGGAAATTCTAAAGCTCCTTGAGGCAGGTATAATTTATCCCATTGCTGATAGTCAGTGGGTAAGTCCTGTCCATTGTGTTCCTAAGAAAGGAGGTATTGCTCTCATTCCTAATGATAAAGATGAATTGACTCCGCAAAGAATTATTCCATGTTATCGGATGGTAATTGATTTCCGCAAATTAAATAAGGCTACTAAAAAAGATCATTACCGCTTACCTTTTATCGATCAAATGCTTATCCAAACATACACATTTTTGCTTTCTAGATGGTTATTCCGGTTTCTCTCAAATACCTGTGTCAGCCGATGATCAATCAAAGACCACTTTTACTTGCCCTTTCGGTACTTTTGCTTATAGACGTATGCCTTTTGGTTTATGTAATGCACATGCTACCTTTCAAAGATGCATGATGGCTATATTCTCTGACTTCTGTGAAAAGATCTGTGAGGTTTTCATGGACGATTTCTCCGTTTATGGATCCTCTTTTGATGATTGCTCGAGCAACCTTGATCGAGTCTTGCAAAGATGTGAAGAAACTAATCTTATCTTGAATTGGGAAAAGTGCCACTTTATGGTTAATGAAGGTATTGTCTTGGGGCATAAAGTTTCTGAAAGAGGTATTGATGTTGATAAAGCCAAGGTTGATGCTATTGAAAAGATGCCATGTCCCAAGGACATCAAAGGTATAAGAAGTTTCCTTGGTCATGCCGGTTTTTATAGGAGGTTCATTAAGGACTTCTCAAAAATTTCTCGGCCTCTGACTAATTTATTGCAAAAAGATACACCATTTGTCTTTGATGATGATTGCGTAGAAGCATTTGAAATACTTAAGAAAGCATTGATCTCTGCACCCATTGTTCAACCACCTGATTGGAATTTACCCTTTGAAATTATGTGTTATGCTAGTGATTATGTGGTAGGTGCTGTTCTAGGGCAAAGAGTTGATAAGAAATTAAATGTTATTCAATATGCTAGTAAAACTCTAGACAATGCTCAGAGAAATTATGCTACTACTGAAAAAGAATTCTTAGTAGTTGTATTTGCTTCTGATAAGTTCAGACCTTATATTGTTGATTCTAAAGTAACTATTCACACTGATCATGCTGCTATTAAATATCTTATGGAAAAGAAAGATGCTAAACCTAGACTTATTAGATGGGTTCTCTTGTTACAAGAATTTGATTTGCATATTATTGATAGAAAGGGAGCTGAGAACCCCATTGCAGACAACTTGTCTAGGTTAGAAAATGTTCTTAAGGACCCACTACTTATTGATGATAGCTTTCATGATGAACAATTAAATGTCATAAATGCCTCTCGTACTACTCCATGGTATGCTGATTATGCTAATTACATCGTTGCTAAATTCATACCACCTAGTTTCACATACCAACAAAAGAAAAAGTTTTTCTATGATTTAAGACATTACTTCGGGGATGACCCACATCTTTATAAAGAAGGAGTAGATGGTGTTATTAGACGTTGTGTACCTGAGCATGAATAGGAATAAATCCTACACAAGTGTCACTCCGAGGCTTATGGAGGACACCACGCTAGAGACAGAACTACACATAAGGTATTGCAATCCGGTTTTTATTGGCCTACTCTCTTCAAGGATGCCCGTAAGTTTGTCCTATCTTGTGATGAATGTCAAAGAATTGGTAATATTAGTAGACGTCAAGAAATGCCTATGAATTATTCACTTGTTATTGAACCATTTGATGTTTGGGGCTTCGATTATATGGGACCTTTTCCTGCCTCTAATGGATACACACATATTTTAGTTGCTGTTGATTACGTTACTAAGTGGGTAGAAGCTATTCCAACTAGTAGTGCTAATCATAACACTTCCATTAAAATGCTTAAAGAAGTTATTTTTCTGAGGTTTCGAGTCCCTTGATATTTAATGACTGATGGTGATTCACATTTTATTCATGGTGCTTTCCGTAAAATGCTTGCTAAATATGATGTTAATCATAGGATTGCATCCCCTTATCACCCGCAGTCTAGTGGTCAAGTAGAATTGAGCAATAGAGAGCTCAAATTAATTTTTGCAAAAGACTGTTAATAGATCTAGAAAGAATTGGTCCAAGAAACTTGATGATGCATTATGGGCCTATAGAACTGCATATAAAAATCCTATGGGTATGTCTCCGTATAAAATGGTTTATGGAAAAGCATGTCACTTACCTCTCGGACTAGAACATAAGGCATATTGGGCCATTAAAGAGCTCAATTATGATTTCAAACTTGCCGGTGAGAAGAGGTTATTTGACATTAGCTCACTTGATGAATGGAGAACCCAAGCTTATGAGAATGCCAAATTGTTTAAAGAAAAATTTAAAAGATGGCATGACAAAAGAATACAAAAGCGTGAGTTTAATGTAGGTGATTATGTATTGCTATACAACTCTCGTTGAAGATTTTTTGCAGGAAAACTGCTCTCTAAATGGGAAGGGCCTTACGTTATCGAGGAGGTCTATCGTTCCGGTGCCATAAAAATCAACAACTTCGAAGGCACAAATCCGAAGGTGGTGAATGGTCAAAGAATCAAACATTATATCACAGGTAATCCTATAAATGTCGAAACCAATGTTATTGAAACCGTAACCCCGGAGGAATACATAAGGGACACTTTCCGGAACGTTTCAGACTCCGAAAAGGAATAGGTATGTGGTACGGTAAGTAAACCGACTCCAAAACAGTTCTAAAGGCAATTTTTCTCAGTTTTGGAATATTTAGAAAAATAGAAAAATAAGAAGCAGCCCGGGAAGGACACGAGGGCTCCACGAGGGTGGAGGGCGCGCCCTACCCCCCTGGGCGCCCCCCTGCCTCGTGGGCACCTCGTGCGCTCTCCGGACTCCGTTTTCTTGCACGTTACGTATTTTGGTCAGTAAAAATTCATTATATAATCTCCCGAAGGTTTTGACTCCTGTATCATGCAATTGTCCTCTGTTCTTGTTTCGAGCTGTTTTCTGTTAGGATTGTCAAGGCCAGGCATCATGTCGTCCCCCTCCTCCAACATTGGTGACAACGATGCTTGGCTAATGAAGATAGAGCTGAAGAGGGAAGAACCCGTGGAGATCAACAAGGATGAAGGGATCAAGAAGGCCACGGAGGACCAAGTTCTGGCTGCAGGAGACACCCTTCAACTTGATCACAATCTTCTTACCCCAGCTGAGATCGAAGCTTTCAAGATGATTGAGTTAGCTCGTATACAAAAATAGTATCTCACCCGTGAAAATATTTTGTTGAAGGAGCATATCGTCGCACTCAAGGGCATTATCCGCAAGTTGGAGGATCTCTTACGCTCGATGTGCGATTACCCATCATCAACAACTCCACCTTCTTCACCAGCAAAGGAGATATAATCACATGGGTATGGGCACTCCCCTTGGCAACCGCCAAGCTTGGGAGAGATGCCCCAATATCGTATCACCACCACAACTCCTATCTTTACCGTTTTTCCTAGTTCGATCCTATTAGTAGTATCTTGATCTAGTAGAATAAAGTATTGGTATGATCTAGTTTTGAGTTTTGCTTTATGATCCCTCTGTGTAATCGAGTCCGTGAGCTATATAATCAAGATTAGTGTTGAGTAAAGGGCTTGATTATCTTGCCATGATCTTGAGTGAATAAAAGAAAATAGAAAGAATAAAAACAAATAAAGAGATCATATTGATCTTATTGAGTGTAATGACTTCACATAGAAAGAGTATGATGATTAAAAATTGTTGGGAGTTGGCAAACATGGCTTTGGTCATCGTTGCAATTAATAGGAAGTAATAAAGAAAGACAGGTTTCACATATAAATACACTATCTTGGACATCTTTTATGATTGGGAGCACTCATTAAAATATGACATGCTAAAGAGTTGATGTTGGACAAGGAAGACAACATAATGGGTTATGCTTTCTTATATTTTAGAAAAAGTATATTTTCATGGATCATCCAACATGTTGAGCTTGCCTTTCCTCCTCATGCTAGCCAAATTCTTTGCACCAAGTAGAGATACTACTTGTGCTTCCAAATACCCTTAAACCCAGTTTTGCCATAAGAGTCCACCATACCTACCTATGGATTGTGTAAGATCCTTGAAGTAAGTTGTCATCGGTGCAAGCAATATAAATTGCTCTCTAAATATGTATGATTGATTGGTGTGGAGGAAATAAGCTTTATACGATCTTGTGATGTGGAAGAAATAAAAGCGACGAACTGCATAATAAAGGTCCATATCACAAGTGGCAATATAAAGTGACGTTCTTTCGCATTAAGATTTTGTGCATCCAACCTTGAAAGCGCATGGCAACCTCTGCTTTCCTCTGCGAAGGGCCTATCTTTTATTATTATCTTTTATCTTATGCAAGAGTCATGGTGATCTTCACCTTTTCTTTTTACATTTTATCCTTTGGCAAGCACAGGGTGTTGGAAAGATCCTGATAGATATATCTAATTGGATGTAAGTTGGCATGAACTATTATTGTTGACATTACCCTTGAGGTAAAAGGTTGGGAGGCGAAACTATAAGCCCCTATCTTTCTCTGTGTCCGGTTAAAACTCCGTAACCACAAGTATTGCGTGAGTGTTAGCAATTATGAAAGACTAAATGATAGTTGAGTATGTGGGCTTGCTAGAAAGCTCTGACATAGACTCTTTCTGATGTTATGATAAATTGCAATTGCCTCAATGACTGAGATTATAGTTTGTTAGTTCTGAATAAAGTTTCTGATTCATACTTTGCATTGTGAATAGATTATTACTTGAGCATAAGGAATCATATGACATATCCATATATGTTGTTGTTATGAGAATAATCATGATGCCCTCATATTCGTATTTTATTTTATTGAAAGCTCTACCTCTAAACATGTGGACATATTTATCGTTATCGGCTTTCGCTTGAGGACAAGCGAGGTCTAAGCTGGGGGGAGTTGATACGTCCATTTTGCATCATGCTTTTATATCGTTATTTATTGCATTATGGGCTGTTATTACACATTATGTCACAATACTTATGCCTATTCTCTCTTATTTTACAAGGTTTACATAAGGAGGGAGAATGCCAGCAGCTGGAATTCTGGGCTGGAAAAGGAGCAAATATTAGAGACCTATTCTGCACAACTCCAAAAGTCCTGAAACTCCACGAAAGTTATTTTTGGAAATAATAAAAAATATTGAGCGGAAGAAATACGTCAGGGGGGCCTCCAACTGTCCACGAGGGTGGGGGGCGCGCCCTACCCCCCTGGGCGCGCCCCTGCCTCGTGGGCCCCTGTTGGCCCTCTGGTGGCCATCTTCTGCTATATGATGTCTTTCGTCCGAAGAAAAATCATAAGCAAGCTTTCGGGACGAGACTCTGCCGCCACGAGGCGGAACCTTGGCAGAACCAATCTAGGGCTCCGGCAGAGCTGTTTTGCCGGGGACACTTCCCTCCGGAGGGGAAAATCATCGTCATCGTCATCACCAAGGCTCCTCTCATCGGGAGATGGCAATCTCCATCAACATCTTCACCAGCACCATCTCCTCTCAAGCCCTAGTTCATCTCTTGTATCCAATTCTTGTCTCCAAGTCTGGGATTGGTACCTGTAGGTTGCTAGTAGTGTTGATTACTCCTTGTAGTTGATGCTAGTTGGTTTATTTGGTGGAAGATCATATGTTCAGATCCTATATGCATATTAATACTCCTCTATTATGAACATGAATATGCTTTGTGAGTAGTTACGTTTGTTCTTGAGGATATGGGAGAAGTCTTGCTATTAGTAGTCATGTGAATTTGGTATTCGTTCGATATTTTGATGAGACGTATGTTGTCTATCCTCTAGGGGTGTTATGTGAACGTCGACTACATAAAACTTCACCATTATTTGGTCCTGGAGGAAGGCATTGGGAAGTAATAAGTAGATGATGGGTTGCTAGAGTGACAGAAGCTTAAACCCTAGTTTATGCGTTGCTTCGTAAGGGGCTGATTTGGATCCATATGTTTCATGCTATGGTTAGGTTTACCTTAATACTTTTGTTGTAGTTGCGGATGCTTGCAATAGTGGTTAATCATAAGTGGGATGCTTGTTCAAGTAAGGGCAGCACCCAAGCACCGGTCCACCCACATATCAAATTATCAAAGTACCGAACGCGAATCATATGAACGTGAAGAAAACTAGCTTGACGATAATTCCCATGTGTCCTCGGGAGCGCTTTTCTCTATATAAGAGTTTGTCCAGGCATGTCCTTTTCTACAAAAAGGATTGGGCCACCTTGCTGCACTTTATTTACTTTTGTTACTTGTTGCTCATTACCAATTATCTTATCACAAAACTATCTGTTACCTATAATTTCAGTGCTTGCAGAGAATACCTTGCTGAAAACCGCTTACCATTTCCTTCTGCTCCTCGTTGGGTTCGACACTCTTACTTATCTAAAGGACTACGATAGATCCCCTATACTTGTGGGTCTTGACATCACTTCTTGAATCTCGGGACAAGATTCTTGCTTAGTGGGGGTGAGTTGTCACGTCCCTAGCCTTCCTATGCACTTGGACTAGCTTGGTTGTTGCATCATGTCTAAACTTTTTTTGAAAGTTGAAATGGGGATTGCTCAACCCCAAGCACCAAATCAAATCAACTAGGTTCAAATAAAAATATTCTCAATGAACCCAAAATGCCCTTCAAAAAAGTTCATCATTTTTGGATTGGTTGAAAACCTCTGCCAAAAATGGTGCACATATTTCTAGGTCCATTTTGGATTTTCGAATTAATTCATAAAGTATTTGAATTTGGGCATTTAAATGCTATAAATAATTTGAATGCTCAAATAATTCTGAAACTAAATGAGGGCTATTGCATATATTTCAAATGGTGCCCAAAATTATTTTCAGGATTTTACAAAATGAGTTAGTAGTTTTACTAATTCAAAACAGATCAAAATAAATAGAAAACAGAAACAAATTAGCAGAGAGAGAAGAGAGAGAACTTACCTGGCTTATCTGCAGCCCACCTGGCCTGGCACTGCTGGCCCAGCCCACCAGACCCTCCACCGTCTTCAACCTCCTGCCAGTGGGCAGGAGGGCGTGTGCCCGTCGTGCGCGCACACGCGCGCGCCACCTCCTGCTTGGATGGCCTCCCCGACCCCTCTAGACGACGCCACGCGCCACCCCGGGCCCTTCTCACTCCTCCCTCCATGCTCATTCCCTCCCCTGTCCCTCTCGCGCGTACCACCGAGAGTTGCCGTCGCTGCCGCTTGCTGCCACCGTGACCACCGCCGTCCCCTTGCCCCGTGGCTGTGCCCCCGAGCTCCGCCAGACTCCAGCTAGCTCTCCGCCAACCCACGCAAGCTCGGACGAATCGAAGACGACGCCGTGACCTTCTTCTCCGTGTACGACCACCGGATGCCGTCATTCGATTCGCCGGCCTCAAGTCTTCCCTGAGCCCAGTGACCACCTCTGCAGTTTCTCCGTGAGCCCCTGCCCCTTCCACCGTAGCCATCGGAGCCGATAGCTCCTCACCGCCGGCCATGTCACCACCACAGCTACGGCCGTGAAAGCATGCGTCCGAGCTCACCAGTGCTCTCACTGCATCCCCACGAGTCTAACGCGCCCACCTGCGCCTCCTACCATGCCCTATAGCCTCGTCCCGGCCAATCCCGTGCTCCGGCCGTCGCAGCCGAGCTCGCCGCCGCCGACTCCGTCCACCCCCGGCCGAACTACGGCCACCAACGGAGGCATCTCGCTCCCCTCTTTCGAACGCACCCTCCCGCGCATCGAATGGAGGCCCATAGAGCAAACCCGACTTGGGCACCGCCGCGGTCTGTGGTCGCCGGCGGTTAAACGCCGGCAGCTGACGTGGCACCATTAACTTAGGTGCTAATCTTGTTTAGTTAGTGCCTGTGTCGACGACATGTGGGACCCTGAGCCTAATTAGGTTAGTCTAAATTCCTGTTTAGATTAGTGTTAATCTTGTGGTCCCCACGTGTCAGCTTTTACTCTGGCCAAGTCATCGTCGACCGGTTCCACTTGTCATCCACCCAAAACAGCCCGAGACACTGACGTATGGGTCCCACTGGTCAGGTTTGACCTGGACCTTCTCCATTGACTGTTGACGTCACAGTGACGCAATGCTGACGCAGTAATGTATTTTCTGGGTTTATTCTTATTCAGGAAATTCCAGAAAAATGCTATAAATCCAAAAAATCATAGAAATTAATCTGTAACTCCAAATACAAAGATTTATATATGAAAATTGATCAGAAAAATCCAATCTATCAATCTGTATTGGTTTCATGCATGTTAAAGCAACTTAATCCTGCTGTTTATATCAAAACATGATAAAGCACTACTTAAATTCATAAGATGAGTTTGGGGTTGAACCTTTGGTTCAAAATGGCTCAAACCCATCTGGTTGTAGTTGCATTAGCCCAACACACTCATTTGCCATATCATGATCATGCATCATGTTGTTGCATTGCATTGATTGTGTTCCTTTTCTGTTGCCGGTATTTGTCCCCTCTCAGTAAATGTGGTTCCGACAACGTGATTGATGGCACCGATGAAGAGCTATACTATCTTTAGAAGTGCCAGGCAAGCAAAACCCCCTTGTTCATTCCGATACAATCCCACTCTTTCACTTCTGCTCTCCTTTACTGCATTAGGACAACAACGATTCTACTGTTACATGTTGCGGTAGTTGAACCACTTTCCTGTGCATGACCTGTCATTGCCATAGTAAATAGATGAAACCCACTAGCATGAGTAGGAGTTGTTTGAACCCTGATGTGCCTACTCATTCATGCTTGTTTGTCATGCCTGCTACTGCTTAGAGTTGAGTCAGGTTTGGTTCATCGGGGATGAATTGGAATGTGTGATCATGCCCTACTATTAAGAGCTAAATGTCTGAACATGATTTGGTAAAGGTATCGGTGAGAGGCCATGTAGGAGTACATGGTGGGTTGTCTCATTGAAGCCGTCCTCAGGAACCGAGTTCTGTGTTTGTGATCCATGACCAGCTACATCCACACGTTGGGCCCTGAAATATGACCCCGCTCGACTTATTAAGCCCCCTTGTCCTCTGTCCAGGAGTTGCAAGTAGTTTTTGGTGTTTGTAGTATGCTGGAGGCCGTCCGCAGCGTTGACCCAAGGGGTGGGCTGTGATGCGGTAGGCACGTGGCACGGTGTACCGAGTCGCCCGTTTGGTGCCTCGGGAACCCTATATACATCGTTCGGGGCCGTAAGTGGAAACCTCGGCCAGACTCCCTCGGATGGAACCTGAATAGGCGATAAACCTGGACTAGAGACTTGTGTGGTTAGTCAGGTCGTGGTCTACACCCACGTCGGCTTTCGCTTGAAGTCTGCCAAGCACATGTCGTGTGCACACGCTAAGTGGTGGAAACATGTGGGAATAAGTACACCCCTGCAGGGTTATAAATTATCTATTCGAATAGCCGCGTCCGCGGTAAAGGACTTCTGGGTTGCCTGTACAGTTCATACATAACTTGAAGTGGAGACTCTAAAACTCGCAAGATAAGAGTGAGTGCTATGGATGGCCTTCTCGTAGGGAGACGGGAGCGGATCCGTAACATCCCAAATTTCTAATTTGGAATGTTATACATAGATCATTCCTACATATCATATTTTATTGCATTTCGTTTCGCGATCCTCAAAATCCTAAGCAACTCAAGGACCCTCGGAGAGAGTTGGGGATTTTCCTGTTTTCATATTTGAGTTTTATCAAATATTGAAACGAGGGTTATTGGTTTTAATTATTTTTCTCACCGAAAATATTTCATATTAAAATATATGAGAGGAGATAATATGACTTCTCCAAAATAATTGAAATATTGGAGGAAAAATATTAAAATCAAATATTGGATTTTATTCGGAGTTTATTGCTATTTTATTTGAATTAGAAAAATTGCACGTTTTTTAAATTTGCATTTTAGGGCCAAGAAAATGTTCATCTCGTTCTAAATGTTTTATTTAGACGGTGAAAATTTGTTTTGGCATTTTTAGATTTTTCTTTTATTTTTTAGGATTTATTTAAGTTTCGGTGAAATTATTTAAAAAAAATCTTCAGCGCCCGGCTGGGCCAAAGCCCAACCGAGCCAGGCCAGCCCAACCGCCCCGCGCCGCCGTCTCCCTCCAGGAGACCGCGACCGCCACCGCCGTCGCCGAGTCCGACCGGGACTTTGTCCCCGCACTGCCTTGCACCCTCCCCAAGCCAGCCGCCCCCTCCTTATATACGCCGCCCCCGACCCCCACCCGACCCCCCGCCGCCTAGCGAAGCCGCCGCCGCCGCGTAGCGCCGCCCGCCGTCGCCGTTTGCCGTCGCCGCCCCGCGCCACCCGCCGCCGTAGCCGGACCCCGCTGGAGCCGCCCCGCCTCGCCGGAGCCTCGCCGGATGTATACGCCGCCGCCACCGTCGTTCGGTTTTATTTTTAAATCGATCCTTTTTTTAGAAAACCCTAGTTTTCGTTTTTTAGAATAGATCGGTTTTATTTTTTTCCAGGTTTATTTTAGTTAGAGGACGTTCGTCCATACCTTCGTTTTAACGAACGGTGTTCACTCGTTAGTTGCAGACAGCGAACGTTCGTTCGTTAGCCTGTTCATCAGTTTTTCTTTTTCTCGGATTTTCCACGATTATTTTCGATCGCGATTTTTGATCCGATTTTCGTTCTAGTTTATCTTCTCACTCTTTATCGGAATCAGGCGATTCAAGTACCTAGATCTTCGTCTCGAAACCCTCTTTCTGTTTAATCAACTTGAACAAGATTTTGGTACTGTCAAATTTGACTTTAGTTCAGATTAGTAAATGGATCTTGTTTCTTTCGCAGTTTGAGTTTCGTTGCTCCGTTTGATTTGATTCTTTTTGCAAACCGGAGTTCTTAAGTTGAACTTTCTGGTTAGATCTTATTATTTGAGATTTACCTGTGCTTCTTTGCTTGATTGCTTATGTATGCTATTGTTTGTTTGCGATAGAACACCCGGAGTGCGAAGCGTGCTACTACGAGTCTCTAGGTTTTGCGGATCATCGGCAAGGCAAGTAACACATTGATCATACTCTTTTCATACCCAGTTTTATGCATTAGCTCCAATCCTCAAACATTGCATGATTAGGATGTGATTAACATGTAGATTGGGAAGTAGTTGATGAGGTAGAACAAATTGCCCTGTTATTATCAAACCATTGGGAGTTACTTCTACGTATTGCCTATATTGCTATGCTATGCTCGTAGAGGTGGTTTGGGTGAGTGAATCCATGACAGATGTGAGATTGTTAATTAATGGTTCAACTTAAGGTGGCAACTTTAATACACATCTGGGTGGATTGCTTGTCGGGCACCTGGAGAATCCAGTGTTGTCCTAGGATATCCCGGAGTACCCGTGTGATAATCCTAAGGTCCGCCACCTAGGTTCAAAGGGAACTGAGATATTTCATGCTAGAAACTTCCGTGTGCAGCCACAAGCTATTAGGGGCTCTAGCATAGTTGAGTAAGTTGCATGAGCTCTTGAAGAGGTGGATCAGGAGGTAGAGGGATGTAGGTTGGTATGGTCTGCCCTGAGTAAAGAGTTAATGTTTCTGAAAGACTGTGTCTCGGTCATCCGTTTCTCAAACACCCTGTCGTGCGAGAAAATCCAACGGAGGAGATCGAGTCTTGTGGGGAAAAGTGTGGAAACCTCTACAGAGTGTACAATCTAATCATGGTTAGCCGTGTCCCCGGTTATGGACAGTCTTGAGTATCTAGTACTTGGATTATCATATGTATCTCATCACTCTAAATTAATATTGTTGGGTTGATAATTACTTCTAATTGGGATTGAGTTGGAGGAACCTTCTCAATGATGTTTCAATTACCATGATAGTTAAATAAAATCTATTCCTTTGTTGTAGGAAAAAATTGGCTTTTTGCAAAACTATAACCATAGAACTTTCCACCAGCCAAATGTGCATGTAGTGATAGCATTATTCTGTTCTTGCTCTACTGTGTTATATTGCCAGCATATTCCATGTGCTGACCCGTTTTCGGGCTGTAACGTATCATGTTGCAGACTTTTCAGACGAGGAGTAAGGTTCGTTAGGTCGTTGCCGTGCAGCTCAACTATGCCGTTGGAGTTGATGAACTCACTTTATCTTCCAAGCCTTCCGCTGTTATCGTATTAGATGGCCTTAAGCCATATTTATTGTAATAAGTTCTCTTTTGAGACATTCGATGTGATAACTGTGTGATTGCTACTCTGTTATAAATCCTTCGAGTACTGTGTGTGTCAGCATTACCAATCCAGGGATGACACTAAAGCACAGAGACTTGACCATTTGAGATCGGGTCGCTACAGGATCCATAGTGGTGTATTGATATGGTGAATATGTGGACTCGTGTGCACCACCTCAAAAGAGTTACCAACATTCATAGTTCAGGATAGCCACCGAGTCAAAGCTGGCTTGCTGCAATTAAACTCCACCACCCCCTTTTGATACCGATGCATATGCAGAGAGTTCTGATGTAAGTCTTGCTGGGTACATTTCTACTCACGTTTGCTTATTTTATGTTTTGCAGAGAGACTTCAGTCTCACTAGTAGTTTCGCGTGGACTTCGACGTTTAGCTTGTTACCTCAACTACGGTCTTGTACCCAAGGGAGGGTCTTGTAGATAGTCAGGCTTCTCAGCCTTTTTCATTTGTAGTTGTCTGTACTCAGACATGGTTATGCTGCCGCTTGATGCTTGTATGCTCTGTATGTTGGGTCATGAGACCCATGTTTGTAACACTTGGCTCCTCAGAGCCAAATGAATAAATACTCTGAGCCGTAGAGTCTTGTTGTGATGCCATGTTGTATTTGCACATAACGAGCATATTGTGTGTATGATTGAAATGCTTGGTATGTGTGGGATCCGACAATCTAGTTGTTTATCCTTGGTAGCCTCTCTTATGGGGAAATGTAGTCTGGTGCTTCCACTGAGCCTTGGTAGTCCATTACAGCCCGGTTTACTGGAGTCCTGCTAGCCCAGCACTACTGCTCCGGAACACCTAGACTGGCCGGCATGTGATACACTTTGTTCATGTGTCTGTCCCTTCGGGGAAATGTCACACGATGACATCCGGAGTCCTGCTAGCCTGCTACAGCCCGGGTTTCCAGAGTCCTGTTAGCCCAGTTGCTACAGCCCGGATGCACACGGTGCTGACCGACATGCTCGATGTTGTTTCATGTATGCCTGTCCCCGTAAGTTAGTGCCACTTTGGGTTCACGACTAGTCATGTCGGCCCGGTTTCTCTGTCATATGGATGCTAGCGACACTATCATATACGTGAGCCAAAAGGCGCAAACGGTCCCAGCCCAGGTAAGGCGACACCCGTGGGAATACCGTGCGTGAGGCCGCAAAGTGATATGGAGTGTTACATGCTAGATCGGTGTGACTTAGAATCGGGGTCCTGACAGTTACTATGTCTGATAATGCCACTGTCCAACATCTCCTGCACCTGTCTTTCCATCTCATTTTTCAGAGCAGGGGCAATTCTGTATGGTCTAAGGGACACTGGAGTAGCACCTAGAACCAGGGGGATAGTGTGGTCATACTGCCTTCTGGGAGGCAGGCCAGAGGGAGCTTCAAACACAGAAGCATATTTTTCCAACAGTAGTTGCACTTCAGGTGGTATTTCAGACATAGCAGTATTTATTGCAAAAGTGATAGCATATAGACTGAACAGTGTGCAAACAGGCTGAGTGGCCTTTTCTCCTAGCAAAGTTATGAGAGCACCATTATGCTGGAAAGCAAGCCAAGGAGCAGACCAATCCACCTGCATAGGGCTGTGTGCAGCTAGCCAATCAATGCCCAAAATTCCATCATAGGAGCCCCAAGGGAAAAATCCTGAAATTACTGACAAACTTATGACCACCACAAGTCCACTTGCTTTGCAATAGTTGTTTGGAACAGGGAATTAACTTGCCATTGGAAACTCTGACCATGGAAAGAGGCATATCTGACACCCCTGACAGCAACTCAGCTACTGCACAGTTCAGAAATGTATGAGAGCTACCCGAATCAACCAGAAACATTAAGGTACGGCCTTGCAACTGAATTTTCATCTTCATTGTCATAGGAGGAGTTGCAGAAGTATCACCCAGAGCTGCATCATTGGCTTCAGAAACTGTGTCTGTTTCAGTGTCGTCTGCAAACTCCTGTGGAAGATGCTGCACATAATCCAGCATTTCCTGCACAACATGCAGTTGGACTTCTTGTTTACAAATGTGAACCTTACCCCAGTGCTCTCCACACACAAAGCATAACCCCTTGGCTCTCCTATAGTTACGCAGAGCACTCCACTAGTCATCAGCAACATTTTTTTTGAAACCGTCTGTTGCTTTCTTATCATCAATCATCCGAGCAGCAAGCATAGGTGTCGATGAGGACGGAGGTGGAGGTGGCAGCGGAAACGCAGAAGCTCTACGGTTGGTACTGGCCACTGAAGGACTGACAGAACTCGTGCCCAAGTCTTCATGCAGGATAGCTAGCTGATAAGCTATATCCAAATCTGCTGGTTGCTGAATGCCAACGGCCAACTTGACAGCAGGTTTCAGTCCATCCATGAAACGGGTGATGTAATGAACCGTGTTGGGGAACTTTCGTATGCAGACAGCTGATCAGACAATTTAGAGAACCGCTCGACATAATCTTCCACAGTTCTAGTCTGAGACATGTGGAAAAATTTCCTCAATACAATCTGTTGCAAGTTGCGGCCAAACCTCTTCTGAAGCAGTCTGCAGAACTCATCCCAGTTAGCGTGCGGTGCCCGGCGACGAACAGACTCCAGCCACCTAGCAGCAGATGCCTCGAACAAGGAAGTGGCCAGAGAGATCCACCGATTCTATGGTGTGGCCCAGAACCTGAAATAGTCCTCGCAGCGAGTCTGCCAGAGTTTCGGGTTGGATCCGTCGAAACGGGGCATCTCAATCCGAGGACCAACACCATACACATGAGCAGAATTCTGCCTCGAATCCAGAGGAGCGAATGGAACGCGCTACAACGGCTGTTCCAGATGCGTACCTCTGATCAAGGGCGGAACGCACGCCCGTTGAGCAGAACCTCGATTCTCTACATCAGAGCAGAACGCCTCAGAGCTCGACGAGTTGTTGCCCTGCACCCGTGAAGGAGTAGCAGACGCGACACGTGGATCCATTCCTGGTGGCGCAGGAGGTGCAGGCTTGTCGAATTCCTGCCGCAGCTCATCGATGTCGACTCCGATCGAGACCTTGACCTTGTCGAGGCGCCCGGAGAGGAGGTCGAGCTTGGCGGCTGCGTGTCGTCGCGCTCGCGGCTGACCTTGTCGAAGTTGGCGCGCAAGAGGTCGTAGATGGCCTTCGTCTCCGGCAGGATGCGCTCCATCGCCGCCGCATGCAGCTGGTCGGCGAGCCGCGTATGCCGTTGGTGAGTCGGAAGGGCCGACGGATCGAAGGGCTCCGATGCCAGATTGTCAACGCTACACCTCTCTATTCACCGATCATGGCCGAATTCAATTGATCTAGGTACAATTTGGGGATCGAGGAAGGGGATCGAGAGTTCCTGAGCTACACGCACTTGCCGTCCCCTGGCTTCTAGCCGTTCTGCCAGCCTGTCCCCACTCACACCACACACGCTCGTTTAAGTATTAGGTACAAGGCTTAAGCCCATTCAGGCCCAGCAAGCCTAGCGGGCTGCTGAGGCTTGCGACGAGGCCTGGCCGTAGCTTGAACTGCAGCTTCCCGCGTCCCCTGCCCACTTGGAGGTTCTGGATCGCTGAGATTTTCCTCCTGTTGGGCCCGCTTGTTTCAGCCCGTCATGTTTCTCCCTGTCCAGCGATTTTAGCATTTATTCTGAGATAACAGATTTGCAGAAGAGTCCCTCTAGATCATGCATTTAATAACTCACAAATGGTTCTTTGGATCAAAATGATTTAAATATGTAGAATGCTTAGAATTTCATCTAGTTTCGTAATATAATACTCTCATCCATGTTTAAAATGTTTAAACTTGTTGTTTGTTTAATTTTGCATAAATGGCATGTTAAAATGATTTATTTCATAACTAAATGGTCGTAGCTCCGAATTTAATAAACTTTATATGTAAATGGGGTGGAAAATGCATTGTTTAACATGGTGACACTACTTTGCATGTTTAACAACTCTAAAATTGTGTTTAGGGCATAACTGTACCAAGTTCATAATATGCATACGAGGGTTTTCCGGACTTGTTGTTTGTTGTTCCGCCCTCATTTAAACTTGCCTAGATAGGTAGTTTTATTATGCTTCACCCCTTGCCATGTTTAATAATATTCAATATTGTTGGGTACATAAACAAGAGAGAGCTAAATAATTGATGTGGTGTTTCGTCAATATGCAACTCGTTGCATATTGAGCTCCACTTAACTTGTAGTATTGTTTGTTGCAGTTTGCCATGCTTTGCCTCATTAAACCGAAAATGCATCATACTTGGTTGTGCATCATGCCATGCTTTTGCTTGTTGGTTTACCATGTTGTTCGCTTCTTTCCGGTTGTGTACTTCTCGATAGTTCTTGGTATCGTTGCGATTGTGAGGATCCGTTCGACTACGCTGGTTCGTCTACTTCATGGACTCGTTCTTCTTCCTAGTGGGATTTCAGGCAAGATGACCATTACCCTCGATATCACTTCTGTCTTTGCTTGCTAGTTGTTCGCTCTATCGCTATGTCGCGCTACCTACCACTTGTTTATCATGCCTCCCATATTGCCATGTCAAGCCTCTAACCCACCTTCCTAGCAAACCATTGTTTGGCTATGTTACCCCTTTTGCTCAGCCCTTCTTATAGCGTTGTTAGTTGCAGGTGAAGTTGAAGATTGCTCCATGTTGGAACATGATGATTTTGGGATATCACAATATCTCTTATTTAGTTAATGCAACTATATACTTAGTAAAGGGTGGACGGCTCGGCCTTATGCCTGGGGTTTTGTTTCACTGTTGCCGCCCTAGTTTCCGTCGTACCGGTATTATGTTCCTTGATTTTGCGTTCTGTACGCGGTTGGGGTTATGGGACCCCCTTGACAGTTTGCTTTGAATAAAACTCCTCCAGCAAGGCCCAACGTTGGTTTTACATTTGCCTCACCTAAGCCTTTTTCCCTTGGGTTTCCGGAGCCGAGGGTCATATTTATTTACCCCCCGGGCCAGTGCTCCTCCGAGTGTTGGTCCAACCTGGGCGATGTCCGGCGCCCCCTGGGCAACCAGGGTCTATGCCAACACGATGTCCTACCCATCCGGTGTGCCCTGAGAACGAGATACGTGCGACTCCTATCGGGATTTGTCAGCACATTGGGCTGTCTTGCTGGTCTTGTTTACCATTGTCGAAATGTCTTGTAACCGGGATTCCGAGACTGATCGGGTCTTTCCGGGAGAAGGAATATCCTTCGTTGATCCTGAGAGCTTGTGATGGGCTAAGTTGGGACACCCCTGCAGGGTATAAACTTTCGAAAGCTGTGCCCACGGTTATGTGGCAGATGGGAATTTGTTAATGTACGGTTTTAGAGAACTTGACACTTGACTTAATTAAAATGCATCAACCGCGTGTGTAGCCGTGCTGGTCTCTTTTCGGCAGAGTCTGGGAAGTGAACACGGTTTGTGTTATCGTTGTATGTAAGTAGTTTCAGGATCACTTCTTGATGACTTATAGCTTCTCGACCGTTGCGTTGCTTGTCTTCTCGCTCTTGTTTGCGTATGTTAGCCACCATATTTGCTTAGTGCTTGCTGCAGCTCCACCTCATTACCCCATCCTTCCTATAAGCTTAAATAGTCTTGATCTCGTGGGTTTTGAGATTGTTGAGTCCTCGTGACTCACAGATACTATCACAACAGTTGCAGGTGCCGATGATACCAGTGCAGGTGATGCAACCGAGCTCAAGTGGGAGTTCGATGAGGACCTTGGGCATTACTATCTTTCGTTTCCTAATGATCAGTAGTGGAGCCCAGTTGGGACGATCGGGGATCTAGCATTTGGGGTTTTCTTCTTTTACTTTGGGTTCCGTAGTCAGACCTTGATTGTACTCTGGATGATGTATGCTTAACTTTCTATTTGTGTGAAGTTGCGATTGTAAGCCAACTCTTTATCCCTTTCTTATTCAGTACATGGGATTGTGTGAAGATTACCCCTCTTATGACAAAACCACCATGCGGTTATGCCTCTAAGTCGTGCCTCGACACGTGGGAGATATAGCCGCATTGTGGGCATTACAACGGGGTTTGGATGCACCGGCGAAGTTTGCACCAACTCTCGAGGTGAGAAAGGGCAATGCACGGTACCGAAGAGGCTAGCAATGATGGAAGGGTGAGAGTGTGTATAATCCATCGGCTCAACATTAGTCGTAATGAACTCACATACTTATTGCAAAAATCTACAAGCTATCGGAACAAAGCGTTAGACGCATGCTTCAAGGGGGATAGATTTGTAGGAAAATACCATCACTCGTCCCCGACCGCCACTCATAAGGAAGACAATAAATAAATAAATCATGCTTCGATTTCGTTACATAACGGTTCACCATACGTGCATGCTACGGGAATCACAGACTTCAACACAAGTATTTCTACAATCCACAATTACCCACCAGCATCACTCTAATATCACCATCTTTATTTCACAAAACTATTACAAGGAATCAAACATATCATATTTAGTGATCTACAAGTTTTATGTAGGATTTTATGACTAACCATGTGAATGACCAATTCCTGTCATCTCTCTAAATAGATATAAGTGAAGCAAGAGATTTTAATTATTCTGTTAAAATATAAGCCCATGCTCTAACAAATATAAGTGAAGCAAAAGAGCATTCTACAAATGGCGGTTTTCTATGTGAAGAGAAACAGGCAATCCAAACTTCAAATGATATAAGTAAAGCACATGAAGCATTCTATAAAGCCATACTCTAAAGATATAAGTGAAGTGCAAAGAGAATTCTATAAATCAACCAAGGACTATCTCATACCAGCATGGTGCATCAAAGAAAAGTGAAAACTAAATGCAAAAGAAAATCCAAGATTTGCACATATCACATGAACGAAACGAAACCGAAAACATACCGATACTTGTTGAAGAAAGATGGGATGCCTTCCAGGGCATCCCCAAGCTTAGACGCTTGAGTCTCCTTGAATATTTACTTGGGGTGCCTTGGGAATCCCCAAGATTGAGCTCTTGCCTCTCCTCCTTCTCCTCACATCGAGACATCCTCGATCTTCGAACACTTCATCCACACAAAACTCAACAGAAAGTTTGGTAAGATCCGTTAGTACAATAAAGCAAATCAATACTCTAAGTACTGTTGCAAACCAATTCATATTTTGTTTTTGCATTGTAGCTACTGTAATATAACTTTTCCATGGCTTAATCCACTGATAGAAATCGATAGTTTCATCAAAACAAGCAAAACAATGCATCAAAAATAGAATCTGTTTTAAATAGGACAGTCTGTAGTAATCTGAACATTCACCATACTTCTGGTACTCCAAAAATTCTGAAACAATTAGGAAAAATAAAAAATTTGTATAGAAAGACAGAGCAAAAAGTTTCAGAACCGTTTGACGTTCCAGTAAAAGATGTAAAATCGTGCACTACAGCCAAAGTTTCTGTTTTGCACCGCACAAACCAACAAGCAATGAAAACATCCTAAAGGCAAATCTTGGCATGTTATTTTTGTTTTTAAACTCTATAAAAGCACACAAAAGAAATAAATGAATCTCTAAAACTTCTGGGTTATCTCCCTGGCAGTGCTTTCTTTAAGGCCATTAAGCTAGGCATATAGTGCTCAACTGATGGATCCACCCGGATCCCAAGGTATATCAAAGCCAATTTTAATTAACAATGATTTGTGATTTAGTAGTGAGCACAAAGTAGCATATATCATGCAACAACAAAGTCTAACTCTCTTCGTATGCATCGGCATGCCATAAAAGAACAATTGATGCACAGATAGTAAAGGCCAATGCATAGTATAAACAGTTTCTTACAATTTTATCATGTAGGAAACATGGAGAGGCGGAGATGTAGTTACTATCTCATAATAATTGCAAGTAGGAGCAGCAAGCACATGCATATTATATCTATCAAAATGATCATGTGTAGTAGTGAAACGCAACCCATCAATATAATCCTTAATAAGGGCAAACTTCCCCGATATAGTGTAGTCGGGAGAATTCAAAAAGATAATAGGACTATCATGCGTGGGTGCAATAGCAACAATTTCATGTTTAACATAATGAACTATAGCAAGTTCATCTCCATAAGCATAATTCATATTGGCATCTTGGCCACAAGCATAGCAAGTATCATAAAAAGGGATATTTCAAAAGAATCAACGGGATCATAACAATCATCGTAGCATTCATCCTTCGGTAAATTCGAAGGGAAATTAAACAATGTATGGGATAAAGAGTTACTCTCAGTAGATGGTGGGAACGGGTGATCAATCCGCTCTTCCTCCTTTTGTTGTTCGCTCTCCTCCTCTCTTTTTCATCCAATGAGCTCACAATGTCATTAATTTCTTCTTCCATAGACTCCGGTAAAATATTAGTCTCTTCTTGGATGGCAGAGACTTTCTCAATAAATTCATCAATATCATAATTGTATTTATAATTCTCATAGCAATATTTAAGGATAGCTAAATTTTCAGGTCTATAAACTGAATCATCAAAATTTTCAAACTCTTTAAACAAAGATTCAATTTCACATGCACCCTTAAAAGCAACAAATTCTTCTATCCGTTCCACATCATAGTAATCATATATACCATTAGCATAAGAAGCTAAGGTTTCATTATCATTAAATTTGCATGAAAAGGGAAGGTGTGGAGCCTTCATCCTAGAGCAACAAGTATAATCATGTCTCAAGCATAGATCCCGAGCATACCAACGCAACATATAAATTTGATCCCATAATAGTTTCGATTTTTTAGTCAAGCAATAATCCCAAAAGTATTCACGTTGATCCAACGTGTCTCCCATTATATAATTCCATGGGGTTTTCTCAGGATTATTAATGTAGTGCATAATATTTTTCACATAATGAGCATCGATGGTTTTATGAGGTTCCCCATCTCCATCAGTAGGAAGTAAACCTAATTTTTTTGGTATTTTGTGTTCCATATCCATAACTAAAGATCGAGAACAACTTAGAACAACAAATAGGAACTACTTAGTGATAAAGCAAACAAGCACACACAAGAATATTCACCCCACGCTATAACTCCCCGGCAACGGTGCCAGAAAAAGGTCTTGATAACCCACAAGTATAGGGGATCAATTGTAGCCTCTTTAGATAAGTAAGAGTGTCGAACCCAACTAGGAGCTAAAGGTAGAACAAATATTCCCCTCAAGTTTTATCGACCACCAATACAACTCTACACACGCTTGACGTTCGCTTTACCTAGAACAAGTATAAAACTAGATGTACTTTGTAGGTGTAATGGGATAGGTTTGCGAGAATATAAGGAGCATGTAAATAAAAACTAGGGGCTGTTTTAGGTAAAGAAGCAATAAAGTTAGTATAGCGAGTGTGGAAAAGTGGTGGTAGGAGTTGCGAAATTGTCCCTAAGCAATTGACTACTTTACTAAACCGATAGCAAGTTTTATGTGGGAGAGGCCACTGCAAGCATGTCATCCCTGACTTGGAATTCTATGCACTTATGATTGGAACTATTAGCAAGCATCCGCAACTACTAATGTTCATTAAGGTAATCCCAAACCATAGCATTAAGATATATTGGTCCCGCTTCAATCCCGTATGCATCAATTTCTATGCTAGGTTGAAGCTTCTGTCACTCTTGCCCTCCAATACATAGTCATATCAACATACAACTAACACTATGGTGTCATCCACGCGCGCGCTCATATGATGGGGACCAAAGGACAGCAACATAACCACAAGCAAATTAAACCAATCATAGCAATTCACCAATTACCGATAGGACAACGAAAATCTCCTCAGGCATCATAGGATGGCAACACAGCATTGGATAATAATATGAAGCATAAAGCACCATGTTCAAGTAGAGGGTACAACGGGTTGAGGCAGAGTGGACTGCTGTAGATAGATGGGGGAAGGTGATGAAGATGTTGGTGAAGATGACAGAGGTGTTGGTGTAGATTGCGGTGACGATGATGGCCCCAGCGGCATTCCGGCGCCACCGGGAGAGAGGGGGAGAGGGCCCCCTTCTTCTTCTTCTTCCTTGACCTTCTCCCTAGATGGGAGAAGGGTGTCCCCTCTGGTCCTTGGCATCCATGGCATGGGAGGGGCGAGAGCCCCTCCGAGATTGGATCTGTCTCTCTGTCTCTCTCCGTTTCTACGTTCCCTGATTCTGCCCTTTCACCGTTTCTTATATTCCCGGAGATCCATAACTCTGATCGGGATGAAAATTCGACATGATTTTTATCCGGATATTGGCTTTCTTGCAGCGAAAGAATGCATCAACTGCCTTACGGGGTGGCCACGAGGGTCAAGGGCGCGCCCACCGCCCTGGGGCACTGCCCCCGGCCTCGTGGCCCCCTCGGGCATCATCTCGCGTTGATTCTTCTTCCCAAAAATAACATATATTCCAAAAAAATCTCCGTAAGTTTTCCCTTTGATATGGATTTTCTGCAAAACAAAAAACATGCAACAAACAGGAACTAGCACTGGGCACTGGATCAATATGTTAGTCCCAAAAATAGTATAAAAAGTTGCCAAAAGTATATAAAAGTTGTAGAATATTGGAATGGAACAATCAAAAATTATAGATACGATGGAGACGTATCAACGTGCTCTGTTTGCAATCCATCAAAGTGTTCCTCCAACCTTCTCCCTTCTTCAACTTATGCCTGCATCAATGGATTCTGGTAATCCTTGTTAACCTGTCTCACCATAAGCTGCGAATCTCCATGGATGATCAACTTCTTGATCCCCAACTCTACTGCTATTCTGAGACCAGCAAGGAGCCCTTCATATTATGCAGTGTTGTTGGTAGCCTTCTCCCGTGGAAAATGCATTTGGACCACTTACTTGTGGTGCTCTCCGGTGGGCGCGACAAGGAGCATGCTAGCCCCTGCACCTTGTAGTGAGAAGGCACCATCAAATACATGACCAACTATTGAGGTGCCTCTTTGCCGAGGATAACTGTTTCCGGTGTCTCTTCGTCTAGAGTGGGTGTCCATTCAGCAATGAATTCCGCTAGTGCCCTTCTTTGAATGGTTGAGGTACTCTCATACTTCAACACAAAGCTTGACAGTTCTAGTGCCCATTCAACTATTCTGCCGGTAGCTTCAGGATTTCTCAGTATGCGTTGCAAAGGGAAGGAAGTGACAACCGTGATCTCATGGGCTTCGAAGTAGTGGCGCAGTTTCCTTGAGGCCATGATGAGGCCGAAGATTAAATTTTTCCCTCCAGAGTATCTTGACCTAGCCCCCTACAACAGGGAGCTAACAAAGTACACTGTCCACTGCACCACTTTATTCTTTGTCGTGGTTTTGGGATTGCCTTTGTTATTCTGCTCTTCTTTCTCCTGTTTTGCACCCAACCTTGCTACCACGGGTTCATTTCCTTCTCCAGAGAGGACAGTAGCTGCGGCTGCTCCTTCATCTACTTCTCGCTGCGCCACCAGTGCCGCACTAACCACTTGATTGGTTGCCGCTAATTATAGCAACAACAGTTCTTGTGGTTTAGGAGCGACCAAACTGGGAGTAGAGGAAAGATTGACTTTCAAGTCTCATAGCGTTGCTTATGCTTTCGGGGTCCACTTCATTGGTCCTGCCTTCTTTAGAATTTTGAAGAATGGCAGGGCGCGCTTGGCAGACTCGAAACTGAACCTACACAGTGCGGCAACACATCTAGTTAAATGCGTCACGTCTTTGAGTGGCTTGGGTGCTTGAATCTGCTCAATCGCTCTGATCTTGTCGGGGTTGGCCTCTATCCCCCGGAGAGACACAAAGAAGCCAAGTAGCTTGCCAGAGGGAACACCAAACACACACTTCTTAGGGTTCAACTTCAAGTTGATCTTGCGCAGGTTAGCAAAGGTTTCTTCCAAGTCCTGAATGAGCGTTGATTTGTCCTTGGTTTTAACCACTATATCATCCATGTAAGCTTCAATATTCCTGTGCAACTGAGGCTCAAACCCAAGTCGCACTGCTCTTGCAAAAGTGGATCCAGCGCTCTTTAACCCGAAGGGCATCCACACAAAGCAGTATGTGCCACATGGGGTTATGAACGCGGTTTTCTCCCCGTTTTCCTTGGTCATGTATATTTGATGGTACCCGAAGTATGCATCCAGGAAGGAAAGCAGATCGCACCCGAAAGTGGAATCCACAATCTGGTCGATGCGTGACAAGGGGAAAGGGTCCTTCAGGCATGCCTTGTTCAGATCTCTGAACTCTATGCAAAGCCTCCATTTCCCATTCGCCTTGCACGCCACCACCGGGTTCGCCAACCATGTCGGATGCAACACTCCTCTGACCAAACTAGCCGCTTCAAATTTCTTGATCTCTTCGGTAATGAATTGTTGCCGCTCCAAATCTTGTTTTCTGACCTTCTGCTTGATGGGCCGGGCATGAGGGAAGAGAGCAAGGTGGTGCTCGGTTACGTCCTTGGGAACGCCGGTGATGTTAGATGGTTGCCAAGCAAACACATCGACATTTGCTCGCAAGAAGGCAAAGAGGACGCTTTCCTATTTGTTGTCAAGGGTGGAGCTGATGGTAAATGTACCATCAGCACCATGCAGCCCTGCTGGAACCTTCTTCACAACAGGCGAAGCAACTTTGGATCTCTTGCTAGTGGAACTTCTGGCAAATCATCGACGGGTGCGGCGCACTCCGAAGAGGCGCGCTTCCCGGATCCCTTGCCGGTATCTTTGCTAGCTTTCTTTCCTTTCTTGTTTTCCTTGGCAGGAGCTGCAGCTTCTGCAGCCTCGGCAGCGACCGCATCCCAATACATCTTATCCACACATATATTGCATCTTTCTTGTCTGACGGGATGGAGATGACGCACATTGGCCTTGGCATCTTTAGAGTATTATAGGCATAGTGGGATGCCGCCATGAATTTTGCCAGAGCTGGACGACCAAGGACCCCATTGTACGGCAAATGAAGCTCAACCACATCAAACACAATCTTCTCAGTTCGGTAGTTAAATTCTCCTTCAAATGTTACTGGCAGCGTGATCTTCCCCTTAGGATGGCTCCTGCCGAGGTTGATTCCTTGAAACATGCCAGTAACACTGAGCTCTTCATCTGATATTTCCAACTTGCTTATTGCCTTGGGGTAAATCAGATTCAACCCTGCCCTGCCGCAACCAGCATCTTTGTGACCTTGAGGTTGCGGATTGTTGGTGAAACCGACAACGGCAAACACCCTACCGCGGTGGTGTGGTCAGGGTGATCCTCTTCGTCAAAGATGATGGGCGTGCGGGACCATTTGAGTGGTTTCCGGAAATATGTTGTTGGCTCTACGACATTAACCTCACGCGCCCACTATTTAAGCTGGAGGTGAGAGGAGTGCAAAGATGCTCCTCCGTTAATGCATAGGGCCTTTGTTGCTTTCTGGAACTCTTGCTCACTGGTTTCCTCTTCATCGCCTTCATCACTTTTGTCATCACCTTCCTTCTTTTCACGACCTCTAGTAGGTTTTCCTTGCTGCTGGGGAATCTTGTCGCAGTGGCCTCCTCTGCCGCGTCGGCCCTTCCCACCAGCACCTTCTTGGTATCTTTCCTTGTCACGCTTCTCGTACTCGGCTTTCTGCTACTTGACAAGTTGCTCAACTTGATGAAACTCTTGGAGATCATGGCCCTTTGTCCGGTGGATCATACCTTATGGCCCGTCCGGCTTGGCAGCTATTTTGGCCACCTCCGTCTACTGGCAATCATTGCACACGGCAACTTCCTTGTCAGGAGCTTCAGTCTTGGCTTTCTTGTTGTTACTAGGGGTGCCATAACCCTCAACAGCCCGTACTTCCTTTTCCTTGCGCTTCTTGTGGCGCTTTTTATTCTTCCTCTTCAGGTTAGTGGTGTCGTCATCATATTCTGAGTCAACTTCGATGCCGTTCCCTTCTATGGGGAGTCGCCTCCCTTCCTCTGTACGGGCACTCTTATCCGCCAAGGTGTACAGCTTGTTCACAGTCTTGGGCAACCGGTGATTCATCTTGGAACGTATCCTCCTATTGCGCACATTTGACTAGATGTTCCGGAAACTTTCCACTTCCTTCAGCCATGACCTCACATTCGGCTTGAGAGCCAAACGGAAGTAGTTGACAAAGACCTTCTCATCTCTTCCTCCGGTGGCCTAAATAGCATGGTGTAGATGCTCAAGAACTCTGTCGGGTTCAGCCTTCCATCATACTTTTCTGGTATTTCTGGCTCGAAAACGCGGGCAGATGGCCAACGCACTTGCCACAACTCGCGAGTGAAGGCAGGGCACCTAACCTCAAAAGGCAAGTATCCGCCTTCACTAGGCGCGGGTTCATCGACGTCTGGGCCATTGCGCCTGTCAGATTGGCGGCGGGTTTCACGGCGCCGCTCTAGAGTGCGCGCGCATCTTCCCTCCGCCGATCTTCCAGGACCTGCCGCTGATCCTCACGGGCTTGCGGGTCAGACGAGGCCATCGATGCTTCATCGGGCACGTGGTCGCATCGCTCTTGTCGCTTCCCTTGGGCTGGCTGGAGTGGAGGGGATTGCGTCGTGGCAGTGGCCCCCTCAACACGGTCAGCAACCCGGGTCGTTGTTGTCTGTGGACGTCTCGATGGCCTCACCCACAACGATCCCTCTACTTCAACAAAGCCGATCAAACTCTAGATTGTGGCTCTCCACTCATCCATTTGATCAGCCGCTGGCGGGAACCATAGCAGGAGTTGGGCCCGTGCCATGGCTTCTGTGGCAGTGCTTGGAATTGAAGATGAGGCAGAGTGCGATCTTGCTTGGCTCCTAGTAGTACCAGCAGGAGCGGCACTGCGTCCTCGTCGGTGTGAGCTGGCCGTCAAGGTGATTCGACGATGAGTAGGGTGTGCCTGAGGGTTAACAACCTCGTTCGATGCTCTTTCTTGATTGTTCTGCTCTTGGCAAGGCCCGTGCCTCGTAGGCGCACCCGTAACAGGGGCAACTATGGGATCGCAGCTCGCACCAGAGCAGGTGTTGTCGCTACGGCCGCGCCCACTAGCACGGTAGGGAGGTGGAGACTAGACGTTCTCCCCGCCCGCGTCCGGTGGGACGTGGCCGTCGGGACGTTGTTGAGATGTCGCCCTCCTTCGACGTCTTCGGCCCTCGCTTCCGCCGTAGGGGGCACGATGACAGCCCCGCCTGCTGATACGTCTCCAACGTATCTATAATTTTTGATTGTTCCATGCTATTATATTATCTATTTTGGATGTTCGATGGGCTTTATTATACACTTTTATATTATTTTTGGGACTAACCTATTAACCGGAGGCCCAGCACAAATTGCTGTTTTTTTTGCCTATTTCAGTGTTTCAAAGGAAAGGAATATGAAACAAAGTCCAAACAGAATGAAACCTTCGGGAACGTGATTTTCGGAACAAACGTGATCCAGAGGACTTGCAGTGGACGTCAATCAATCAACGAGGAGGCCACAAGGCAGGGAGGCACGCCTGCCCCCTGGGCACGCCCCCCACCCTCGTGGGCCCCTCTTAGCTCCCCAGACCGGCCTCTTTCGCCTATATATACTCATATACCCTGGAAACATCAGAACAGGAGCCAAAACACTGTTTCCACCGCCGCAACTCTCTGTACCCGTGAGATCCCATCTTGGGGCCTTTTCCGCCGCTACACCGGAGGGGGCATTGAACATGGAGGGCTTCTACATCAACATCATAGCCTCTCCGATGATGTGTGAGTAGTTTACCTCAGACCTTCGGGTCCATAGTTACTATCTAGATGGCTTCTTCTCTCTCTTCGGATCTCAATACAAAGTTCTCCTCGATTCTCTTGGAGATCTATTCGATGTAATCTTCTTTTGCGGTTTGTTTGTCGAGATCCGATGAATTGTGGGTTTATGACCAAGATTTTTTATGAACAATATTTGAATCTCCTCTAATTTTTTATGTATGATTGGTTATCCTTGCAAGTCTCTTCGAATTATCAGTTTGGTTTGGCCTACTAGATTGATCTTTCTTGCAAGGGGAGAAGTGCTTAGCTTTGGGTTCAATCTTGCGGTGCTCGATCCCAGTGACAGTAGGGGAAACGACACGTATTGTATTGTTGCCATCGAGGACAAAAAGATGGGGTTTATATCATATTGCTTGAGTTTATCCCTCTAAATCATGTCTTCTTGCTTATAGCGTTACTCCGTTCTTATGAACTTAATACTCTAGATGCATGCTGGATAGCGGTCGATGTGTGGAGTAATAGCAGTAGATGCAGGCAGGAGTCGGTCTACTTGTCACGGACGTGATGCCTATATACATGATCATACCTAGGTATTCTCATACCTATGCTCAATTCTATCAATTGCTCGACAGTAATTTGTTGACCCACCGTAATACTTATGCTATCTTGAGAGAAGCCACTAGTGAAACCTATGGCCGCCGGGTCTATCTTCCATCATATTAATCTCCCGTCAACAAATTATGTCTGTCGCCGTTTATTTTGCTTTCTTTACTTTTAGTCTTTATCATAAAAATACCAAAAATATTATCTTATCATCTCTATCAGATCTCACTTTTGCAAGTGGCCGTGAAGGGATTGACAACCCCTTTATCGCGTTGGTTGCAAGCTTCTTATTTGTTTGTGTAGGTACAAGGGACTTGAGCGTGGCCTCCTACTGGATTGATACCTTGGTTCTCAAAAACTGAGGGAGATACTTACGCTACTTTGCTGCATCACCCTTTCCTCTTCAAGGGAAAACCAACGCAGTGCTCAGGAGGTAGCAAGAAGGATTTCTGGCACGGTTGCCGGGGAGTCTACGCACAAGTCAAGACATACCAAGTACCCATCACAAACTCTTATCCCTCGCATTACATTATTTGCCATTTGCCTCTCGTTTTCCTCTCCCCCACTTCACCCTTACCGTTTTATTCGCCCTCTTTTCTGTTCGCCTCTTTTTCGCTTGCTTCTTGTTTGCTCATGTGTTGGATTGCTTGCTTGTCACGATGGCTCAAGACAATACTAAATTGTGTGACTTTACCAATACCAACAAAAAATGATTTTCTTAGCACTCCGATTGCTCCTCTTACCGAAGCTGAATCTTGTGAAATTAATGCTGCTTTGTTGAATCTTGTCATGAAACATCAATTCGCTGGCCTTCCTAGTGAAGATGCCGCTACCCATCTAAATAGGTTTGTTGATTTGTGGTATATGCAAAAGAAGAAAGATGTGGATAATGATATTGTTAAATTGAAGCTATTTCCGTTTTCTCTTAGAGATCATGCTAAAACATGGTTTTTGTCTTTGCCTAAAAATAGTATTGATTCTTGGAATAAGTGCAAAGATGCTTTTATCTCTAAGTATTTTCCTCCCGCTAAGATCATTTCTCTTAGAAACAATATTATGAATTTTAAGCAACTTGATCATGAACATGTTGCACGAGCTTGGGAGAGGATGAAATTAATGATACGTAACTGCCCTACTCATGGTTTGAATTTGTGGATGATTATACAAAAAATTTATGCCGATTGAATTTTGCTTCTAGAAACCTTTTAGATTCGGCCGCTGGAGGCACTTTTATGGAAATCACTTTAGGAGAAGCTGCTAAACTCCTAGATAATATTATGGTTAATTATTCTCAACGGCACACTAAAAGATCTACTAGTAAAAAGGTTCATGCGATTGAAGAAATTAATGTTTTGAGTGGAAAGATGGATGAACTTATGAAATTGTTTACTAATAAGAGTGTCTTCTGATCCTAATGGTATGCCTTTGTCTACTTTGATTGAGAATAATAATGAATCTATGGATGTGAATTTTGTTGGTAGGAATAATTTTTGTAACAACGCGTATAGAGGAAACTTTAATCCTAGGCCGTTCCCTAGTAATTCCTCTAATAATTATCGTAATTCCTACAACATTTCTTATGGAAATTTTAATAAGATTCCCCTCTGAATTTGAAACTAGTGTTAAAGAGTTTATGAATTCACAAAAGAATTTCAACGCCTTGCTTGAGGAAAAATTGCTCAAAGTTGATGAATTGGCTAGGAATGTGGATAGAATTTCTCTTGATGTAGATTCTTTGAAATTTAGATCTATTCCACCTAAGCATGATATCAATGAGTCTCTCAAAGCCATGAGAATTTCCATTGATGAGTGCAAAGAAAGAACCGCTAGGATGCGTGCTAAGAAAGATTGCTTTGTGAAGGCGTGTTCTTCTAGTTTTTATGAGAATAAAGATGAAGATCTAAAAGTTATTAATGTGTCCCCTATTAAATCCTTGTTTTTCAATATGAATTTTGATAATGATGGGACTGGAGATGAGTCAACTTTAGTTAGAAGGCGTCCCAAAAATTCAGAGTTTTTAGATCTTGATGCAAAAATTGGTAAAAGTGGGATTGCAGAGGTTAAAACTTTAGATAGCAATGAACCCACTATTTTGGATTTCAAGGGATTTAATTACGATAATTGCTCTTTGATAGATTGTATTTCCTTGTTGCAATCCGTGCTAAATTCTCCTCATGCTTATAGTTAAAATAAAACCTTTACTAGACATAGCGTTGACGCTTTGATGCAACCTTAGGAAGAAAAACTTGAGTTGGAAATTTCTATCCCTAGAAAACTTTATGATGAGTGGGAACCTACAATTAAAATTAAAGATCATGAATGCTATGCTTTGTGTGATTTGGGTGCTAGTGTTTCCACGATCACAAAAACTTTGTGTGATTTGCTAGGTTTCCGTGAATTTGATGATTGTTCTTTAAACTTGCAGTTTGCGGATTCTACTATCAAGAAACCTATGGGAAGAATTAATGATGTTCTTATTGTTGAAAATAGGAACTATGTGCCCATAGATTTCATTGTTTTTGATATATATTGCAATCCGTCATGTCCTATTATTCTTGGTAGACCTTTCCTTAGAATGATTGGTGCAATCATTGATATGAACGAAGGGAATATTAGATTCCAATTTCCGTTAAGGAAAGGCATAGAACACTTCCGTAGAAATAATATTAAATTACCATATGAATCTATTATGAGAGCCACTTATGGATTGCCTACCAAAGATGGCAACACCTAGATCTATCCCTGCCTTTATGCCTAGCTAGGGGCGTTAAACGATAGCGCTTGTTGGGAGGCAACCCAATTTTATTTTAGTTTTTTTTGCTTTTTGGTTCTGTTTAGGAATAAAAAATACATCTAGATTCTGTTTAGATGTGGTTTTGTGGTTTAATTAGTGTTTGTGCCAAGTAGAACCTTTGGGGAGACTTGGGAAAAGTCTTTGCGATCTTGCTGTAAAAAACAGAAACTTTAGTGCTCACGAGATTAGCTACAACTTTTTACTGGAGAGTGATATTTAGTTGATTCTTTTTGAAGAGGATTAATAGATAAATTTCTCACGTCCAGAAACTTATTTTAGAATTTTTGGAGTTCTAGAAGTTTGCATTAGTTACAGATTACTACAGACTGTTCTGTTTTTGACAGATTCTGTTTTTCGCGTGTTGTTTGCTTATTTTGATGAATCTATGGCTACTAATGGAGTTTATGAACCATAGAAAAGTTGGAATACAGTAGGTTTAACACCAATATAAATAAATAATGAGTTCATTACAGTACCTTGAAGTGGTGTTTTGTTTTCTTTCGCTAACGGAGCTCACGAGATTTTCTGTTAAGTTTTGTGTTGTGAAGTTTTCAAGTTTTGGGTAAAGATTTGATGGATTATGGAATAAGGATTGGCAAGAGCCTAAGCTTGGGGATTCCCAAGGCACCCCAAGGTAAAATTCAAGGACAACCAAAAGCTTAAGCTTGGGGATGCCCCGGAAGGCATCCCCTCTTTCGTCTTCGTCTATCGGTAACTTTACTTGGGGCTATATTTTTATTCACCACATGATATGTGTTTTGCTTGGAGCGTCTTGTATAATTTGAGTCTTTACATTTTAGTTTACCACAATCATCCTCACTGATTACACCTTTTGAGAGAGACACACATGATTCGGAATTTGTTAGAATACTCTATGTGCTTCACTTATATCTTTTGAGCTATATAGTTTTTGCTCTAGTGCTTCACTTATATCTTTTAGAGCACGGTGGTGGTTTTATTTTAAAGAAATTATTGATCTCTCATGCTTCACTTATATTATTTTGAGAGTCTTAAACAGCATGGTAATTTACTTTAATTGTGAAATTAATCCAAATGTGATAGGCATCCAAGATGAGCATAATAAAAACGTGCATATTGAGTTCATTGAATATCATGAGAAGTTTGATACTTGATAATTGTTTTGAGATATAAAGGTGGTAATATTAGAGTGTGCTAGTTGAGTAATTGTGAAATTGAGAAATACTTGTGTTAAGGTTGGCAAGTCCCGTAGCATGCATGTACGGTAAAAGTTGTGTGACAATTTTGACACATAAGGTGTTCTTTTATTGCTTTCCTTATGAGTGGCGGTCGGGGACGAGCGGTGGTCTTTTCCTACCAATCTATCCCTCTAGGGGCATGCGTAGTAGTACTTTGCTTCGAGGGCTAATAAAATTTTGCAATAAGTATATGAGTTCTCTATGACTAATGTGAGTCCATGGATTATACGCACTCTCAACCTTCCATAATTTTCTAGCCTCTACGGTACCGTGCATTGCCCTTTCTCGCCTTGAGAGTTGGTGCAAACTTCGCCGGTGCATTGAAACCCCATGATATGATACGCTCTATCACACATAAACCTCCTTATATCTTCCTCAAAACAGCCACCATACCTACCTATCATGGCATTTCCATAGCCATTCCGAGATATATTGCCATGCAACTTTCCACCGTTCCGTTTATTATGACACGCTCCATTATTGTCATATTGCTTTGCATGATCATGTAGTTGACATCGTATTTGTGGCAAAGCCACCATTCATAATTTTTCATACATGTCACTCTTGATTCATTGCATATCCCGGTACACCGCCGGAGGCATTCACATAGAGTCATATTTTGTTCTAAGTATTGAGTTGTAATTCTTGAGTTGTAAGTAATAAAAGTGTGATGATCATCATTATTAGAGCATTGTCCCATGTGAGGAAAGGATGATGGAGACTATGATTCCCCCACAAGTGGGGATGAGATTCCGGACTAAAAAAAGAGGCCAAAGAAAAAAAAAGGCCCAAGAAAAAAATGAGAAAGGAAAAAAAGGAAAAAAATGAGAGAAAAATAGAGAAGGGACAATGTTACTATCCTTTTTCCACACTTGTGCTTCAAAGTAGCACCGTGATCTTCATGATAGAGAGTCTCCTATGTTGTCACTTTCATACACTAGTGGGAATTTTTCATTATAGAAATTGGCTTGTATATTCCAATGATGGGCTTCCACAAAATGCCCTAGGTCTTCATGAGCAAGCAAGTTGGATGCACACCCACTTAGTTTCTTTTGATGAGCTTTCATATATTTATAGCTCTAGTGCATACGCTGCATGGCAATCCCTACTCCTCTCATTGACATCAATTGATGGGCATCTCCATAGCCTATTGATTAGCCTATTGATTAGCCTATTGATTAGCCGCGTCAATGTGAGACATCAATTGATGGACCATGCTCCCACTAGCCTTCCGATTGAGAAACTCTTTCTCAAGGAAAACTCCATGTCGAGCGACAAACACTTTGCCCCCTTCACGGTTGTAGAAGTAATATCCTAAGGTTTCCCTTGGATATCCCACGAATATGCACTTGTCCGATTTGGGTGTGAGCCTGTCCGACTGGAGTCGCTTGAGGTATGCTTCGCATCCCCAAACTTTCAGAAAAGACAAACTGTGACTCTTTGCAGTTCATATCTCATATGGTGTCTTATCTACAGACTTAGATGGTACCCTGTTTCGTGTAAAAGTTGCAGTTTCTAGAGCATATCCCCAAAATGACAAGGGTAAATCCAACTGACTCATCATTGATCGGACCATGTCCAACAGAGTCCGATTCCTCCGTTCCAACATGCCATTTCTTTGTGGTGTACCCGGAGGAGTCAGTTGTGGAACTATTCCACGACTCTTTAGATGATCATCAAACTCCTGGCTCATATACTCACCGCCACGATCAGATCGTAGAAGTTTGATTTTCTTGCCGAGTTGATTTTCCACTTCGTTCTGAAACTCCTTGAACTTTTCAAAAGTTTCTGACTTGTGCCTCATCAAGTAGACATATCCATATCTACTCAAGTCATCGGTAAAAGTCACAAAGTATTGGAAACCACCTCTGGCTGTCGTGCTCATTGGTCCACATACATCACTATGTATAAGTTCCAACAGCTCGGACGCCCTCTCGCAACTCTTTTCAAAAGGAGTCTTAGTCATCTTATCGAGTAGGCAAGACTCGCATGTCTCGAATGATTCAAACTCAAACAAAGTTAGAATTCCATCATCATGGAGCTTCTTCATGCGCTTTTGACTAATGTGTCCTAGTCGACAATGCGATATGTAAGTCAGATTTATCTCATTAGGCCTATGCCTCTTGAGATTTATGTTATAGACTGATTCACCTTCAAGATCTAGGATAAATAACCCATTCACAACGGGTGCAAAGCCATGAAACATATTTTTCAAGTAAATAGAACAACAATTGTCCTTAATACTGAATTCATAACCTTGTCTCATCAAACATGAGGCAGAAATAATGTTTCAACTCAAAGCAGGAACATAATAACAATTATCAAGTTCCATTACAAATCCTGAAGGTAAATTAAGTTGCATAGTGCCGACGGCTAGTGCAACAACTCTTGCTTTATTCCCGACACGTATGTCGACTTCTCCTCTTGCGACATTCCTAGTTCTGCTTAGCCCCTGCATTGAGTTGCATATGTGAACAACCGATCCAGTATCATATACCCAAGAGCTACTAGAAACATCAGCAAGATAAATGTCTATAACATATACAACAAGTGTACCTGAAGAAGAAGTCATACTTCCAATCTTCTTGCCCTTCTCGGCAAGCCACTTGCTGCAGTTCCTTTTCTAGTGTCCAGGTTCCTTGCAATGAAAGCAAATACTCCCCGAGGCCGTCCCTAACTTAGGCGCAGTGGCGGTAGTTGGAATTGCCTCATTCTCCTTGCCCTTTGCCTTTTTCTTGGACCAGCTCTTCTTGAACTTAGCCGAGTTCTACACCATCCACATTTGACGATGCGTACCTTTCTTGATATCCCGCTCTGCCACTTTGAGCACCCCATGCAATTCAGTGAGCTTCTTTTCCATCCCATGCATATGGTAGTTCGAGATGAACGGCCCATAGCTATCCAGAAGAGAACCCAAAATTGTATATGTGGACAACTCATCCCCAAGTGGGAAGCCCAGCCTATCCAGAGCTTGCATGTACCCGATCATCTTGATCACATGCGGGCTCAGTGGACCACCCTCTTTCAGCTTACAATCCATCAAGGATCGCCAGTCGGTATAACCTTTCGGTCCTAGCCTGCATTTGAAACATGCTCATAAGGTTCTCGATCATATCGAAAGCCTCAATATTTTCGAACTACTGTTGCATATCAGGCTCCATAGAAGCTAGCATGAGACAACTGATCTCGTTTGATTCATCAACGAGTTTATGGTAGGCATTTCTGGCTGTGGTATTAGCATTATCGGCAGGTTCCTCTGGAAGCGGATTCTCTAGAACTTGTTCCTTTTTCTCATGCCTAAGAACAATTCTCAGGTTTCTATACCAGGTGGTAAAGTTTGTCCCATTCAATTTATCTTTTTCCAGGATTGATTTCACGCAAAAGGGGTAACATGAGCAGGTGGTGCCATTGATCTACAACAGAAATATGCAAAACACTAAGACATGTATTCATGAAGAGTAATTCATATTAAACATTTTAATAAGATCAACATCCCTCGGTTGATACTTACTGATTCAAGATCCAAGATCAACATGTCAACTAGTGAGCTTTTGCATCACCGCTAGAGGACAAGATCACTTGGTAAGCAACTCTTGCTAATCGTATCTCCATACGACTCTTGTTCTTGGGAACATCTCATGCCTCGCCAACTCCTATGCCTCGTGGCCCAAAACTGTTTTGATAGCGACGACAAGTCAACCAATGCTTCACGTGTAAGAGTCCGACACAAACCCATCACTTCAAGGAGATCTAGTGGCCCGCCACTAAATATACTTCCTTCGTTCCTAAATATAATTCTTTCTAGAGATTGCACTATGGACTACATACGGATAAAATGAGTGAATCCACACTCTAAAACATGTCTATATACATCTGTATGTAGTTTGTAGTGGAATCTCGAAAAAGTCATATATTTAGGAACGGAGGGAGTACTTGACATGTGAAGGTCCAGAAATTGGGGAGGCATTTGTACTTGACATTCTTTGAAGGATCACCCTACTTAAAACATCTACCATGCAAAACAAGGGTGCATAAAAGGGATAAGCTGTCACAGGCAGTTTATATATGTGTGATATGGTATAGCCCCTTTTCACAGCGCATGGTGATCTCCATCTCCACGTGCGCGGTCTGCCCATGCATGGTTGTCCTCGTGGTGATCTCCATCTCCACGCCAAGTGTTACATAAGATACTATGCTATTGAAAACTTATAGCTATTGAAAGTAAATTACATTACATGGCTTCTCATGTTGACACGCAGGCCATTAATACAATAATGGGACAACCATATGGTTCCTGCCGGTTGCCGCACTCATGACACGCAGGTCATGAAACAATAATATACAAGAAACATACATGGGCTATACCAAATCACAGTCATTCCCTGCAAAAACGAGTCAGACATTCTACCGCCGAAGATAGAACCTCCTGAAACTCTATCTTCTAAGCGGATTTTGGCCTAGCCAGAAGCGCCGAAATTTCGTTCCGAATTTTGCCGCTAATCCAACATTTCATTAGGTTCAGTTTGACAGGTCTAGAGCAAAATCGGAGTTCGTATGCAAAAGTTACAGCTATTTTACCGAGACCGCTCCAACAGATTTCAGCACCGCGGAAATCACATTTCCAAGGTGTTGATCTATGTTCCGGTTCGATCAATATCATTGATCTTCGCGTGCTACATCCGGATTTACGTTCCACTGTCTACCCCGATTGCAGAAACCAATCGGTGGGGGTAAGTCGTGTCACGACCTCTGCGTCACGATCGCGGAAACAAGATCACGAAACCAACCTATAACACTGACGTGCGCGACCGATCTCATCGACCCGCACTTGAATCGATCTACATATCTCATATGCATATCATCAGCGGAGGCTCTGATACCACTGTAGGAACATGCGATACGCTACGCTAGCGCCAAATAAAATTTTCTACCGCGCCGCGCACCCAAGATCATGCTGCTGGAAATAGATCACGGGCAGTAACCGCAGTGGAGGTAGAGTTGGTGATGCGTGTAGCCGATCTCCCAAGCCGTCTCCTCCTGGCGTCGTCGATCTCCTGCGAACAACGAAGACCCGTGAACGGAGATCTCCCGCAAATGGTGCATCGCGGTTCCCTCAAACGGTTTGTCCAAGCACCGCAGATGGGATGCCTCCAAGGTATCCACACGTGCGGGGTGCAGCGGTGGGCGGCGGACTGCTAGGTCCAGTCGCACGTCATGGGCATGCGGAGTGGCGGCAGCTATCGAGGGTTGAATCTAGATTAAGCGTAAGTGGTGCGCCCACTCCCCTTTATATAGACCTCCGAGGTGGGCTCAACACTTGAGCCCACTAGGATTCTGCGTCCATTTTCCACTCGGATCCAATCCGAATGGGCTGCAGCCCCTTAAGTGTGCGACCCTATAGGTTCACGTACACATGGACATGACCAAGTCGATAGTTGGTAGAGGCTCCTGACAGAACATGCCAACTCCCATGTGTGCGTAAACTCGTTTGGCGAACCTCGACAATGTGTCATATGCAACATTCCTTTTGCCTCGTGATATTTGTTGTCGATCTCAAGGCGAGTACTTGTCAACCTTGTCATAGCTCGACCTCTCTTCTTGAAACCGAACTAGGTTAACACTTAACCCAAGTCGCATGGCCATGCTTTCTGAATCTGATCACTCGAGAGGGCCCAGAGAATATCTCTCCAAATAGGAGGGGCAAATCCCATCTTAGTTAACCATATCTCGCGGCATGTCTCACGACTCACCTGAAAGCTACCTTTATAACTACCCAGTTAAGGAGTAGCGTTTGATAGACCCTAAGTGAGTCGATCCTCATCCCGAGAACATGTGAGGACCTCAGGTCTAGGAGATGGCATAGACATTGTACTTGAGACTAACAGATGACAATCTCTCATTGCGTCTCAAAGTGGGTTTGTCCAACTCGGTGATCTCCATCCCCGAGTCCATACTATCAGTCTAGCATCTCCATGCACATGACTTGTGGAACATAGTCATCAACCGAGTCGTATACTAGTCAAGGATATGTGTCCGCATAACCTTATCAACTAGGGACCATTAAAACAATCATCATACAATACATAGTTCCACAAACAAGTCACATACTTATTGATACATATCATTGATGATGTTCAAGGACAATGCAAAGGACTCATGAATACATATGGAAATATCATCATCACATGATTGCCTCTAGGGCATAACTCCAACAGCGCCATCGGCCGTGCCCTTGGCGCAATCCCTCCCGTCTACAAGACCCCTATGAAGAACATGCATGCCACCCAAGCGGACGCGGTTTGTCTGGATCAGCTCCAGCTCTAGGACGAGGACCTGAAGGACCGCCTGAAGCGGGTGAACGACCTCCTCGACGCGGCCAACACGCAGCAAGACCGCCTCAACCAGCTCGCCAAGCCGACGGGATCCGGCTCGCACCATACCGACGACCCCGAGGACCAGCAGAACACGGCGTCTTCGCCACCCGGTGAAGCGCACTCCGACCACACCCGAACCCGGCGCAACCGCGCTCCGACGACTGCCGGCGGCTTGGCCGAAGAGCCGGCCTTGGAAGACTGGCGCCGGCGTGATCCTCCCCCTCCACCCAGCTGTCGTCCGGCTTTAGCCGACTCGGCCCCTCGCGGCGCGGTCGCCAGTCGGCTAGGCCCATGCACCATCGACGACAGCGACCGTCGCCACCGCCACGACCAACTCGCCCTCTGCCTAGAGCTGGAGGAGTACAACGCCATCGGGCCAGCTTGCTTCGCTCCATGCATCCAGGATGAGCCTTTCCACAAAGGGTTCACGCTCCCCCGCGACACCCCCAAGTGCAACGGCACCGTCAAGCCGGAGGACTGGCTCATCGACTACACCACCGCCATCGGCATCGCAGGCGGCAACTGCCGTCTAGCCATGTGTTATGCTCCGCTCATGCTCCAGGGCTCGGCCCGCACGTGGTTGAACAGCCTACCGGCTGGCAGCATCAACGCGTGGGTCGACTTCGAGCAGGCCTTCGTACGCAAGTTCACCGGCACCTACAAGTGGCCCGGCCGCCCCAGCCATCTCGCCATGTGCGTGCAAGGGCCGACGGAGACCGGCCGCGAGTACCTCACACGCTGGACTGAGCTTCGGAACAGCTGCGAGGGTGTCCACGAGGTTCAGGCCATCCAATACTTCGTCAGCGGTTGCCGTGATGGCACCCTCTTCAAGAACAAGCTCTTGTGCTCCAATCCGGCCACCATGGTCGCGCTCATGGTGACATCAGACAGGTACTTCAACGCCGTCTGCACCATGAAGATCCACATAGCGCTGGACCAAGCCGGCAAGGCGAAGCCAATCCCCCTCCCAAGCCGGCTGGCGAAAGCAACCGGCAATAGAATAACCAGAAGAACAACACGCGCAAAGACGACCAACCGGCTTAGCCCTACGACAACCGGGTGATCGTGGCCGCCGAACAGGCACCCGCGGCCGAGCCGGGTGCCAAACACCGGCAGGCCGGCAAGACGGCATGGCAACCCGCCATGAGCTTCGAGGAGATGCTCGATGCTCCCTGCAAACACCACAACGGTGCAAGGCCGTCCACGCACATGCTCCGGCAATGCGCCATCACCAAGCGCATCATGAGGGGCAACATCCCGCCTCCTCCAGCTCCGGCTCCGGGTGCGGGGCTGCGGCTTCCGCCTCCTCTGCCCCCGCCCCCGGCTGGCGGCGCGATGCGCGATGACGTCTACCCCGACCAAAACGCGACCTACGTTATCTTCACCAGCCTCGGCTATCGGATGTGGGGTTCCGGCAAGCCCTTAAGGTTCGAACTCTGGGGTGCGCACGAAGTCTTTCCCTCCTACCAATCCACGCCCTAGCTCGCTAAGATCTCACGGACGAACTCGACGAACTCGCAACACAGAAAGACACGAGGTTTATACTGGTTCAGGCGACCGTTATGGTGTAATACTCTACTCTAGTGTGGTGGTGGTGGATTACCTCTTGGGCTGATGATGAACAGTACAAGGGGAAGAACAGCCTCCTGAGGCTGAGGTGTTCTTGTGCTCGTCCAACTTGTGTGGGTGAGATGCCTCTGAGTGAGAGTTGTCCCCTACGGTGGTGGCTAGCTCTACTTATATAGGCCCTGGTCCTCTTCCCAAATACTTAGCGGGAAGGGAGCCAACAACGGCCGGCAAATTTGAAGGGGGAGAGCTAGTACAAGCTCTCCTAACAAAAGTTGTCTTTGCCTGCGAAAGGCGCTGGTGGTGACGCCGTCTTGGGCTCCATGATGACCTCCGTCCTGCCGTCCTTCTGGTCTTGGTCTCGTTGCACCAATAAGGCAACCTTCTCCAGATGCCTCGGTACCCCTCGCCTGTGCTGGCCTCCTTAGCACCAAAGAGGAAACAAGGACGCTGCACGCGTTGGCGCCCGCCGGGCGCCCTCCTGGTCTCGATCGTCATGGCTCACGTCACGAGAGCCTCGTGAGGTTTGCCCCGCCTTGATATCTCCGCTCCTCGTGAGCCTTCCTGGCCAGGCCACTCCTGAGGAGGTCTTGCGTCGTCCGCCTCGCGAGGCTTGGCCCCTCGTGAGGGTCTTGGATGCCTTGTTGATGAAGATGGGCCGTATGGCCCACTGACTTAGCCACGCCGAGGGCCGCAGGTAGGCAAGTCTGGGGACCCCCATTCCCAGAACACCGCAGTAGCCCCCGGGCCCAAGGTGCGCTCAGGCTTGGCTTCGCGGCGAAGCCAAGGGTCAGGTACGGAGCACCGCGGGCCCCAAAAGCCTGCGGCCTCGGTTGACGCGTGGCGGTTGATTGGACGTGGGCGTCTCCACTTCCCCACGCTGCCTCGGCAACTGCTTTACCTGACAAAAGGCTGGTGCAGGCAGCACTTGCCTTCATTCTTCTTCCTCGCCTCTCTCCAGATCCCCTTTCTCGGTCCTCGCCACCGCTACCTCCAGATCCGTTCCAATCTCATCCTGCATCTGCGATCCATGGCGCCACGCAAAGTCAGGACTTCCTCAGCACCAGCTTGGTATGAGCCGGCCCTTGAGGCGCCCACCGTCACGGAGAAGAGCCTCGCCTCCGTGTGCCTGCTGATGGCGGGTGAGAGCAATGAGTGGGGAGAGACCGAGCTCCGGCTTGCCTCCGACGTGCCGGAGCCTGTGGAAAGCACCTTCTTCCCCTTCTTCTCGAGCAGTGTTGCCGTCGGGTTGGTTCCTCCCTTCTCTGATTTCTTTTATGAAGTCCTCGACCACTACGGGCTGCAGGCATTGCATCTCCATCCCAACTCTGTCCTCCTCCTGTCCATCTTCGCCTACTACTATGAGGCGTACCTTGGCGTGATGCCATCGCTCCTGCGCCATTTCTTCTTCCTCCGTGTCAGCGAGGGGCACATCTTCGGATGCGCTAATTTCGTCGCATCCGGCAAGGCCAACTCGATCTCGAGCATCGGGAAGAGGGCAGACAACATTCGATCCAAGTGGGTCATGATGGACGCCAAGCGCGCCGATCCGCGTCTGGTGTTGCCAACGGTGGCGCCCTCTTCCAGCGGGGGGTGGCCCAAGGCGGAGCTTGCTGATGATCAAGCATCATTAGTGTTGGGGCAGATGATGACCGACTTGAAGCCGGGCAACGCTAAGGCGGCCAAGGTGACGGGGGTCATGCTCCTGAGAGAGTTCTTGACGCTGCGAGTTGCCCCGCTCCAGGCGTGCGCGCCCCTTGTGGGAGCTTGAAGAAGAGGGAAACAAGATCCGCCTAAGGCCGGGGGCCCTGCCTGACGATGAATTGGCCGCTGTCCTGCGTCTCATAGTAGGGGACAACCAGGAGTACCCGCCAAGCGCCTTCGTTCCCCTGTTCCAACACAGGGACCGGGAGGAATTCGTCGACTCCAGGCCGACCTTTGACGCGCGTGGGCTAGTGCCGCCAGCGCTCCCAGGAGCCCCTGCGGCACCGAAGCTGGTGGAGGTGTCCTCTAACGAGTCCCGTGGGGAGGAGGAAGAGGAGGTGGACTCGGAGAAGACTCTTGAAGAGGTGGGGGAGACTTCCCCTCTGAGCAAGGCCGAGATCCTCCGCGCCCTTCCCGACGACCCCGAGGCCGATACCTGCCGGGAGGAGAGGGAGCAGCCCCTCATCCCGACGAAGGGTAGGTCGTCGCTGGTGCCTCGCGAAGCCGCCTCCATCCCGACTCCTTCTGGGGCTGGCTCCGGCCCTGCCTCGGCATCGCCTGCCGCCGCCGAATCCCGCACGCCTGTTCCTCAGGTCCCAATGCTGTCAGGCTTCAAGCTCCCCAAGCGCAAGTATGTCGCGGTGGATCGGTAAGTGTCTAAGATTTGCCTTGTCCCTATTTGCACTTGTTATTTCCTGATGCTCACCCTCGGTCGATCAGGCAGGCGCCTTCAGCGAAGAAGAGGAAAGAGGGTACGGCGGCCGTGCCTTCCTCCGCAGAGAAAGGAGGCAGCAACGCCCATACCTCCCCAACCCGGTCGTCCTTGCGAGGCCAAGAGGAACATCGCCGTGTGGGATCAGCCCCCATGGCCCCGTAGGCTTCGGAAGTGCCAGCGTCTGGCGCGGTTGAAGAGGTCCCAGCTGCTCCGGAACCCGCTATCTCCCAGGTCCTGGTGACGACGTCGGCTCCTCCCACTGCTGCACCTCCACTCCCTGGTTCTTCTGCTCCTGCTACTATTCTAGAACGTGCTCTTTCGGAAATGTCCCGGTTGCAGGCAGATCTCCTGGGTGCAGACCCACGCCTGGTGGCCGGGCGCCTGGAGCTGGCCTCAGGCTGGCTTCACTCTGACCTTGCGGTTCGTGCGACGTTGGACCAGGCTACTGCGGCTTCCGAGAAGGAGAGGCAGAGAGCCGCCGAGGCTGCCGCCGATCGTGAGACGGCGCTGAAAGACGCCAAGGCCGCCTGTGACCGCTGCCAAGTGCTGGAGGACGAGTTGTAGAGCCTGCGTGACAAGCACGCCGAAGAAGCGCGCGGCCGCCTGGCAAAGGAGGAGGAGGTGAAGGCCCGGGAGGACGCTGTCAAGAACCATGATGCTGAGCTGGCAGAGCTGGGGAAGGCACAGGCCGCCGAGCGCAACCGGTTGGAAGAGTTGGAGCGGAAGGTGGAGGCGAGGGAGGCCGATCTTGACGCCAAGGCGCGAGTCCTGGCTGAAGACCACGCGGCCTTTGCCGACCTCGAGAAGATATCTTGCAAGGCACTGAAGACGCTCTACGAGCATGGCCTGGAGAAGTCGCTGGCCACTGATGAGGACGACCCCGCCCGGTTGCTTCCTCTCTTGGCGAAGGCGCTCGAGGAAGTCGTTGACGACATCGGTCCTATGGCGGAGGCAGAGGCTCGCGTCCTGTCTTCGGCTGCACTGACCCGCGATTTCAGCCACTTGTACCTTCGCGACCCCAACGCTTGCCTTGAGGAGCTGCTGGAACATGTGGCTGAGGATGACTGCGAAGCCGCCGCCGCAGCTATGCAAGGTCAGGTGGAGGCCCTGCTGGGGAAGTTCCATGGCTTTTCCTCCTCGCCATTGTCTGGCGATGCCGTCGGCCCTGCGGCTGGCGGTGCAGGTGAAGGCGTCACTACCCGGGATGGAGCACCTTCTGCAGGTGACGCCGGTGTTCAGGGGTGACCTGCAGCTAGTTTCCTGCTTTGTTCCTGCACCATGCATCAGGCCTCGTGGAGGCGTTTAGACTTTTCATTTGATACTGTGAGGACAGTATGTTTGTAATATTTGCTTCGAGATTTTGCAATTTTCTTCCTATCCTCTTTGTGTTCTACGTCAGCAAAGCCTGGCCCCGCGCATACCTCAACTGCCATTGGGCCGACCGGAGACCAGGACGGACCAAGGAGTGAGGGGCTACATGACCAGTTAGGCTCCTGAGCCGCGATGCTCAGGAGTCCCCCTTGATGCGCAAACAACTTATAGGGAGAGTACGTGAGGATAGATTAATGTTCTACGTCGGCAGTGCCCGGCCCCGCGCATACCTCAACCGCCATTGGGCCGGCCGGAGACCAGGACGGACCAAGGAGTGAGGGGCTACGTGACTAGTTAGGCTCCTGAGTCGCGATGCTCAGGAGTCCCCCTTGACGTGCAAACAATTTCCATACCTGCCCTCGCTGAGGCCTCGGGAGGGGCGCGCGACGCCCAGGTCCGGGAGACCTGGTTGGGTGGCGTGCGCTTGGGCGTGACCCGAGCGCAGCCCCCGTGCCCAGCCCCCTCGCACGGCTCTCCCGAGGGGAGGCGTTGCGGTGAGGCTGGAGGCTGAGCTCTGGGCTCCCTGAGGTTGGTACGACCATGGTGGCCGCCCTCAGTTGTTTATCACCAGCGCGGAGCATAGTGCTTCCGCTTGTGCACGGGCATAGCCGCTCCATGGCAGTGTCGACGGCCAGCGCGGAGCCTGGTGCTTCCACTTGTGCGTGGGATGGGGGCCCCCCTCCGGGAGGAGCCCCCGGGGCGTGTACAGCCCCGCCCTAACACGTGGCTTGCACGGCAGGGCTGCGAGGTGTATCTGGGCACTCGTGAGCAGCACGAGACTCACGAGGCCCTACCTCAAGGCGGGTTGCGCCTGGTCTTGAGTCTTGGTGACTGTATGTTCCTGCAAGGCGGTTTGGTGCAAGCACTCTACGTCCTCAGGTCCCGGCCCTCGAGCGAGCTCAGCCGCCGCTGGTATGCCAGGTCGCGATGCCGTGGTCAAGGCCAGGGGGTGAGGGCTGGAGAGCTAGTAAGAGCTCCTGAGTCACGATGCTCAGGAGCCCCCCTTTTAACGCGCAAGCGAATTGCACGGGGGAGTGGACCCGCGGTGGGTGGCAATCGAGCAGGTGATAACCGTAGGCAGGTTATGCAAGGAAGGCAAATCAGCTTGGGTAAATGCAGGGAGATACATGCCACTGGGTCCGGCCCGAGCAGCTTGGGGATGATGCAGCCCGAGGGGTGCCCCCAGCAAAGTAAGCTAAAGACATAAGAAAAAGGGATACATGCCACAGGGACGGACACATGCGGCCTGGGAATAATGCAGCCCGAGGGGCGCTCCCAGCTAAACGAGCTTGGAAAGTGTCACCTGGTTCTGTAGACGAAGCAGAGTTGGTGCAACTGAAGGCGTGCGTCGAAGGTATGACCCTTCACGAGCCACCGGAGCCCTAAGCCTCGGGAGGCTCTGGGGGTCGGGAGGTTCCCTGAAGGCCGTCTCCATCTCTTCCAGGACGGCGTGGTACCTGGCCTCCTGAGCCACCAGGACACGCCGCATGTTGCGCTGATAGGCCGACGCCGCGCTCGGCAAGCCGAAGGGCATGCTAATATAGCTGTGCGGCGGGCCCTCGCAACGGCCCACATGCGAAGCCCAGAAACGCTCCTGAGATGCGGCCCTGTTGAGCCCTGGGACGTCGATGCAGACATGCAGCCCAACATCCTCGCCTGGATGGGGAGCGGCGCCTCGTGAGCGGCGGTCGCCGCACATGGCTCTTGCATCATGCAGTTCCTGAGTGGTCTTGGTGATGAACTCCTGAGGGGTGGGCACTCCTTGACATGTGTTCTCATGAGGGAAACGTGTCGCGAAACACGCCTCCAAGTGGTTCCCAAGCGCCTCCCTCATGAGGTTGGCAAGGTCGGAGGCCCTCCAGAAGAGAGGCCCCGAGCCCTGCCCGAGGAGGGCATCGAGCACGCCTTCTTATGCGACAGAGGGAGGCGCCCCTGGAGCGGGCGCTGATCCTGACGAGGCTCCTGCTGTGATGCCACCCTCCTGAGGCTCGGCACGGCGCGGCTTCTTCTTCTTGGGGATGGCCTCTGGAGGGCCCTCTCTTCTGCCGTCGGGGTCGTTGATTGCTGCAGCTTGGAAGGCGCGCTCGAGGGAGCACACCACATCTCTCTCTTCACATGGGACCGTGATGATCCCGCCGCTTCCCGACATCTTGAGGACGTTGTAGGCATGGTGGGTGACTGCCATGAACTTGGCCAGGGCTGGATACCCGAGGATGGCTTTGTACGGCAAGCGGATGTGCGCGACGTCGAAGTCGATGAGCTCGGTGCGGTAGTTCTTGCGCTCTTCGAAGGTGACGGACAGGCGGACCTGCCCTATCGGTGTGGTGGAACCGTCGGTCACTCCTGAGAAAGGCTTGGTAGGCTGAAGCTGCTCATATGGCACTTGGAGGTTGTCGAATGTGTCGACGGATAGGACGTTGAGCCCTGCGCCGCCGTCAATGAGGGTCTTGGTAACTTGCACATTGCTGATGACGGGGGAGAAGAGCATCGGGAGGGCGCCAGCGGTGGCTGGGCACTTGAGCTGATCTGCCGAGTTGAAAGTGATGGCGCATTGGGACCACTTCAGCGGGCGTGTGGCCTCGAGCTTAGGGAGCACCGCGTTCACTTCGCGAGCGAACTGTTTGAAGACGCGCTGAGAGGCTGGGGTTGCGCGCCGCCCAAGATGCAGGCAATTGCACACGGCTCCTGGAAGCCCCCAGCCCCCTCGTCCTGATGGTGATTGTCGTTCCTTCTTGGAGGCGGCAGCGGGGGACGACCGGCGTTGCCTTGGGGGCGATCCTCACAAGGTTGGTCCCTCCATGCGCCCTCGCGAGGATGATCCTGCCAGCGGTCCTCACGAGGCCCCGTCGCGCCACTCTTGGCGTGGGCCATGGTCGTCCCAGCGTTTGCCTCCACGTCCTCCTCCACGGCCGTAGCCCCGGTCGCTGCGCTCGGGGCGTCGACCGAAACGTCCCTCGCGAATGGCTCTGAGCTCTTGACAGTCACTGGTGTTATGAGTGTTCACGTTGTGGAAGGCGCAGAACGGTCGGCTATTCTTGGATGACTCGGGCTGATCTCTGCCACGCTTGGTGTCAGGCTCCGTGGCTAGCTCTGCCGCTTCCTTGCGCTTCACGTCCTTGGCCTTGGCCTTCTTGTCTTCTGCTCCCGCAGCTAGCAGCTCGAGGAGGGAAAGGCGCCCCTCCTCAGCTCTCGTGCACTTGGTCGCCAGGTTGAACAGCTCCTCAGATGTGCACAGCTCCTCATGGATAGCGAGCTCTTCCTTCATCTTGACGTCGCGGATGCCGTCTGAGAACGGGGAGATGATGGCCTCGTCCGTGACCTTGGGGATCTTGAGGAGAGTGTTGTTGAAGCGCTGGATGTACTTCTGGAGGGTCTCTCCAGGTTGTTGCTTGATGCAGTGCAAGTCACCCATGGCCGCCGGTCGGTCGCGAGTGCCCTGGAAGTTGGCGACGAAGCGGTCGCGGATCTCGCCCTAGGAGGATATCGAGTCGTGCTGCAGGTTTAGGAGCAAGGAGCGGGCTCCATCCTTGAGAGCCATGGGATACCAGTTCGCCATGACTTTCTCATCGCCGTTGGCCGCTTTGATGCTCAGCTCGTAGAGCTGCAGGAACTCCACAGGGTCGACGGTGCCATCGTAGTGAGGAGGCAGATCCGACTTGAACTTGCCTGGCCAGGCGACGCTACGCAGCTCAGGGGTGAAGGTGCGGCAGCCGGCCATGGTTGCTGTAGCCCGCCTCGGAGGTGGAGCTTGGTCTTGATGAGGTCCATGCGGCGCCGCTGCGGGCGGCGCGCGGTCTTGACGAGGCGGCGCGAGGAGCGCAGGTGCAGCTTCTCGCAGCCGTGTGATTTCTTGGCAGCTTCTTTCTTCACGCGCGGGCGCCGGACGTGGAGGATCACGCCGTGGGGCCGCGCGCCTTGGCGCCAAGGCGCAGTCTGGGGGCAAAGGTGGTGGAGGTGCACCATGAGCCACGTCGCCTATGGCTGGCGGAGGGTGGGACAGAGAGTGGGACGGCGTCGGGGAGCCTCCCACGGCGCGGACGAGCTTGGCGACGCGATCGAGCCACTCCTCGTAGAGGTCGTCCACCGGGCGGCAGTGCAGGAGCTCGTTTGCGGCGAGGAGTGCGGCCCGCACCTCCATGGGAGTGCGGCATGCGTGAGACGAAGAACCGGCCGAGGTCAGCGACGGAGTGGCGGTGCGGCCGTCCTGCTGCACCGATGGATGCAGCGAGGACGCTTGCTGCTCGTTCCCCGCCGGGCCGGTGGCGGCGTTGGCGGCGGGACATGGAGAACGACGAGGTGGCCCGCCGACGGGAGCCGTCTGATCAACGCGGGCGGTGAGGGAAGCCGGCGCTCAGCTCGAGCGCGGCGAGCGTCTGCCATGGAGACGACGGAGTGACGAATTGATGGAAGGGAAGCTACGGCGCACCCCTACTTGGTGCGCCAAATGTCGGATGTGGGTTCCGGGAAACCCTTAAGGTTCGAACTCTGGGGTGCGCGCGAAGTCATTCCCTCCTACCAATCCATGCCCTAGCTCGCTAAGATCTCACGGACGAACTCGACGAACTCGCAACACAGAAAGACACGAGGTTTATACTGGTTCGGGCCACCGTTGTGGTGTAATACCCTACTCTAGTGTGGTGGTGGTGGATTGCCTCTTGGGCTGATGATGAATAGTACAAGGGGAAGAACAGCCTCCTGAGGTTGAGGTGTTCGTGGATAGCTCTACTTTTCGTCTTCCCAAGTATTGAGCGGGAAGGGAGCCAACAACAGCGGACAAATTTGAAGGGGGACATCTAGTACAAGCTATACTGACAAAACTGGTATTCGCCTGCGAAAGGCTCTGGTGGTGACGCCGTCTTGGGCTCCACGATGACCTCTGTCCTACCGTCCTTCTGGTCTTGGTCTCGTTGCACCCATAAGGCAACATTGGCCTGATGCCTCGGTATCCCTCGCCTGCGCTGGCCTCCTTAGCACCAAAGAGGAAACAAGGATGCTGCGCGTGCTGTCGCCCACCGGGCGCCCGCCTGGTCTCGATCGTCATGGCTCACGTCACGAGAGCCTCGTGACGTTTGCCCCGCCTTGATATCTCCGCTCCTCATGAGCCTGCCTGGCCAGGCCACTCCTGAGGAGGTCTTGCGTCGTTCGCCTCGCGAGGGTCTTGGATGCCTCGTTGATGAAGATGGGTCGTACGTGTAACACCCCGCATGTAACTTGCCATATTTGTAACTCCGACTCTTGCCATTTCCGGCTATGTGATATCTTTTTCCCTCCGTTGTCGGGTTTTGTCTTTCGTTTTGTATTTTTTCATGTCATGCATTTTCATATCATGTCATCATGTGCATTGCATTCGCATACGTGTTCGTCTCATGCATCCGAGCATTTTCCCCGTTGTCTGTTTTCCAATCCGGCGCTCCTATCTCCTCCGGTGCACCCCTCTAGTTTTCTTTGGTGTGCGTGTGTCAAACTTTCTCGGAATGGACCGAGGCTTGTCAAGTGGCTTTATTATACCACCCGGAGACTACCGGTCAAGTTTCGTTCCATTCGGAGGTCGTTTGGTACTCCAACGGTTAACCGGGCCTCCGCTATGTCCATTTGAGTGTCCAGCAAAAACCCCCTCCAAATCCAGCCCAAAGCCCACCAAACTCTCTTCCATGCTCTAGGTCGTTCGATCACGATCGTGTGGGCGAAAACCGCACCTCATTTGGAGCCTCCTAGCTCCCTCTACCTATTTATATGTGGGCATCCCGAAAACGAAATCGCAGTCTCCCGTAACCCTAAATCGCCTCTCCGCGGGCGGACGTGTCCAACCGCCGCCAGACAAAACGCGCCGCCGCTCCCGGCCAGTGGCATCGCGCCACGTCACCCCCGCCGCCGTCTCCACCGCGCCAGGCCCGCCGGGCCCGGATCGGGCCCGCG